>NC_134101.1:36544971-36885971 GCF_000715075.1 Nicotiana tabacum
TTTATATTTTTGAAAGTTTTTCTCAAAATCCTCACTTTCCCCAACTCAAAATTTGAAAGTTTTTCTCAAAATCCTCACTTTCCCCAACTCAAACCACTAATTAAATGATAAAAATAAAGATGGAATCATGAAATACAATAAATTTTAGATAAAGAACACTTACCCCAATCGAACACGTGAAGAACCCCTCAAAATCGCTCAAATTCGAGGTCTCTAGCTCAAAAGATGAAAAATGGACAAAACCCACGATTTTGGAAATTATATTCTGCTGCCCAAGTAACATGAATCGCGATCGCGAAGATTTGTATGCGATCGCGAAGAAGAAAAATAAAAGCTGCCAAGAATGCACTACGCGATCGCGGATAAGTGGATGCGAATACGGTTCAAGACTGCCTCAGCGTATGCGATCACGAGCAAAGATCTGCGAACGCGAAGAACAAAGTGGGGCTCCCCAGCAAGGCCAACTCTACGCGAACGCGGAAGATCAAATGCGAACGCGATGCAGAAGAATTTACATGTTCGCAATGGCGAACTATACACTGTGAACGCGAATAAGGAAAATAGGTCACTCACCAAACAGCATATGCGATCGCGTTTGTATCTTCGCGATCGCGTAGAAGGACATCATACACCAGAACTTCAGCATTCCAAAACATAAGAAAATGGCCCGTAGCCCATCCGAAACACACCCGAGGCCCCGGGACCCCGTTGAAACATGCCAACAAATTCCATACCATAACGCGAACCTGCTCGACGCATCAAATTCGAATCCTGAATTTTTAACTGGTGATACCCAGACCTCAAATCAATTTTAGAGAATACCCTCACTCCCTGAAGTTGGTCAAATAAATCATCAATATGCGGCAAAGGATATTTATTCTTGATTGTAACTTTGTTCAGCTGTCTGTAGTCGATGCACATCCGCATAGTACCATCTTTAATTTTCACAAACAGAACCGGTGCACCCCAAGGTGACACACTAGGCCTAATAAACCCCTTATCAAGAAATTCCTAAAGTTGCTCTTTTAATTCTTTCAACTCAGCTGACTCCATACGATACAGAGGAATAGAAATGGGCTGAGTGCCCGGCACCAAGTCAATACCGAAATCAATATCCCTGTCGGGTGGCATATCCGGTAGGTCTGTAGGGAATACATCCGAAAAATCTTGCACTACCGGTACTGAATCAATAGTAGGAGTATCTGCCTTAACATCTCTCACAAAGGCCAAATATGACAAACACGCCTTGCCAACCATACGTTGAGCCTTCAAGTAAGAAATTACCCTGCTAAGAACATAATCTGGAGAACCTCTCCACTTGACATTCGGCAATCCTGGTGTCGCCAACGTCACCGTTTTTGCGTGACAGTCCAGAATAGCATGACATGGAGACAACCAATCCATACCCAATATAACATCGAAATCGACCATACTAAGCAATAAAAGATCATCTCTGGTCTCCAGTCCCCCAATAATTACTACACATGACCGATACACACGGTCCACAATCATAGTATCTCCTACCAGCGTAGATACATGAACATGTGAAACTAAGGACTCACGGGGCATATCCATATAATAAATAAAATATGATGAAACGTACGAATATATGGAACCAGGGTCAAATAATATAGAAGATTCCATGTGGCACACTAAGACAATACATTTGATCACTGCATCTGAAGCAACAACATCTGGCATGGCAGGAAAAGCATAAATTTGGGCCTGACCGCCACCTGATCGCCCCTCCCCCCCTCCTTGGGCGACCCCTAAATGATTGAGCCTCATCCCCAGCTAGCTGGGCGGGTGGTGGAGCAACTGGTACAGGAGTCATAGCCTGACTCCTTTGCTCAACTGGACCTCGCGTAAGGCGGGGACAATATTTCCTCACATGACCCATCTCTCCACACTCATAGCAATCCCTTTCGAAAAATAGTGGCGAGTTCTGAGGCAGACCTCAAGAACCAGAATAACTACCAGAAGAACCTGGTTCAGATGAACCTTGAACTGATGGTGCACGAGATGAACTCTGAGCTGGAAGTGCACCAAGAGAAGACTGACTCTATCGAGCACTATATGAACTATGGCTAGCTGATGTGCCACGATGAGCTGAACGAGCCATCTAAGCGGGCGTATAAGGACGGCCCCTGCTGTGATAGGGCTGTCCCCCCAGAAGGAACACCGTTGGAATTACCGAACCACGATACCTCTTGGTCTCCCTCTCCTCACGCTCCTGAGTACGGACCATCTCTAGCCGTCGAGCACTAGTAACCACCTCATCGAATCTAGCACCTGCTACATTCCCTATAGTCATAACAAAATGAAACTACAGGTTGAGGCCACTAATAAACCTCCTGATCCTCTCTCTCTCTTAGTCAGAACCAACCAAACTGCATGACGGTCCAACTCTGAAAACCGCATCTCATACTGAGTCACGGACATGTCCTTCTGATGTAAATACTCGAACTGTCTGTGCAGTTCCTCTCTACGGGTCTGTGGCATAAACTTCTCCATAAATAATACGGAGAACTCATGCCATAAAAGTGGGGCTGCTCCAACTGGTCTGCTCCTCTCATAAGTCTCCCACCATCGGAAGGCAGGCCCAGAAAACTAAAAAGTAGTGAACGAGATCCAACTGGTCTCCAGAATACCCGTTGTTTGAAGCATCCGCTAGCATTTATCCAGAAAACCCTGAGCATCCTCTAACTCAGCACCGCTAAATGATGGAGGTCATAACCTCCCAAATTTCTCAAGTCTCCTATGCATATCATCGGCCATAACGGGGATCACCTGGGCCTGAGCAACTACAATCGGTTGGACTGGTGGTGCCCCCGGTATCTGAAGTCCCTGCACTACCTGCTCTGGAGTACGGGCAACAGAGGTATGAGTACCTCCCCCGGCCTAAGAAGTGGTAGGTGCGGCCTGAGCCAAAACCACTTGAGCAAGGCTAGTGCAAACTGTCATTATCTGGGCCAAAGCCTCCTGAAGGCCAGGAATCACAATTCACAATGGGCACAGCTGGTGTGTGAGTTGGTCCTGTCGGCTCAGCTATGTCTGGAATCTTCTCCTGGGATGGAGCAACTAGTGGTGCTGCTCCGACTGCTGTACGAGCTATACCTCGACTTCTACCTCGGCCTCGGCCTCGGCCTCTCGCGGCCCTAACTGGTGGCTGACCGTCTGATCCAGTAGTACGTGTCCTCACCATCTGTGAGAGAATAGAATAACAGAAATTTAGTTTCCGGAATCAACAATTTCGCACGACAGAATACAAGAAAGTGAGATTGTTTTTTCCTAAGGGTTCAACAGCCTCTCGAAGATAAGTACAGACGTCTCCGTACTGATCCGCAAGATTCTACTAAACTTGCTCATGACTCGTGAGACCTATGTAACCTAGGCTTTGATACCAACTTGTCACGACTCAAAATCTCACCTGTCGTGATGGCGCCTATATCAGTACTAGGTAAGCCGACAACCTCAATGAACCACAATTTCTCTTAAGTTTGAAAACATAATATTTAAATCCAGTGAAAAATAAATCTCACAAATACATATATAAATACACTCCCAAAATCTGGTGTCACTGAGTACATAAGCATCTAAATGAATACAAAGTCCGACTGATAAAAATATTGTCCGAAAATATAGAACAGTACAATAACTGAAAGGAAGAGAGACAAGGTCAGCCGATGCCAAGCAGCTACCTTGATAGTCTCCAACTGGCAACACACTAAGGTCTAACAGTCGCCGTGTCCAGAAGCACCTGGATCTGCACACGAGGTGCAGAGTGTAGTATGAGTACAACCAACTCAATAAGTAACAAGACTAACCTTTGGGCTGAAAGTAGTGACAGGTTCAGCAAGTACAGTCCGGTATAGAAATAACAGTACAGAAATGTAGACATGCTTTCAAGTTCAACAGTTAAACTCAGTATTGTATATAGCCAATCTAGCCCAAGAAAGTTCCATCCTGTATATATATACATCAACTGAGAGTCAATCACTCAGTACCTTATAAGACCAATCCAGCCCTGGGTAATTTATCCCCAAATGTAAATGATTCGGACAAGATCCATGTCCGGGGAAATTCATCACAAATATAAATAAGTAAGGCAAGTCCATGCCCTGGAAGTCCATCCCGAATATAAATCATCTATGCTCATTGTGGGGAGGGAGGGTGCAAACTCCGGAGGGGCTCCTTCAGCCCAAGCATGATATAGCCGATATGGCCTGCTGCAGGCGGGCATCCCCGATCCATATAATAATAAAGCCTATAAGGCCTAATGCAGGCGGGCAACCCCATTCAATATAATAATAATAATATATATAAAGTCGATATGGACTGCTGCATGCGGGCAGCCCCGATCCCATAAATATCCTCACATTTATGAACATGACTGAGTATGAAATATATATTTTTAAAACAATTAAATTTAACAGCGGCACGACCTTGTGGGTCCCAAAATATCGGGATGTAGCCTAATCATGATCTTTTATACGAGTCTCGGCTCAATTTCCTAACACGTGGAGAATATGCGAATAATAACATGATTCTTAAATTTTACAACTTCACATGATTTATTCAAGTTACAATTTCTCTGGTGCATGTCCACACACTCGTCACCTATCGTGTGCGTCACCTCCAAACAATTTATATAACACCAAATTCGGGGATTCATACCCTCATAACCAAGTTTAGAAGTGTTACTTATCTCAAACTGTGTAATTTTTTATTCCACTATACCCTTACCTCGCGAATCGGCCTTCGAACGCCTTGAATCTAGTCACAATTAATTTGATTTAGTCAATACAAATTATTGGAATTAATTCCATATGAAAATACTATTTTTTCAATAAAATCTGAAATTTAACTCAAAAATCGCCCATGGGACATACGTCTCGGAACCCGACAAAAGTTATAAAATATAAATGCTCATTCAACCACGAGTCCAACCATATAAATTTTACCAAATTTCGACATCAACTCGACCCTCAAATCTTCAAATTAAACCAAGAGGGTTTTCTAAATTTTCCAACTTAATTCACTAATTAAATGTTAAAAATAACCATGGATTCGGGTAATTTAACCAATATTGAGTTAAGAACACTTATTCCGTTGTTTTCCTTGAAAATCTCTCGAAAATCACCTCTTTCCGAGCTCCAATTTGTCAAAAATGGAAAATGGGAAGTCCTATTTTCAGAACTTAAAGTTTCTGTCCAGGCGTTTCTTCTTCGTGAACGTGAAAGCTCCCTCACGTTCGCGAAGAACATTTTTGTGCTGCCCAAATTTCCTCCTTCGCGAACGCGAGCCCGGTCTCGCGAATGCGAAGACCAAATTTCCCCAAGCCGGCTTTCCCTTTCGCGAACGCGAGGCCTCGATCCCGAATGCATAGCCTTGCCCCTCGACCCTTCGCTAACGCGTGCCCCCGGTCGCGAACGCGAAGCACAAAATGGCCAGTCCAAATTTCCTCTTCGCGAACGCGAGACTCCCCTCGCGAACGCGATGAAGAAAACTAGATACAGGCATCAGAAAAATTCCAACATTTGTTTAAGTCCAAATTTCGATCCGTTAACCATCCGAAACTCACCCGAGGCCCCCGGGACCTCAACCAAATATACCATCAAGTCCTAAAACATCATACGAACTTAGTCAAAATATCAAATCACATCAAACAAAGCTAAAAATCATAAATCACACCACAATTCAAGCTTAACGAAATTAACGAATTCCAACTTCTACATTCGATGCCGAAACCTATCAATTCAATTCCGATTGACCTTAAATTTTGCACACAAGTCATAAATGACATAACGGAGTTATGAAAAGTTTTAGAACTGGATTCCAACTCCGATATCAAAAAGTCCCCCCCCCCCCCCCGTCAAACTTCTAAACTTAAATTTCTATTTTAGCCATTTCAAGCCTAATTTAGCTACGGACTTCCAAAAAATAATTTCGGACACGCTCCTAAGTCCAAAATCACCATACGGAGCTATTGAAATCATTAAAACTTTATTTCGGGGTCGTTTACACATAGGTCAACATCCAGATAACCTTTTTAACTTAAGTTTTCATATTGGAGGCTAAGTGTCTCAATTCATTTCAAAACCTCACCGGACCCGAACCAATTACTCCGGCAAATCACATAACCACTGTAAAATATAAATTGAGCAGTAAATGAGGAAACAGAGCTATAATACTCAAAACAACCGACCGGCTCGTTACAAGAAGTCATCACATAATTCAATAAAAAATAAGTTATCAATAAGCAATCAAAGAGTAATTTATAATGTAAATATTCCATCAATATGTCATATATATATATATATATATATATATATATATATATATATATATATATATATATATATATATATATATATACACACACACACACACACACACGATTATAAAAAAAAATTGATCTCATAAATATATTGTGTAGTGAAACATTAATAACTAAAAATAAATTAGAATAATTAAAAGAAAGATAATAGACTTTTATAAATAAATTTAAAATAAATTTACTTTAATAATTTTGCATTAATTGAATTCAATAAAAAGTATTAGCCCTGATAGTACCTAAATAAAGTAATATATGTGGTAATTTTTATATATAATATTATGTATTTTCATCTAAATAAATTCTCATTTGAACAGAAAAATACACATTTGAAAGAAAAAAAAGAATGCAAAGAAGCTGGCACAAAGAAAGAAATTACAAAGCAATTAAAGGCATCTCGTTGTAACAGGACTTAAGTTGCAAGTGGAGCGAGAAAAGAAAATTAAGTTGCAAGTAGCCCGTTGCAACGTGAACTCTTTGGACAATTTGCAGATCTATAAATTAAAGATAATGTGCACAATTCAAGGACATCAGAAGAGGAAGCAAAAAGTTGTCAATATTACTCTCTTTCGCCATCTGTGTAACTTATGTATGAGTATTTTTATAAAGAAAGGGGTACCACTTGTCCTCTTCTTCAGTATGTGTAGCCATCTCATTGTGTTGTTGTGTGGTGAGAAGAGTGAAATAAGAATTGATTTGTTATAAGAAATATCAAATTATGGTGGATGTCTATTTTTTCTCCATGATCTTCATCTCAAATGCTTAATGACATATTCAATGACATATTTTCTATGTTTAATGACATATTCAATGACATATTTTTTATGTTTAATGACATAATAAAGGCGTTGTAATAGATAGAAAAATACACACAATTGAAGAAGAAATAAGAATCTCTTTTCTCTTTCTCCATATATTTCTTAGCTTATTTTTCCTTGTTCCATATTGTTACTTTGAGTTATATTTTATAACACGTTATCAGCACGAGACTCTACCGTCTCAAGAAGCTCTTTGAGAAGACTAAGGTATAACTTTTCTCCTCTTTTAATTATGACTGATATTATGAAAATAAAGTTCGTTGCCCTTGAAATTTCGGGCAAGAACTATATGATATGGGTGTTGGATGCTGAAATTCATTTAGATGCAATGGGTCTTGGAGACGCCATTAAAGACAAAAATAAAGCATCTACCCAAGAATGTGCTAAGGCCTTGATTTTCTTGTGCCATCACCTTGATGAAAGGTTGAAGATAGAATATCTCACAGTCAAAGATCCACTTGTTTTGTGGAATGGCTTAAAGGAAAGATATGACAACTTAAAGTTGATCACTCTTCCACAAGCACGATATGATTGGGCTCATCTGAGGCTCCAAGACTTTAAGTCTGTTTCTAAATATAATTCTGCGATGTTCAGAATTACTTCTAAATTAAAACTCTGTGGAGATACTATCACTGACTATGATATGCTTGAAAAAACGTTCACAACGTTTCATGCCTCCAATATGGTCTTGCAACAGTAGTACCGAAAGAAAGATTTCAAGAAGTATTCTGAGTTGATTTCTCTTCTCATTGTGGCTGATTGAAACAATGACTTGCTCATGAGAAATTACGAAAATTGACCCACTGGATCTACACCATTGCCTGAAGTAAATGAGGTATATTCTCATTATTCTAAGTGTGGAAAAAAAGGTCATGGCCTTGTTCGTGGTCATGGTCGTGGCCGTGGCCAAGAAAAAAATTTTACTGGTGTTAATCACCCCCCAAAGAAAAATAACCACCAAAAGTGGAAAGGACCAAGGGCAAATGATTCAGAAACTGAATGTTATCGTTGCGGTGGAAAAGGGCATTAGGCAAATATTTATCGCATACCAAAACATTTGGTTGAGTTTTATCAAGCATCTCTAAAGAATAAAGCCCCTGAAGCTAATTTTGTCTATAAAAATGAATTTGACATTACCACTTGGATGTGGCAGATTATTTTGAGCACCCTGATGAAAAAATAAACCACTCGATCAGTGATGGATCTGTGGTTAAAGATGATTGAGCAGTTTGATTTTTATGTTTCCTATTTGTAGTATCTAATGAATAAACATCTTGTAATTTATATTGCACTTAATAATACTTCTTATGTAGTTTTTAAAAATATATGTATTTCCGAAATTTCATAAATATCACAAACAAGGAGTAATATCTAAGTAATTAGTGTCCTAGTCTCACTGATCTTTTAACGCTTTTTGATTTTCCTTTACGTTACTTTAATTCTCTTTAAGAAGGGGTTTAGAAGCACCCTGTAATAACTTTTGTTACTTCACCCTTAATTTTTTTCATGTATATGGATGAAATATTATTAATAAAGAAAAGAGAAGCATCTAAGTATGTTCTTTTCTTACACTGATCAATTATTTTTCACAAAATGTGTAAGAAAATACAAATAACTTATACATGTAAATAAATTTATTGTAGTTGTATTAGTCATATGTGTAATGTACTTATAATTGTATTATTTTTGCTGCGTAATTATTTGTATAATAATTAGAATTTGCCAGAAAATGCATTAAAAGGTCACTATTGAATTATTGGTTTAACTTTATTTCTTTTTCTTTTTCTCTAAAAATACTAATATTTATCCATATACATCTTTTGTATGTCAAACCATGGGAAGCAAATATGGATATCTCTCAAAGCAAACTTGGATCAAATTTCAATTGTAAAAATATTTGCTTAATTGATTCATGTACAACACATACAATATTCAAAGAGAATAAATATTTCTCTCATTTTGGTGTGTGTAAGGCAGATGTTACTATAATTTCTGGTAGTAGTAATCTAATTGAAGGCTCTGGAAGAGCCACTATAACTCTGCCTAATGGAACAATACTTATCATAGAGAATGTAATGTTCTCCTCCAAGTCCAAGAGGAACTTGTTGAGTTTTAAAGATATCCGTCGAAGTGGATTTCATATTGAGATAATAGATGAGAATAATATCGAATATCTCATCGTTACCAAGAATGTCTCTGGCCAGAAAAGGGTTATTGAGAAGTTTTCATCTTTATCTTGTGGCCTGTATTGGACAAGAATTAGTGCAATTGAGGCACATTCTATCGTAAACCAAAAGGTTACTGATTCCAATACTTTTGTAATTTGGCATAATCGATTGGGACATCTTGGATCAATTATGATAAGACGAATTATAGAAAACTCAAATGGGCATCCATTAAAGAATTTAAAGATTCTTTTAAATAATAAATTTTCTTGCACTTCTTGTTATAAAGACAAGTTAATTATTAGACCATCACCAACAAAAGTTGGGATTGAGTCCCCTGCATTTTTGGAACGTATACAAGGGGATATTTGTGGACCTATTCACCCACCTAGTGGGTCGTTTAGGTATTTTAGGGTCTTAATAGACGCATCTTCTAGATGGTCTCATGTGTGCCTATTATCATCTCGCAACCTGGCGTTTGTAAAATTAATGGCACAAATAATTCGATTACGGGCACAGTTTTTCGATAATCCAATTAAGTCTATTCGACTTGATAATGCTGCTGAGTTTTCATCCCAAGTATTTAATGATTATTGCTTATCAATTGGGGTAAAAGTGGAACATCCTGTAGCTCATGTTCATACTCAAAATGGCCTTGCAGAGTCTTTGATTAAACGTCTGCAATTGATAGCAAGACCGTTACTCATAAAAATGAAATTATCCACCTCTGTTTGGGGTCATGCCAATTTGCATGCAGCAATTCTAATTCGTCTCAGACCGACAAATTATCATAAATATTTCCCGCTGTAATTAGTTTTGGGTCATGAACCTAATATATCCCATCTAAAAAATTTTGGATGCGCTGTATATGTGCTTGTAGCACCACCATATCGCACTAAGATGGGTCCCCAAAGAAGGTTAGGAATATATGTTGGGTTTGAATCGCCCTCCATTATTCGCTACCTTGAAACATTAACGGGAGATTTGTTCACTGCTTGATTTACAAATTGTCGATTCGATGAGGTATTTTTTCCAAAATTAGGGGGAGAAATTGGTGAAACCAAACGTGAAATTTTGTGGAAAAATACATCATTGTCTCATCTTGATCCACCTGCCTCTATTTGTGGAAAAAAAGGTACAAAAGATTATCCATTTGCAAAAAATAGCAAATCAAATGCCAGATGCATTTACGGATCTGAAAAGAATAACGAAATCACATATCCCTACAGAGAATGTTTCAATCCGTATTGATGTCCCTGTTAGACAATTTTCTAGTGTCATAACTAATGAGTCAAAAGCACGGCTAAAGCATGGCGGACCGTTAGGTTCTAAGGATCGAAATCCTAGAAAAAGGAAAATAAATGATCAAGATGACACTACGAATGAGTCTTATAAAGAAACCCATGATTTAACCAATCCTGAAATTCATGAGGAAATCAATGAGCCTGAGACTAAAGAAAATAAGGAACTATCAATAAACCCCAATCGATATTGAGACAGATTTGAATCGATTGAATATAGTTGTAGATTATGTATTTTCATATAATGTTGCATCTAGCATTATGCAAGATAATGAGGATCTTGAACCTCAATCCGTTGGAGAATGTCGACAAAGACGTGATTGACCAAAATGGCAAGAAGCAATCCAACCTGAGTTGGATTCACTTGCGAAACGTGAAGTTTTTGGGTCTGTAGTCCAAACACCTAATGGTGTTAAACCTGTTGGCTATAAATGGGTCTTTGTACGTAAAAGGAATGAGAAAAATAAGGTACAAAGATATAAGGCACGCCTTATTGCACAAGGATTTTCATAAAGGCCTGGTGTCGATTATGAAGAGACGTATTCTCCTGTTATGGATGCTATAACGTTCCGTTATCTCATTAGTCTTGTTGTCCATGAAAAGCTTGATATGCATTTAATGGATGTGGTTACAGCCTACCTTTACGGCTCATTTGATAATGAGATATACATGAAAAATCCAGATGGATTTAAAATGCCTGACGCACATAATTTAAAGTCCAGGGAAATATTTTCAATCAAATTGCAAAGATATTTGTATGGTCTAAAGCAATCAGGAAGAATGTGGTATAACCGCCTTAGTGAATATTTATTAAAGGAAGGTTATATAAATGATGTCATTTGTCCATGTGTTTTTATAAAGAAAACAACATCGGAGTTTGTTGTACTTGTCGTATATGTTGATGACATAAACCTTATTGGAACTCCTACATAACTCCAAAAGGCAATTGATTATTTAAAGAAGGAATTCGAGATGAAAGATCTCGAAAAGACAAAATTATGTCTCGATTTGCAAATTGAACATTTGACAAACGAGATTTTTGTTCATCAATATGCCTACATAGAAAAGGTATTGAAACGGTTTTACATGGATGGAGCACAACCATTAAGTACTCCGATGGTTGTTCGATAACTTGATATGAATAAGGACCCGTTCCGACCTTAAAAAAAGAATGAAGAGTTTCTTGGTCCTAAAGTACCATATCTTAGTGCAATTGGTGTACTAATGTATATTGCTAACACTACAAGGCCTGGCATAACTTTTTTAGTTAATGTCTTAGCAAGATATAGTTCTGCTCTTACAACGAGACATTGGAATTGAATCAAACACATATTGCGGTATCTAAAAGGGACTACCGATATGGGCTTATTTTATAGCAATTATTGCAGTCCTGATCTTGTTGGTTATGCCGATGCTGGGTATTTATCTGACCTACATAAGACTCGATCTCAAACAGGCTATGTGTTTACATGTGGAGGCACTGCAATATCTTGGTGATCGACTAAGAAATCAATCGTGGCTACTTCATCTAATCATGCTGAGATAATTGCTATTCATGAAGCAAGCCGAGAATGTGTATGGTTGAGGTCTGTAATATACCTTATTCGAGACAAATATGGTTTGAAGTGTGACAAACTACCCACAATTTTGTATGAAGACAATGCAGCATGCATAGCTCAATTGAAGGGAGGATTCATAAAAAGGAAATATAACAAAGCACATTTCACCAAAGTTATTTTTCACACATGATCTTCAAAAGAATGGTGATATCAGTGTGCAACAGATCCGTTCAAGTGATAATATGACTGATTTGTTCACCAAATCTCTACCGACGTCAACCTTCAAGAAACTAGTATACAAGATTGGAATGCAAAGGCTTAAGGATGTAAATTGATGCTCTCATCAGGGGGAGTTAATACGCGGTGTACTCTTTTTTTCTTACAAGGTTTTGTCCCACTGGGTTTTTCTTGCAAGGTTTTTAATGAGGCAACCAAAAAGCATATTCCTAAACATGTGCTCTTTTTCCTTCACTAGGATTTTTTTTTCTTCTAATAAGGTTTTAACGAGACACATTATCTATGGACATCCAAAGGGGAGTGTTATAAGAAATATCAAATTATGGTGGATGTCTACTCTTCCTCCATGATCTTCATCTTAAATGCTTAATGACATATTTTCTATGTTTAATGACATATTCAATGACATATTTTCTTCACTTTTGATGCCTATATAAAAGCCTTGTAATATATAGGAAAATACACACAATTGAAGAAGAAATAAGAATCTCTTCTCTTTTTCTCCATATATCTCTTAGCTTGTTTTCCCTTATTTCATATTATTACTTTGAGTTATATTTTATAAAATGATTGAAATTTTAAGAATTGTGATGTATGTGTACCGTGACTTCATATGGGAACAATATGAATGATTCTTTAATGGTAAATTCCCATTTCAAGTGCTTCTAATTGAACTATTGGTAAGTCTTGCAACATATGCACGTGGGTAGTACAAGACTTTTTCTGAAAAGTTATGTTGTAAGACTTATTTTTCTAAGATATTAGAAGAGTAGTGCATTTGGAGGCATTTTATTAATGGAGTTATCCATTATAATTACTTGCCTTATCTTTTAAATATTTATTGGGATAATTATGCTTAATGCTTGACTATTTTCTTACCCTCTGTTTAACTATTACAAGATGAACTAACTTTTTTTCTATGGTTGGAATTAGAACGGATCTTGTCACTTCCTTTGGGATTTAAACAGATACTTGCTCGTAATTCAATTTATTCATCTATGCTGGTTTATTATATTAATTTTTAGAAGAAAATTGATATAATATGTTATAGTAGAAAATTTGATATCTGAAAAGAGTCATATTTAATATAACAATCATAACAGTATATTATCCCCAATCATATTATGATTTATAAATTATTTATCCGAAGGGAATATAGTTTGTAAATTTATTAAAGAATTGACTGTATTCGAAAAAAGCAACTTTAAATCAAATGAGCTTTATAAAAGGAGTTTTATATCAAGGAAGGAACAAGCGAAGTTACTATTTCAATGTATAGTGATCAAGGTAATCACACTCTAAAAAAATTTCAATGTATATGGATCCACATCTTACTATACTATTATTTAACAAACCACAAGTTAAAATTTGCCTACACCATACACTTGTCAAACCCCTAATCAAGAAATATCAAAAAATCCTTTTTTATTTTGCCTTTGCTTTTGATTATTTACTCGTTGGTCTCCACAACTCCTCCAAGCCAATTGCCTTTGAAGTCAAAGTAGATTTAAATGCGCAATTACCTACTCTAAAATTTAAAGCTCCAAGGCCTCAGTTTTGTGCTTTGACAGAAAATCTAAAACCTAAGCTTGATATCAAAGGTGTTAAATGAAATAACCTAGACCTTAACATTTAAGCTCAACACTAATATAGATGAAATAAAGATAACCCAAGCACTGTTGGGTGTTGGAGGCATTATAAGGAATGATAGAGGTCATATGATATATTATGGTTTATGCTAAGGCAGTCCAACCGGACGGGACAGGACGGGACGAAACGATATTTAGTCGGGACGGTGGCGGGACGGGATAAACGGGACAAAACGGTAGGCCCATCCCATCCTGCTAACAAACAGGATGGGACGGGACGGGACGGTTTCGCAGGCCTTAAGTGGCCCATTTTTTTTTTTAAAATTAATTATTTAAGCATTAAGTTTGGCAACGACTAATTTTTTGATAATGACTAAGTTTTTAAAGTTTGCAACGGCTATTTTTTGACTTATTTAATAAACTTAAAACTTAATAAATTATAAGAAATTAGGAAACAAAGTAAAGAATTATAAAATATTAAAACAAAAGACTTGTAATGAAATATTTTAGTAATTATTATAGAGTTGTAATTTATTTAATATAATTTCAAACCATTAAGTAACTAAGTAAGAGTGTAAGACAATTCATAAGAAAATTCAAGGCTTAGAGAATTTTATTTTATTAATAGAACTTTCAAATTTCACATACAAATATAATTCTTGTGAAGAACACCTAATTTATGCAGCCACCTTCTAGGAAGGGTTCTGTTTGAACTAGGCCTCTTAGTTGCTAATTACAAATTATCATACTAATATTTGTAAGCTCCTATATAGCTTCGTTATAACTTATCTATAATTTCTCTCGGCCATTGTTTTGGAATTGGCAGTGTTGATTGATGTTCCATGAGTTCCATGCCGTCATCGCTCCCAGTGCTAAGTATCTCATTGTATTCTTCTTCTTCCCTGCGGTTAATTTTTCAAAACCAAGATTTCTTCTTTCTGAATTAATTCAATCTTTAAATAAAATGGAAATCTCAAGGCTGTCCTCCACTAATGAATGTCTATGATCTCCGATTTGGAATCTTGCCGCGCTAAAAGCACTCTCCGATGCTACTGATGATGCTTGAATAGCCAGGATATCTCGGGCCATTATTGAAAGTGTTGGAAAAGCCTTGCCACGCTCCCTCCACCATGCCAAAAGTTTTTTCTTGCCTTCTTCGTCTTTAATACTTTTCAATCCTTGATTAAGATAAGAATCAAGTTCATCATCAATAGAGGAATCAAAACCTGTGATATCATCCATACATTCCCATAGAACTTCTACTCTAGCCTTAAAAGTAGAAGGAGCAGTTTCACCGCATGTTGTTTTCATATATTTATATTTATCAAATATTGATCTAGCATAAGAATAGATGTTAGCTTGGCAGTCTTCAAGAGATGGAGGTATTTATAGTTAAAAATAGGGCTAATGATTGATTTTTGTGGAAAAAAATGAAGAAGAATGGTGTATTTATAGTTAAAAAAGGGGCCAAAGTATAATTTAATAAACTTAGGGGTTATATTAAAAGATTGGGAGGGGTAGGGGGTGTTTTGGGGGAGGGGGCCAAATTTAGCCGTTTATAACCGTTGGGAATGACTAAATTTGCAATGGACGCCGTTGCCCAACGGCTATATTTCAAAAAAAAATAATTAAAAAACACGCGGAATAGACGGAACATGCGGGACAGGATAAACGGGACAAAATGGGCATCCCGTCCTATCCCGTATACCGTTTAACATGGGCCCATCCCATTTAGATTTAAGTGGGCCGGGATACGGAATGGGCCGGGTCGGGATACGGGACGGGACGGCCCATCCGTTGGACATCCTTAGTTTATGCTGCTTATTTTGATAACTGCAACAATAATGAAGCAGAAGCCAATGCTATCCTACAGAGATTAGAATGGTGCCAAAGAATTAACCTGTAAAGGAGGAGTTCTTCCAAGTTCCTGCATTACCCAATATTTTTGCTAATATGGTAGAGGATCACTTTTGTACAAAGATGAACTATTCATCCTTCATGTAACTCAACTAATAAATTGGACATACATCCAATTTATTATACAACTTTTTGAGATGAAACAGACGGGTCAGCCCCCACAAATTTTTTTGGTGATTTGTAATTAAAACAAATACATATTACATAAAGTTATAAATAAATTTATACAAATAAATACAACTACCCCATATGCAAGAATTAAAACTCTTTTTCACGGGTATACCAAAGGCAAGTTGAGGAAATGGTCTACTATATTTACTTACAATACATTGCAAAAATCACCTATATTCTTTTTACTTTTACAATTTTTACTTATCTCATGTGTAAACGATCATATAACTAAAATAACATATAATAAACTACAAAATCAATCCTTCAAAGTTGGCAACAAAAATATCTTTGCCATTACGCTTTTATATTATAAGTATTTATTTTTTCCACTCCAATTCAGGAATCTCCATTAATTTTTACTATGGTCGATGTAAACTAACATATGAATGCTACTTGAATTCTTTAGTCATGATATCGAACACGTGAAAATAGAAAAACAAAAAATAAATATAAGAGCCACATCAACGAATAGGTGTGAAATTTTCCGATGACTCATTCTATTCTTGGCTGATATATAATGTTAGTGGAGGAACTTATTTATTTTGACTACTATCTCTGTCTTAAATCATATTTTATATTTCTTTTTTATACGCTTCTTAAGAAAATATTAAATATAAGAAGTTTTTGACTGTTTTATCAATATTTATGTCTTAAAATATAATATTTTTTATTTATATTTACTCATAATTGAGGTATTTGTAATCTTTAAGAATAATTAATATTAAAGGTAATTTTTTAAAAAATAATTAATTTAATCTTAAACTACTAAAATAATAAATAATTTAAAATAATTATTTTTGGAAACTAGACACATAATTTGAGACGAGTGAATAGTTAACAGTGCCGTTGATTGGGAGAAAAAAAAAAGGAGGACCGTGCCATTGACAGCAAAATTAAATGGAGAAAATTACAGTGGCATTCTTATTACCTAACAAAGGAACGAGTGAATTGACTCTTACTTTCAATGACTACAACAGTGAAGAAAAGCGGCATTTCCGGTCTCAGAGCAATGGCGAAAAAGCGACGCTTGGGAACGACGATCTTCATGCTCCTCTTAGCTCTCTTAGCTTTCGGATCTTTCGCACCTGCCTTTGCTCCTCTTCATTCTTTCTCTTCTTCTCATTCCGACCTCGCAACACTTAACTCTGTGGTACGAATTTGAAATTTTATGTTTTTTAATACCTAATTCAAGCTTTTTAAGAAAAAGTTGCACTTTATTTGAGTATTCAGTGTAACGGCAGGTTAAGGATCAGCATAAAAATAGTCTCATTATGATGAATTTCATAGAGTTGAATAAAATATTAGGTTTATACGGACTAGTTTGTGATTAGAGGTGTAGCTGATTGATCGATTGCACTTAATTCGTTCATATGTTTTCATTCAGAAGTTGTTTGATTCTTAAATTGGCAGGGAAATGAGAGAAAATTTGAGATTGCGGATGACATGTTCTGGAAAGATGGAAAGCCTTTTCAGATTATAGGCGGCGACGTCCACTACTTTCGGGTTCTTCCAGAGGTACTTTAGTCCCTGGGTTTCCTATGGATAGCTGAATACTTTTGATCATAGTATATAATCTTGTTCAAACACACACAGTAAGGGTGCTCCTTTAAAGTGAAGCAAACTTGTTTGATAGTTAACTTCATATGCTCTTTGATGAACTCCGTGTTAGGAAAATGATGATTAAAAGGTAAAAGTAATGCTGAAGTAATCAGTCTAGCATAAAAACTTACATTTGGTGCAGATTCTGCATATATCATATGGATGTCACGCATACAGAATTTCTCCTACGTGAAATTTAAAAGGAGTTTTGTTTTTCCTTTAACTGTTCTTTGAATTCCGTTATAGTGTTGTACAAGTTACCTGTAAAATCATCATAAATGAATTTTTGAGTTGTTTTTGTTGTTGCTGTCAAACACGTCAAAATAAGTTAGTGATAGTTCACTTGCACACATTTAGTTGAATGTCAAACTTTCACTTTTAAGTCCTTCAAGGAGTGGTGAAGGCAGACATTTCTTTTTTGTTTTTGATTTGTTTCCTTTTACTGTAAATGGAGTTATTTTCTTCTTATGTTGTTTGGTAATACCAATTTGAATTGAGGTATTGATATATAAATACTCGCTTTAGTATTGGGAAGATAGACTGCTGAGAGCGAAGGCATTGGGCTTGAATACCATTCAAACATATGTCGCATGGAATTTGCATGAACCAAGAGAAGGCCAATTGGTTTTTGAAGGAATAGCAGATATTTTTTCTTTTCTTAATCTTTGTCAGAAATTGGATCTCCTGGTGATGCTTCGAGTTGGGCCTTATATTTGTGCAGGTCAGACATGAGCTTTCTCTTGTACAACTTCGCAGATTTCTAGTCATTCATGAAGTATAATTTTCCTCAAGTTCAATCCTCCTTCAATTGATTTAATAAAATCCCAATTGTGACTAATTGAATTGCCCGTGTGAAATGTTGGAGGAAGGACCAAGATCCATGAAGTTCATCGGGAAAAAATGAACTTCTCCTTTGACTAAGAGTGAATATATAAGTAAATCTAATAAATTCATAGAATGTCTCATTATTTTTAGTACTTACTTCCAAATTTGCTTATGCATCGAGGAAGTGTAAAATCTTCTCTATTTACTGCTGCAGTAGGTCTAGGGAGTTCTATCTACCATTTTCTATCTAATTGCGCAGGAAAAATGTAAAAATTATGGTGCAGCAAGTCCAACATATATTGCAATTATAGCTATGTGTGGCTCAAAGTTTGTGAGTATTCTGACCAAGTAGCAATATTGTTTAGTACGTCTATCTTTACAGCTTGAAAAATACCAAAACCTGGATGGACAAGAAAACGAAAGGATGAACTCTAGATCACCCGAAAGGATTCTCTAATCTGCCAAAGGGCCTCCAATTTCTTCAATTCATATAGACCTTAAAAGGCATTAAGTTTAGACTCCTTGTAGAAGGCTAAGGAGTAGGAGTGTCTGTTGTTACATTCCATATTGTAAATATGGGGACTTCACAGCTTTTGTGCAGTCTATATTTTACTCCCTCCGGTCCACAATAAATGACCAATTTGCCTTGGGCACACCTGTTAAGGAAATACTAAATTCTAGACAAAAATAGTTAGTGTGACTAAACTACCCTTAACTAAATGTTGCAGCATAATTTAATGTGAGAAGTAAAAGACTTTTTAGGGATACGTACATAAAGGGTAATTTTGGAAAAACAAATTGAATTTTTTCTTTATTATTAAATTGACACTTATTTTGAACCAAAATAAAAAGATAAATTGGTCACTTATTGTGGACCGGAGGGAGTAATATATAAATATGTTACCTTCTAAAAAAAAGGCATTAAGATAGTCCTCCTTTGTATCGGTGTCCTACCTGCTTCACAAGGGCTAGAACAACAACAACATCGACTCAGTAGAATCCCACAAGTGGGGTATGGGGAGGGTAGTGTGTACGCAGACCTTACCCCTACCCCGAAGGAGTAGAGAGGCTGTTTCTGAAAAACCCTCGGCTCAAGAAGACGGAAAAGACGAGAAGAGAAGGGAAGGGACAATATATTAGTACCATCAAACAGAAACCAAAGAAATAATAACAGCATCATAAGAACTAGAAAATAGTTTAAATGCAATAACAAAACCAGAAAATAAGCCCGATGCTATGAAAACGTAAGGATAGGGAGAACACAACATAAACCCCTAGCAGTCTAAGACCACCCTTATCGAACTAGCCTCACCCCTGGACTCGATTACGTCCTAACCTACAACCCTAATGCTCGACCTCCACACCTTTCTATCAAGGTCATGTCCTCGAAAATCAGCAGCAATGCCATGTCCTGTCTAATTACCTCTCCCCAAGCTCTCTACTTCTTCTCGTCCCCGCCAGGGCCAAACTCTCGCACCTCCTCACCGGAGCATCAGGACTCCTCCTCCGCACGTGCCCGAACCGTCCAAGCCTCGCTTCCTACATCTTGTCATCCATAGGAGCCACGCCCACCTCCTGAATAACTTCATTCCTAATCTTATCCATCCTAGTATGCCCGCACATCCACCTCAACATCCTCATCTCTGCCACTTTCATCTTCTGGATATGAGAGTGCTTAGCCGGCCAACACTCTGCCCCATACAACATGACCGGTCTAACCACAACTCTATAAAACTTACCTTTGATTAACGGTGGCACTCTCTTGTCACACAGGACTCCGATGCCAACCTCCATTTTATCCACCCCACCCCTATACGGAGTGTGACGTCTTCATCAATCTCTCCGCCCCCTTGGGGATGATCTGTGCTCCAAGCCTCACGTCCACGCCCACTTCCCCGACTTGGCGCTGAACTTGCATTCCAGATATTCTGTCTTAGTCCTGCTCAACTTGAAACCCTTAGACTCAAGGGTGTGCCTCCAAACCTCCTGCCTGTCGTTAACACCGCCTTGCGTCTCATCAATCAGAACTATGTCATCAGCGAATAACCTACACCATGGCACCTCCCCTTGAATGTGGTGTGTCAGTGCGTCCATCACCAGGGCAAATGAGAACGGGCTGAGCGCAGATCCTTGATGTAACCCCATAACAACCAGGAAATGCTCCGAGTCGCCTCCCACTGTCCTAACCCGAGTCTTAGCTCCATCATACATGCCCTTGATCGCCCTAATGTAAGCTACCGGTACACCTTTTGCGTCCAGGCATCTCTAGAGAACCTCTCTAGGAACCTTGTCATATGTTTTCTCTAGGTCAATAAACACCATGTACAGATCCTTCTCCCTGTCCCTGTAATGTTCCACCAACCTCCTAATAAGGTGGATAGCTTCCGTAGATGATCGACCCGGCATGAACCCGAACTGGTTGTCAGATATAGACACAGTCCTCCTCACCCTTACTTCCACCACCCTCTCCCAAACTTTTATGGTATGACTAAGTAACTTCTATAGTTATTACAACACTGAATATCACCTTTGTTCTTGTACAACGGTACCACCGTACTCCACCTTCCCTCATCCGGCATCCTATTCGTCCTGAAAATAACATTGAACAGCCCAGTCATCCACTACAGACCTGCTCCACCCACACACCTCCAAAATTCGACCGGAATTTCGTCTGGCCTGGTTGCTCTACCCCTGCTCATCTTACGCATAACCCCCACGACCTCCTCGACCCTAATGCGTCTACAATACCCAAAGTCTCGGAGACTCTCTGAATGCCCCAAATCACCTAGCACAATATCCCAGTCCCCTTCTTCATTCAGAAGTCCATGAAAATAAGTCTGCCATCTCTACTTAATCTGAGCCTCCCCCATCAACACTCTACCGTCCTCGTCTTTGATGCACCTCACTTGGTCCAGGTCCCGAGCCTTCCTCTCTCTCGCCTTAGCCAGCCGAAATAACTTCTTATCCCCGCCTTTTTCCCCCAGTTCCTCGTACAGACGACCAAACGCTGCAGTCTTAGCCTATGTAACCACCAACTTCGCCTCCTTCCTCGCTACCTTATACCTCTCTCCGTTCGCTCTCCTCTCCTCCTCGCTTGTGCTCCCTACTAACTTCAGGTACGCTGCCTTCTTCGCTTCCACTCTGCCTTGGACCTCTCCATTTCACCACCACCCGAGAAACCCTTCGAGACCCCTAGCACCTCTCTCGCTCGCCGCCTCCCTTACAAGGGCCAGAACAACAAAATTAGTAAATGAAACCTCCTTTTATTGTAGAAACAAGAACAGCTAATCTGAGCATCATTGAGGCTGAATTTCCATATGCGTCAATCCAAAAGGAAATACGAGTTCCATTACCATCTTGATGCTGATTAACTTTGAAAAGATGAATATTCAAGATCGATTCTGGAGTTTTGTTCTGTAAAGAACCATTTTGTAGCCTCCACTACTTCCAATCTTCCTCAAATTCCATAGGACCTGTTGCATCAATCTGATTTACCGGAGGGTCACAAGCAGCCAACACTTTTGAAACTATAGCCATCCACTATTACATCTAGTGTTCAAAGGGGTAAGTATATTGGTTAAGGGTGTCCCATCAGTTTCCAGACGAATGTTTTCAGGAAATGCTCTCTCAAGATCTGTTCATACTGAAACCCTTTCAATGCTAGGGCAACCATGGTTTACTCCAGCAGGACCTAATTCACTCTACAGGTGGATTGACCAAGCATCTTTCCTTTTATTAGTTATCACTAGCATCTCTTCTATACTTTCAAAGTCAAAATTTTGCATTTTTTCATGTATAAATTTCAGCTCCATTTGTACTTATATGAATATGCTAGGGAATGATTGAATCTTACTGTTTTATTTTGTCCATCTTTTGCTGTATAAGCTTATCAGCAAATGTTCTGGAAATGTTTATTGACGTTTTCTTTACTTCTTGCTGCAGAGTGGGATTTTGGGGGTTTCCCTGCTTGGTTACTTGCCATTGAACCTGCTGTAAGGCTTAGATCGTCAGATCGTGCTTTCATTGACTTGGTATGTATTCCAATTGTTCTAGTTACTTATGGTTTTCTTTGTGGTCGTAAATGCTGCACAAGACCTAGAACATCCCACATCCACAAGTCAGTTGCTGACCAGATTAAGCTTACATAGGAGTTCACAATCTTTTTGGGATGCACTAGGCATGGTCCAAGGGAATCCAAGTGTACAAATGGGTTACCAAGCAACTTTAAACTAGTCTGCGTGCTTGCATCTTACCTTTCTTAGAGAAAGAGAAGTAAAGAAAAAAGAGTAAACTAGGCCGTAACATGTTGTTCCTACAGACCACGGGGTACCTGCTAGTCTGACTTGTTGACATTAGGAAGGTAGTCTATTTCTTTAGTTGTCAATATTAATGTGAGAAGGCACGGGAGAAAATATGTTATTGATATTGGATGATAAATACAAATACAAGAGGTCCCTATTTATAGCTATACACTACAAGGAGATATTACTCCTCTTCCAATGTGGGACAAGACTACCCTATACATATCTATAAACTAACACTCCCCCTCAAGCCGGTGCATACACATCATATGTACCGAACTTGTTACACATGTAACTAATACGAGAACCAGTAAGAGACTTAGTGAAAATATCTGCTAGTTGATCATTCGACTTTACAAACTTTGTAACGATATCTCCTGAAAGTATTTTTTCTCTGACAAAGTGACAGTCGATCTCAATGTGTTTAGTCCTCTCATGGAACACCGGAATATGAAGAGCAGCTTGGTTATCACACACTAGTTCCATCTTGCTGATTTCTCCGAACTTTAACTCCTTGAGCAACTGCTTGACCCAAACTAACTCACACGTCGCCATAGTCATGGCCGCCCGATATTCGGTTTCGGCGCTAGATCGAGCAACTACATTCTGTTTCTTGCTCTTCCACGAGACCAAATTACCTCCTACTAGAACACAATATCCAGGCGTAGAATGTCTATCAAAAGGTGATCCTGTCCAATCAGCATTTGTGTACCCAACAATCTGCTCGTGGCCTCGATCCTCGAATAGTAATCCTTTGCCTGGAGCTGACTTTATATACCGAAGAATGCGAACAACTGCATCCCAGTGACTATCACAGGGAGAATCCATAAACTGACTTACTATACTCACCGGAAAAGAAATGTCAGGTCTAGTCACTGTGAGGTAATTCAATTTGCCAACCTAACCTCCTATATCTCGTAGGGTCTCTAAGAGGCTCCCCATGTCCAGGCAGAAGCTTAGCATTCGGCTCCATAGGAGAGTCAATAGGTCTGCAACCCATCATTCCAGTCTTCTCAAGAATGTCTAAGGCATACTTCCGCTGTGAAATAACAATACCTGAGCTAGACTGAGCGACCTCAATACCTAGAAAATACTTCAATCTGCCCAGATCCTTAGTCTGGAAGTGCTGAAAGAGATGTTGCTTCAGATTAGTAATACCATCCTGATCATTACCAGTAATAACAATATCATCAACATAAACCACTAGATAAATACACAGATTAGGAGCAGAATGCCGATAAAACACAGAGTGATCAGCCTCACTACGAGTCATGCCGAACTCCTGAATAATTGTGCTGAACTTACCAAACCAAGCTCGAGGGGACTGTTTCAAACCATATAGTGACCTGCGCAATCTGCACACACAACCATTAAACTCCCCCTGAGCAACAAAACCAGGTGGTTGCTCCATATAAACTTCTTCCTCAAGATCACCGTGGAAAAAAGCATTCTTAATGTCTAACTGATAAAGAGGCCAATGACGTACAACAACCATGGACAAAAAGAGACGAACAGATGCTACTTTAGCCACGGGAGAGAAAGTATCACTATAATCAAGCCCAAAAATCTGAGTATATCCTTTTACAACAAGACGAGCCTTAAGCCGATCAACCTGGCCATCCGGGCTGACTTTGACTGCATAAACCCAACGACAACCAACAGTAGACTTACCTGCAGGAAGAGGAACAAGCTCCCAAGTGTCACTCGCATGTAAAGCAGACATCTCGTCAATCATAGCATGTCGCCATCCTGGATGAGATAGTGCCTCACCTGTAGACTTAGGGATAAAAACAATGGACAAAGAAGATATAAAAGCATAATGTGGTGACGACAGACGATGATAACTTAAACCGACATAGTGAGAATTAGGATTAAGTGTGGATCGTACACCTTTGCGGAGTGCAATTGGTTGACTAAGAGGAGACAAGTCCGCAGTAGGTGCAGAATCTGATGCGGGGCATGAATCACCTGGGCCTGATGCTGGATGTGGACGACGATGATAAGTCAAGAGTAGTGGAGCTGCAGAAGGTTGAACTGGATTATGTGGAGGAACTGGAGCTATAAGTGGTGGAGCTACAACCGGAGCTGTAGGTGGTGGAACTGGAGCTATAGGTGGTAGAGCTACAACTGGAGCTATAGGTGGTGGAGCTACAATTGGAGCTGTAGGTGGTGGAGCTGGAGTGACTGAATCTCCAAAAGATGAAACTGGTAGTACCTCAGAAATATCTAAGTGATGACCCGAACCTGCGAAGTATGATTGGGTTTCAAAAAAGGTAACATCAATGGACATAAGGTACCGCTGGAGGTCAGGAGAGTAGCATCGATACCCCTTTTGTGTTCTCGAGAAACCCAAAAATACGCACTTAAGAGCACGAGGAGCTAACTTATCTGTTCCTGGAGTAAGGTTATGGACAAAACAAGTGCTTCCAAAGATACGGGATGGAAGAGAGAACAAAGGTAAATAGGGAAACATGACAGAGAATGGAACTTGGTTCTGGATAGCTGAAGATGGCATACGATTAATAAGATAGCAAGATGTAAGAACGGCATCCCCAAAAAACGCAACGGAGCATGAGATTGTATGAGTAGGGTACGAGCAGTTTCAATAAGATGTCTATTCTTTCTTTCAGCTACCCCATTTTGTTGAGATGTGTACGGACAAGATGTTTGATGAATAATCCCATGAGATTTCATAAACTGCTGAAATGGGGAAGACAAATACTCTCGGGCATTATCAGTACGAAATGTGCGAATAGAAACTCCTAATTGATTTTGAATTTCAGCGTGGAAGGTCTGGAAAATAGAAAACAGCTCAGATCGATTTTTTATCAAAAATATCCAAGTGCACCTGGAATAATCATCAATGAAACTGACAAAGTAGCGGAATCCTAAGTTGGAACTGACCCGACTAGGACCCCAAACATCTGAATGGACTAAAGTAAAAGATGACTCTGCTCGATTATCAAGAAGCCGAGGGAAATGGGAGCGGGTATGCTTACCGAGCTGACATGACTCACACTCTAGAGCTGACAAGTGAGATAAACCAGATACCATTTTCTGAAGTTTTGACAAACTGGGATGTCCCAACCGTTTATGTAATAAATCTGGTGAATCAGTAACAGGACAAGTTGTAGAAGGAAGACAAGATGTGAGTCCATGTGATTTAGCAAGGATAAGGTAATAAAGTCCGTTTGATTCACGCCCGGTACCAATGATCCGCCCCGTACTGCGTTCCTGTATAAAAACATGGTCATCAAGAAATAAAACAGCGCATTTAAGTGATTTGGCTAAGCGACTAACAGCTATGAGATTAAAAGGACTATTGGGAACATAAAGGACCGAACCTAAAGGTAAGGAAGGAAGTAGGCTTGCTTGACCTATTGCAGTTGCCATGGTTTGAGACCCATTGGCTATTGTGACTTTTGGAAGAGGTTGAGAATACGAAATAGTAGTGAAAAGAGATTTGTTACCAGAAATATGATCTGATGCACCTGAATCAATGACCCAAGACTCAGAGGATGAAGATTGGGAGAAACAAGTCACGCTATTACCTGTTTGAACAACAGAAGCTATCTCAGAAGCTGTCTGCTTGCATGCTTTATACTGAAGGAACTCAATATACTCTGCTAAAGAAACCATCCGACTATTCAAAGCATCGGTTCCCATGTCGCTACAATTTGTAGTAGTAGGGTTAACTTGAAATAGTAGAAATAAGTAACTCCTGTGAGAAAACTGAAGAAATAGCTTGAAAACACTGTTTACAGCGGGAAAACAGAACACTGTTCTGTGCCGGAAACACTGTAGCTCGCCGGAAAATTCCAAACTTGTCGGAATTTGTTGTAACCAGGATGGATAGACTCGGAATTCCTTTGCGAGCAAGCTGTCCTGAAGAAATATTTTCAAATAATGGCCAGAAAGGTCAATGTTCACACCGGAAAAATATAAAAGTGGCCGAAATTTGATTTGAATTAGATGGGTAGGCTCGGAATTTTGAGGAGAGCACAATGTCCTGAAGAAGCTTCGCGAAAAAATGGTCGGAAAGTGGCCGGAACCCTCGCCGGAAAAGTTGTTGCCGGCGCGTGGCGGCTTTTCTGCCGGATAAAATTTCAGGAGTTGGTAGTCGGAGGGTGATTTACCTCGTGGTGGTGTTGGTTTTAGCACAACACCGACAGAAAGTGACCGGAAAAATTACACGATGACTAAGTTCTTTCTTCCCGGTTAACGCTGGAATGACGCACAACGATCTTTTCTCACTAATGCTCTGATACCATGTGAGAAGGCACGGGAGAAAATATGTTATTGATATTGGATGATAAATACAATACAAGAGGTCCCTATTTATAGCTATACACTACAAGGAGATATTACTCCTCTTCCAATGTGGGACAAGACTACACTATACATATCTATAAACTAACAATTAAATATAGTGATTTCTCAATTGCTGGTAGAGATAATATGATTAATCTCCACCATAAGAAAAGGAAAGGAAAAAGAACATCAAACAAGATTGATATTCATTTTCAAGTAAACAATCACTCAACTAGATCCAGGACTGCACTGCAATCGTTTTATATAGGTTATCTTACACAAGCAACATGATGTGAATGACAAGAAGTTAGAAATAAATGTGAAGCCTACCTAGTAAAATTGCGGACTTAATTTCCTAAGTTAAGTAGGCCTAACTAAAGATGCATTCCACATGGATGTATTCTATATCGCTTCATTAAGAACTCCTCATATCCTGTCGATCACCATTGCAGATAATTGGGAATCTAATGTGCTCTTCTTGACTCTTTATGGGTTATAGTTATAACTTTTCAAGAGAAAGTGATGCCGAATGCCTGTCTTCTGGATTTCTGGTAGTCATCACATCAATTCTTTTTTTGCTGCGATGAGTAGAAAGTAGTGCCTCTCCTATGTGCAGGAGAGATAGGATTAAAATAGCAGTTTTAACAACGTATTTTCTTTCTATGAGTTTGTGACTGAAACTTTAAGAAATTGTCGATCGCACAACTGATCTCTGTTTTTCTGTTTCATCCTTTGTTTTTTTCTTTAGAGAAAAAGTTAATGGTAGTCTTGCGAGCCTAATCCACTCAACATCGATGGAGCAACTTTTTTTTTTTTTTTTAGCATTTTTAGCATCATTTGCTTGATTTAGTGGTATTGTATGTAATCTTAAAAATGATTACAGGTTGAGAGATGGTGGGGAATTTTGCTGCCGAAGATAGTCTCTTATGCATACAAAAATGGCGGCCCTATAATGATGGTCCAGGTGAATTGAACTTACCAAAGCTGGCTTCATTAAAATAACATAGCTATTAATCCAGATAAATACAACTCCACATCTAGAATAATAGGTTATAGCAAAATGCAGCAGCAAAGCTAGGTGCTGTAAGTTCTGAACAAATATGATGTGTCACCTGCAAATTCTATGATCTGCGCAGGAAATACTTCACTAAAACTTTGATGAAGGATCATCAGAGCGTGGATATGTTAATACTCAAACCTTAACGGATATGGAATATCTATTGGAAGTGTGCTTCTTAGTTTCCTATAATGAAACTTTTGGTGTGCAGAGCTAAAGTATGAGTATGAGATGTCTTCTGGCAACTATCTGAAATCCTGTTGCTTGTCTTAGTAATGTGGTAGATTGATAACCCTTCGTAACATTGTACCTAAATTGTGAGTAACAGGATGAGTAATTGATAAGCTTAAGTTATATTTTATCCATCCCACAAAGGAGATATGAAGGGTATGTCTTTAATGTTCGCTGATACTTGATTCCAGTGTTTGGTTACAGAGATGCGATATTAGATGCAATTAAAGTCATGACATCTCTCATTGTTTTTTTTTTTCTGAAACAAAAACAAATGGCAACATATCAAAAAATGGTACAAATTTAGGGTGACCTCCTATTTTACATATGTGAACGCTATATTTAATCAAGATAGTAATTCTTTTAGCTGTTATTGTGGTAAGTTTATATAAAATGCCTTCTTAAGGTTTATATGAAGTTCCATTTAATGCGCTAGAATAATCAGATAAACTTAAATGCCCTTTGCTTAAACTGCGAGCTCCTACTTATTACTCAAATGCTCGTGAAAACTTAGCAAGAATAGGAGTGTGCATTTACCCCTATTTACTTGATATCTTTTTCTCTGTCCCAAACCCTTTCTAATAAATTGCACTACATACTTTCTCCAAGATTTTAAGATTACTGCCTCATCTAAAAGCTTAATCTTTCAGATAAGATACATTCTTATTTACTTAATTGTGTTCCCAACTCGTCCGCCCTTCACATGGGGTTTGATTCTTTTCCTGCATGTGGAAATACTAGATAACTTTGAGACTTGAACTCAAGACTTTACCTGATCCGATCTTTTCAACTCAAACCTTAAGGTTATGTTTGGAGTGACCCGAGATCTTATAAACTCCTTTGGAAGACGATAGGCAACTGGCATCCTGTGTGGCAAGATAACATAACTCAACATCCTCTCTCACGTGTAACCCTTTGCAATTCCTACATGAACTTCAATGCAAACTTATGGGGTGCTAAAACGGGCTTGCCAAAGGTTGCCAAGATAACATAACTCAACATCCCCCCTCACGTGTAACCCTTTGCAATTCATACATGAACTTCAATGCAAACTTATGGGTGCTAAAACGGGCTTGTTAAAGGCTGGCTTTGATATCATGTTGAATTCTGTAACTACCTCGTCTGAAAGTTTAAGATTTTAGAGAGGCTATATTTTTATTTCCTTAATTATGTCTTCAACAGTAACATATATAGAACTTTACCTAATGTTATTTTTGGCTTTGAGATGACATCTTTTAAAAGACTTACTTCTGTTCCATTAAAATTAGAATTATCATCATAAATATCCACTCCATGGACTTTTTCATCTACCTGGAAGTCAAATACGATTATGATGGAAGTTCTATTTTATACATGATGAAATACTTGGTATTCCATGATTTTCTTTTTACCGTGTTTCAGCTTTTGTATAAGCCAATAGATGTAGATTACACTGAATGGTGAAAATGGGACAGATAGAAAATGAATTTGGTTCATATGGAGATGACAAGGCCTACCTGCATCATTTAGCAAAGATAGCCCGCAAACACCTTGGAGATGATGTTATTCTGTAAGTTGCTGTTATGATCTTGTTTGATCCTCTCGCTTGACTTAAACCTTCTCAAAAGTGTAATACGGTTGCTTGATTGCAGCCTTTCGATATTTTCTTCCGCGTGCGCGTGTCTGTGTGGCTGTATTTTCCCTGAATTAAATATCAAATATCTTTTAAGGTTGTCCAGCACAAGATGATTTTTTGAATATACTGGATACTTTACCTTCTCAAAAAAAATATCTTTTAAGGTTGGGTTTCAGTCTATTATGCTTTGCTCTGTTTTTCGTTTTGGAGTTTACTGTTATGTATCATTGACTACCTGATGGTTAACAGATATACTACAGATGGAGGTTCAAGAGAAAATCTTAACAAAGGGACTATTCCTGGGGATGCTGTCTTTTCAGGTTGTGAGAATTAATAACTCCAAAAATTATATTATTGATGTATTTACAGTGATACAATGAGTCCTATATATATAATACATGTTCTACTCCAACTACATATGGGATTAGGGTTATTTACATATAACTATTTAACTAACAAACATGATCATTCTGTGTTTTATCGGCATTCTCCTTCAAGTCTCTGTATTTATCTGGTGGTCTATGTTGACAACAGCAACAACCCAGTATAATCCCACTAGTGGGGTCTGGGGAGGGTAGTGTGTACGCAAACCTTACCCTACCCTGGGGTAGAGAGGCTGTTTCCGATAGACCCTCGGCTCCCTCCCTCACTCCAACAACTCCCCTCCTTGCTCTTGGTGGTCTATGTTGACGATATTGTTATTACCGACAATGATCTGGATGGTATTACTCAATTGAAGCAACATCTCATTCAACACTTTCAGACTAAGGATTTGGGTAGACTAAAGTATTTTCTGGGTATTTAGGTCGCTCAGTCTAGCTCAGGTATTATGATCTCACAGCGGAAGTATGCCTTAGACATTCGTGAGTAGACAGGAATGACAGGCTGTAGACTTGTTGACACTCCGATAGGTCCGGATTCTAAACTTCTGCTAGGACAGGGGGAGCCGCTTAGCGATCCTACAAGATATAGGCGGCTGGTTGGTAAAATAAATTATCTCACAGTGACTAGACCTGCCATTTCCTTTCTTGTGAGTGTTGTAAGTTAGTTTATGAATTCTCCCTTTGATAGTCATTGGGATGCAGTTGTCCGCATTTTTCGGTATATAAAGTCGGCTCCAGGCAAAGGGTTATTGTTTGAGGATAGAGGTCATGAGCAGATCGTTGGACGCTCAAATACTGATTGGGCAGGATCACCTTATGATAGACGTTCTACGTCTGGATATTGTGTTTTATAGGAGGCAATTTGGTGTCTTGGAAGAGCAAGAAACAGAATGTAGTTGCTCGGTCTAGTGCAGAAGCAGAATATCGAGCAATGACTATGGCAACATGTGAGCTAATTTGGATCAACAAACAATTGCTCAAGGAGTTGAAATTTGGTGAAATCAGTCAGATGGAACTTGTGTGTAATAATCAAGCTGCTCTTCATATTGCGTCAAATCCAGTGTTCCATGAGAGAACTAAACACATCGAGATTGACTGTCACTTTGTTAGAGAAAAGATACTCTCGGGAGATATTGCTACAAAATTTGTGAAGTCGAATGATCAGCTTGCTGATATTTTCACCAAGTCCCTCACTGGTCCTCGTATTAGTTATATATGTAACAAGCTCGGTACATATGATTTATATGCACCAGCTTGAGGGAAAGTGTTAGTATCACGACCCAAACTAACCTCTGTCGTGATGGCGCCTATCGTGGAACTAGGCAAGCCGACTCATTTCCAAAACAACCGATATTTTCATTTCAAAGATAATTTCAAGGTTATTTAACATAAAACCTCCATTTTAAGAGTTCAAATCAAAGAAAAACAGAAGTGAGGAAAAGAAAAGCCCGACATCGGGGTGTCACTAGTCATGAGCATCTTCTACAATCTGTCTAACAATATCAAGGCTAATTCAGCCTGGAAAATAGCTAAATACAACTAGAGGAAGATAAGAGGGAGAAGGGTAAGGGCTGCGATCGCCAAACAGCTACCTTGCTATCTCCAAGAAAAATCTGCAACCAGAACACTCAATAATCGCTACCGTATCCAGCTACACCTGAATCTGCACACAAGGTGCAGGGAGTAACGTGAGTACGCCAACTCAGTAAGTAACAACAATAAATAAAGACTGAGCAGTAGTGACGAGCAATAAAGCATATAACGTTCATATCAGGAAATCTCAGTAAAATACCACATGCTTTTAAAATCAGGATTTGAATCAAACATCTCGTTTAAACTCCGTTCCAGTAAAAAAAAATCATTTAAAGATATTTTTCCAACAAAGGCTCAATGCAAAGGTGAGCAAAAATGGTGAAATCATAAACAGCCCCTCGGGCAAAATATCAATCATATACAGCCCCTCGGGCAAACCTCAGTCACTCGTGCCACTCAGGCATACCTCACAATCCTTCATGCCTCCCAGTCACTCAGCACTCGGCACTCGCACTCACTAGGTACCTGCGCTCACTGGGGGTGTGTACAGACTCCGGAGGGGCTCCTTCAGCCCAAGCGCTATAATCTGCACGGACAACTCACGTGCGATAATAATAAAGTATGCTGCAGGCGGGCAGCCCCGATCCACACTCATCCTCACCAATCAGGCCCTCGGCCTCACTCAGTCATAAGTATGCTGCAGGCGGGCAGCCCCGATCCACACTCATCCTCACAAATCAGGCCCTCGGCCTCACTCAGTCATAAGTAACTCAAGCCTCTCGGGCATTTCAGTAAAACAGGGCATTCGGCCCAAAACATTTATATGCATCAAAATAGAGTCATAAAACTGAGTTATGCGGTAAACAAGTATAAACATGATTGAGTATAGATTTTCAATCGAAAACAATGAGAGGATGGTAAGAAACAGCCCCTAAGGGTCCAAACAGCATTGGTGCAAGGCCCAAACATGGCATTCAGCCTAATTTACAGAAATTCTTTCTAAAACATATAAGTATCATATGGTTTCAACAAAGTATGCAACTTTACAGTTGCTACGGGACGGACCAAGTCACAAATCCCCAACAGTGCACGCCCACACGCCCGTCACCTAGCATGTGCGTCACTAAAAATAGTAGAATGATACAAAATCCGGGGTTTCATACCCTCAGGACTAGATTTACAATCGTTACTTACCTTAAACCGGTCAAATCTCTAACCCGCAATGATCTTGCCTCTGGACTCGGCCTCAAAATGCTCCAAATCTATTCACAATCAGTATAATACCATCAATATACGTTAATGGAATGAATTCCACAAGAAAAGCTTCAAAATTAAACCAAACCCGAGATTGGCTCAAAAATCGCCTGTGGGGCCCACGTCTCGGAACCCGACAAAAGTTACAAAATCCGAAAGCCCATTCAACCACGAGTCTACCCATACCAATTTTACCAAAATCCGACCTCAACTCGACCCTCAAATCTACAAATCTTATTTCCAAATTTCTAAGTTTCAATCTCCGATTTACACCTCAAAATCATGTAATCTAGTCGGATTATTCGATGATAATTCAATATTATGGAGTAGAAATGATCACAAGGGACTTACCTCAAGTTTTTCTTGAAAATATAACAAAAATCGCCTCTCCTCAAGCTCCAATTTGTCAAAAATGGCAAATGAGACGAAGTCCCTGTTCTTATAATTCTGCCCAGACATCCTCGGTTCTGCCTCGATCTTGGCCTTCGATCGAGGCCCTCGATCCTGGTCCTCGGTCCTGCCCCTCGATCCTGGTTCTCGATCCTGGTTGTCGATTATGTCTTCGACCCGGCCTACGACCGTGACCCTCGACCCTGGGCTCGATCATGCCTTCGATCGTGGCCCTCGACTCTGGGCTCGATCATGCCTTCGATCGTGGCCCTCGACCCTGAGCTCGATCTGGGCTTCGATCGTGGCCCTCGACCCTGAGCTCGATCTGGGCTCGATTTTTGGGCAGAAGCAATTTCCAACAGAAGGAAATTGTAGCAGCTGTTCTTGTTCAATTTTTGATCCGTTAACCATCCGAAACTCACCCGAGGCCCTCGGGACCTCAACCAAATATACCAACAAGTCCTAAAATATCATACGAACTTAGTCGAATCCTCAAATCACCTCAAACAACGCTAAAACCATGAATTACACCCCAATTCAAGCCTAATGAACTTTGAAATTTCTAATTTCTACAAACAACTTCGGAACCTATCAAATCACGTCCGATTGACCTCAAATTTTGCACACAAGTCCTAAATGACATAACAGAGGTATTCCAATTTTTAGAATCGTATTCCGACCCCGATATCAAAAAGTCAACCCCCGGTCAAACTTCTCAAAAATAAAACTTTCAGCATTTCAAGCCTAATTCCTCTACAGACTTCCAAATAATATTCCGGACACGCTTCTAAGCCCAAAATCACCATACGGAGCTATTGGAATCATCAAAATTCAAATCCGAGGTCGTTTACACATAGGTCCATATCCGGTCCACTTTTCTAACTTAAAATTTTTAATTATGAGACTAAGTGTCTCATTTCACTCCGAGTTCCTTCCGGACTCGAACCAACTAACCCGATATAACATAATATAGCTGAATAACACAAAAAGTAGGAATGGGGAAAACGGGGTTATAACTCTCGAAACGTCCGGCCGGGTCGTTACATCCTCCCCCTCTTAAACATCCGTTCGTCCTCGAACGAGTCTAGAAACATACCTGGAGTCTCGAATAGGCGTGGATATCTGCTCCGCATCTCCCGCTCGGTCTCCCAGGTGGCCTCCTCCACAGGCTGACCTCTCCATTGCACCTTCACTGAAGCTATATCCTTTGACCTCAACCTTCGAACCTGTCGATCCAAAATAACCACCGGCTCCACATCATAAGTCATATCACCCTCCAACTGAACCGCGCTGAAATCCAGAACATGGGACGGATCTCCAATATACTTCCGGAGCATGGAAACATGAAACACTGGATGCACACTCGACAAGCTACGTGGCAAGGCAAGCTTATAAGCCACCTCTCCTATCCTCTGAAGCACCTCAAAAGGCCCAATGAACCGGGGGTTCAACTTGCCCCTCTTCCCAAACCTCATAACACCCTTCATGGGTGATACCTTTAGCAAAACCTTCTTCCCAACCATAAAAGACACATCACGGACCTTCCTATCCGCGTAGCTCTTCTACTTGGACTGCGCCGTGCGAAGCCGCTCCTGAATCAATTTCACCTTATCTAATGCGTCCTGGACCAAGTCTGTACCTAAGAGCCTAGCCTCACCTGGCTCAAACCATCCAACCGGAGATCTACACCTCCTCCCATACAAAGCCTCGTACAGAGCCATCTGAATACTCGACTGATAACTGTTGTTATATGCAAACTCCGCGAGTGGCAGAAACTGGTCCCATGAACCCCCAAAGTAAATGACACAAGCACGCAACATGTCCTCCAATATCTGAATACTGCGCTCGGGCTGCCCGTCCGTCTGAGGGTGAAAAGCTGTGCTTAACTCAACCTGAGTACCCAACTCTCGCTGCACGACCCTCCAAAACTGTGATGTGAACTGAGTACCCCTATCTGAAATGACGGAAACTGGGACACCATGCAGGCGAACGATCTCTCGGATGTAAATTTCAGCCAACCGCTCTGAAGAGTAAGTAGTACCAACTGGAATGAAGTGCGCGGACTTGGTCAGCCGATCCACAATAACCCAAATAGCGTCGAACTTCCTCGAAGTCCGTGGAAGCCCAACTATAAAGTCCATAGTGATCCGCTCCCACTTCCACTCTGGGATCTCTAATCTCTGAAGCAAGCCACCCGGTCTCTGATGCTCATACTTAACCTGTTGATAGTTTAGACACCGAGCCACAAACCTAACTATATCCTTCTTCATCCGCCTCCACCAATAGTGCTGCCTCAAATCCTGGTACATCTTCGCGGCACCCGGATGGATGGAATACCGCGAGCTGTGAGCCTCCTCAAGAATCAGCTCTCGAAGCCCATCTACATTAGGCACACATATCCGGCCCTGCATTCTCAGCACGCCGTCATCACCAATAGTCACATCCCTAGCATCACCTCTTCGAACCCTGTCCTGAAGAACGAGCAAGCGAGGGTCATCATACTGACGCTCCCTGATACGGTCATAAAGAGAAGACCTGGAGACCACACAAGCCAATACCCGACTAGGCTCCGAAATATCCAATCTGACAAGCTGGCCTGCTAAGATCTGAACATCTAATGCCAAAGGTCTCTCTGCTGCTGGAAGATATGCTAAACTCCCCAAACTCTCTGCCCGGCGACTCAAAGCATCGGCCACCATATTGGCCTTCCCCGGATGGTACAAAATAGTGATATCATAGTCCTTAAGAAGCTCCAACCATCTTCGCTGATGCAAATTAAGATCCTTCTGCTTTACCAAATACTGCAGGCTCCGGTGATCAGTATAGATCTCACAATGAACCCCATACAAATAATGACGCCAAATCTTCAAGGCGTGAACAATGGCTGCTAGCTCAAGATCATGGACATGATAGTTATTCTCGTGGGTCTTCAACTGGCGCGAGGCATAGGCAATCACCCTACCCTCCTGCATCAAAACACAACCAATGCCTATCCTCGAGGCATCACAATACACGGTGTAAGAACCTGAAGCTGATGGCAGAACTAACACTGGAGCTGTGGTCAAAGCAGTCTTGAGCTTCTAAAAGCTCTCCTCACATTCATCCGACCACCTGAATGGAGCACCTTTTTGGGTCAATTTGGTCAAGGGCGATGCAATAGATGAAAATCCCTCCACAAAGCGACGGTAGTAACCCGATAAACCAAGAAAGCTCCTAATCTCCGTGGCTGAGGACGGTCTGGGCCAACTCTGTACCGCCTCTATCTTCTTCGGATCCACCTGAATACCCTCACTGGACACCACGTGCCCCAAGAATGCTACTGAACTGAGCCAAAACTTGCATTTAGAGAACTTTGCATAAAGCTTCTCCTCCCTCAATCTCTGCAATACAACCCTCAAATGCTGGGCGTGTTCTTCCTGGCTACGAGAGTACACCAGGATGTCGTCAATGAATACAACGACGAATGAGTCCAAATAGGGCTGGAATACACTGTTCATCAGATGCATGAACGCTGCTGGGGCATTGGTCAGCCCAAAAGACATCACCAAGAACTCATAATGGCCATATCGGGTCCTAAAAGCTGTTTTGAGAATATCTGAATCCCGAATCTCCAGCTGGTGATAACCGGACCTCAAATCAATCTTGGAGAACACCCTCGCTCCCTAAAGCTGGTCGAATAAATCATCAATACGAGGCAAAGGATACTTGTTCTTGACTGTGACCTTGTTCAACTGCCTGTAATCAATACACATTCTCATGGAACCATCCTTCTTTTTCACAAATAGAACCGGTGCACCCCAAGGTGACACACTAGGCCGAATAAACCCCTTATCAAGGAGTTCCTGAAGCTGTTCTTTCAATTCCTTCAACTCCACCGGTGCCATACGATACAGTGGAATAGAAATGGGCTCAGTGCCTGGCACCAAATCAATACCGAAGTCAATATCCTTGTCAGGTGACATGCCCGGCAGGTCTGCAGGAAACACATCCGGAAAATCACGTACCACCAGAACAGAATCAATGACAGGAGTCTCTGCACTAACATTCCTCACAAAAGCCAAATAAGATAGGCAACCCTTCTCAACCATGCGCTGCCTTCAAATATGAAATCACCCTACTTGGTACATAATCTACAGAACCGCTCCACTCAACCCTCGGAATTCCTGGCATAGCCAACGTCACTGTCTTAGCGTGACAATCTAGAACAGCATGACATGGAGATAACCAATCCATACCCAATATCACATAAAAGTCAACCATATTGAGCAACAATAGATCTACTCGGGTCTCCAGACCCCCGATAGTCACCACACATGACCGATATACGCGGTCCACAATAATAGTATCGCCCACAGGAGTAGATATATGTACAGATGAAACTAAGGACTCACGAGGCATATCCAGAAAATGGGCGAAATACGAGGAAACATATGAATACGTGGAACCAGGGTCAAATAATACTGAGGCATCTCTGTGGCAAACTGAGACAATACCTGTAATCACAGCATCTGAAGCAATAGCATCTGGTCTGGCAGGGAGAGCATAGAAACGGGCCTGACCACCCCCTGATCTGCCTCCCCCTCTAGGGCGACCCCTAGCTGACTGACCTCCACCCCGAGCTGACTGGGCGGGTGGTGAGGTAGCTGGTGCTGTAGTCGGAGGCTGACTCCTCTGCTGAGATAGACCTCCATGACGACGAGGACACTGCCTCCACATATGCCCAAGCTCCCCACACTCAAAACAACTCCCTGGTGCTGGCGGCAGAAACTGAAGGGAACCCCTAGCACCGGGATGACCGGTAGAAGAACCTGGCATGGAAGAGCCCTGAACAGGTGGAGCACGGGACGAACTCTGAACTGGAAGGGCACTAAGTGATGAGTGGCCCTGATGAGAACTGTGAGAACTATGGCCAGATGATGCACCCCGATGAAATGGCCGAGCTGACTGAGTTTGTCTGAAATGACGACCTCTACCGTGCTGGATCTGACCCCCAAAAGGAGCACCGCTGAATCCACCCTGACCACGAGGCCTCTTGGCCTCCCGCTCAATGAAACTAACAAAATAACGAAATCCCAAGGTTGAACTGACTCTACTAGGATCCCATATATCAGAATGTACTAAAGAAAAAACAGACTCTGCATGACTCTCAACACTACGAGGAAAAGAGGATCGGGTATGTTTCCTAAGCTGACACGACTCACAATTTAATATAGATAAACTAGACAAACCAGGCACCATCTTCTGAAGCTTGGATAAACTCGGATGTCCTAAACGTCTGTGAATTAGCTCTGGAGGATCCGTAACTAGACATGCCTTGAGGGGTTTGAGTGAGTTAAGGTAGTAAAGGCTTCTGATTCACGCCCTGTGCCAATCGTCTGTCCTGTACTGCGGTCCTGCATAATAAAAGAATCATCAATAAAGTATATACCACAATGGAGAGCACGAGTCAAACGACTAACAGATGCAAGACTAAAGGGACAGCCAGGTGCATAAAGAACGGAATCCAGAGTGACAGAAGATAGGGGATTAGCTTGTCCAACTGCTTTTGCTTTAGTTTGAATCCTATTGGCTAAAGTAACAGTGAGAAGAGACTGTGAATATACAATATTTGACAAAAGTGATTTATTACCAGAGATATGATCAGAAGTGACTGAGTCCATGACCTATGGTCCAAGAGTACTAGACTGGGAAACACAAGCAAAAGAATTACCAGCAACAGAAGTATCAGTCTGAGCAACAAAGGCTACTTGTGGAGATGTCTGCTTACTTTCTTGGTACTGAAGGAACTCATTATATTCTCTTTCAGATAAAGAAAATCCCTGGTTACCTGTAGTCTCGGTCTGAGCAACATAAGCATTTTTTGGTGATCGACCATGTAAAGAATAGCACACTTCACGAGTGTGTCCAAGTTTATGACAATAAGAACACTTAGGTCTAGATCTTCCAAAACGACCTCCTCCTCGTCTACAGTGTTTTGGATAGCGTGCGGTGACAAATAGCGACGAGGGCCCGCTTCACTGAGGCGAAAGGCGCGCAGCGAAGCGCTCGCCTTTTTGATGTGAAGCGACAATTTATACAAAAACATAAAATATTATATACATACAACTAAAAACTCAATAACAATAATATATTAATAAATATATCATTCAAAAATTAAAGACTCAATAGATAGTCATAGACTCATAGTAGATTCATAAACTAAAGTCTAATAGTCTAAAACAAGCAATGTCTATTCTTCTTCAAGATTTTCAAATTCTACAACTTCATGAATGTTAGCATTATATTGGCTATCATCTTCTTCATCCTCGGAGTTTTCATCAATTAGGGACCGGCTTGAACTTGCTACTCCCTTTCCCTTGTAACTTGAAGAACTCCCTCTAAGACCATAGATATTCTCCTCAACTCCAACCGCCATAGAAACAGTACCCCAATCAAGATCATCTCCTTCATACACTTGTTCATCTTCATGATTTTGAGCGCTCCAGTTAACCATTCATTTGCCTCGTCAATGTTGTCCAACAAAATTGGATCAATGGTATCGCGAGCTTCATAACGTCGCCTCAATGTTCTATTGTATTTAATATACACTAGATCATTGAGACGCGATAGCTCAAGCCTATTCCTTTTCTTGGAGTGAATCTGCGCATAAGTTGTTTAGATTAATTAATCGATACTAATAATAATACAATATAAAATATATTAATATAATAAATCTACTTCTTACATGCTCAAATACGTTCCAATTTCTCTCGCATCCAGATGCACTACAAGTTAGGCTTAGTACTTTGATGGCAAACTTTTGCAAGTTTGGAGTTTGATGTCCAAATTGCTACCACCATTCAACTATAGAAAAATATTTTAAAAGTTAATAAGTATAAATCAAATAAATTAATTTAAAGTTATAAGGATATCTATATTAAAGTTAGTTACCTGGCGACCTTATGTCTCTGGCTCTAATGGCCGCTTGTAAACCAAATAGGCCCTCTGCTTGTGAGTACCTACCAAACTCCTCCCCTATTTGATCTATCGTCGCTGAATTAGGGACCAACTTCTCAAGACATGCATGGTATCCAATCCACACCTCTGAAGCCAAAGTTTCATCTCTAGTGTTCTTGTAAAATAATCCCGGGTTCAGAAGATGGCCTGCTGCATGCAAAGGTCGATGGAGTTGATTCTCCCACCTGATATCAATTATCTCAAAAACTTTCTCATATTTTCTAACATCTCCCTCAAATGACGCTGCAATAGTCTCTTTGGCTCTATCCATAGCCTCATAAAGATAGCCCATTGGTGGTTTTCTCTCCCCATCCACCATACGAAGTACCTTAATCAAAGGACCACCAACTTTAAGAGCCCGAACGACGTCATTCCAGAATGATGGAGAAATAAGAACTTTGGCAGTTTCTTTTCCCGCAACTTCCTTTGCATATCTATTATCTTTCCATTCATTTGAAAGAACTAGCTTTCTCAATTTTTTCTTTTGCAAGTAAAAACTATGCAAAGTTAAGAAAGCCGTTGCAAATCTAGTTTTGGCCGGTCTCACCAAATTTCTTTCATTTGTGAATTTCCTCATCAAATTCAACAACAACGGCCTCTGACTGATGTAAGAATATACCCTGACGGCCTTAGTGAAAACTGTAAAAGTAACAATAACAATTTTATAGTTAATACTTAATAGGATAGGACATAAGTATAAATAACTATATTAAAGTTACCTGAAGCATATGGGTTTTCCTTGAATATGTCACCAAACATCAAGTTGATACAATGGGCAGCACATGGAGTCCAATAAATGTGTGGATACATAGCTTCCATCATCCTACCCGCACTAACATTCTCACTAGCATTATCTGTAACAATTTGTACAACATTTTCCTTTCCAATTTTATCAATAGTCTTTCTAAACAAGCTGTACATTTTGCTTCCATCCGTAGAAGAGTTGCTAGTATCGTGAGATTCAAGAAAAACACTCCCTCTTGGAGAGTTCACAACACATTTATGATCATTTTTCCATTCCGTGCTGTCCATTTATCCATCATAATGGAACATCCAAACTTGTTCCATTCCACTTTATGCTCCTCAATAATTTGGTCTATCTTCTTCACCTCTTTTTTAAGATGAGTTACTCTAACTTCATGATAGCTAGGAGGCTTCATTCCTGGGCCATATTGTCCTACAGCTTCAATGAATTTATCAAAAGTTTTGTAGTTAACACAGTTGAAAGGAAGCCCTGCATCATACATCCATGCTGCAAAGGCACTTACGGCGCGGTCTCTCAAAATCTTCTTGGCTTCTAAACCTAGACCTTCTTCACCTTTTCCCTTTTCTTGTTGTTTTGCCGAGAAATAAAGATTGAGAGGACCTTTTGTCACTGTACGTGCCGTCGTGGATGACCCACTAGAACTATTTGAAGATATCTTATGAGTTTTTTTGGGGAGGGCGGGAGGTCTCATTTCACCATCTTCATCCATTTCATCATCTTCATCAATTAGATTCACCGATGCTTCAAAATTCATTTGAGTTCTTGTCACATTTTTCTTATCAACAAACGCTTTTACTTCCTCCCTAACCTCGGGCGGACAAAGGGGACATTGTACTACATTTTTAAATCCACCTATCAAATGTTGCTTGTGACGAGTTATCCCACCATTATATGTTTTTTCACAAAATACACATTTAATTGCGGATCTTGATGAGCCTTGTATAGCATAATTCCAAGCTATATCATTTCGTTTATTACTATCGGATGACATTTCAACGCTGTTTTATTGAAAAAAAAATTATCAAGTCAATATGCAATTAATTCTACTCTATAAGAGACTATAAGTCAATAATTGAAAAAAAAAAAAAGGGGGCCTGAAAGAAACAGAAAGTTTGTTAAGAGAAGAAGCAATCTCTGTTATTTTGCAAAAACAGGGCTTCAAAACCTCTGTTATTTTGCCAAAACAGAACCAAAAAAAATAGAGCACAAAAACAGACCTCTCTTTCTGTTAAGAGAAGAAGAAACCTCTGTATTTTGCTCGAAAAATAGAGCAGAAAACAGACCTCTGTTTCTGTTCTTTTCGACAAAAAACAGAGGAAAAAAAATAGAAAGAAGAAGAAGAAGAAGAAGGAGAAAGGAGAAAGAAGAAAGAAGAAAGAAAAAAGAAGAAAGAAGAAGAAGTAACCTCTGTATTTTGCTCGAAAAATAGAGCAGAAAACAGACCTCTGTTTCTGTTCTTTTCGACAAAAAATAGAGGAAAAAAAATAGAAAGAAGAAGAAGAAGAAGAAAGAAGAAAGAAAAAAGAAGAAAGAAGAAAGGAGAAGAAGCATACCTGGACTTTCAATGGCTGGAACCTCAAGCTTCTGAAAGAAGAAGACGATGGCTCGCGAGTTCAGAATGTCAAAGTCTCAAAGAAGCTCTGTTGTTTTGTTCAAGTTGAAGAAGATATGTTGTCAAGCCCTAATCACGACCCTTTTTGTTGAGTCTTTGCTTTTTTTCTTTTTTTTTTTAAAAAAAACAAAAGGCGACGCTATGGTCGCTTCTCGCGACACTGTCGCCTCTCGCCACGCAGGCAGAGGCGAGCGCTATTTCGAAACGCAACGCAACAGAGGCTCTGTGGCGACACTGTCTCGCCTCGCCTCGCCTCACGCTATTAGAGCTGAGGCGAGCGCTATTTATAACACTGCTCGTCTATTTTCCATAGTTTGAGATGCCCGATTTTTCACTTTGGGATGCGAAAATAGAGGAGTCAAGGGTATGTGATGAGATCACAGTCAAGGGTCTGTGATGAGATCACAGTCAAGGGTATGTGATGAGATCACAGTCAAGGGTCTGTGATGAGATCACTGGGTGACTTGGTGCTGCAGCAAGGCGAAGTAATTGAGAGAATAATTCATCAACTATAGGGACAGTCAGACTAGCCAAAATCTGGTCACCTACTGAATCAAGGTCATTAGGAAATCCACTGAGTGTAACAACTAGAAACATCTTCTGTCGTTGCTCTTGTTGCTTTTCAATACTAGCAGAAACTGTCATCGGCTTCTCAAATTCTTCCATGACTGCATGTACTTGTCCCAAGTAAGTAGACATATTTGATTCCTGTTTCTTCAAGCTTGTCATTCGCAATATCACATCATAGAAACGAGATATGTCATTAGTGTATAAAGTACGAACCTTTCCCAAACTAAATAACATGCATGGAATGGGTGAAACAAAGGCATCAATTTGGAATCAATAGATCGCCACAGGATACTACATAATTGAGCATCGATCTTTTTCCACTGTGCTTTGGCCTTTTCATCTCCCTCACTAGCCTTTTTGGTTAAGTGGTCTTGAACACCTTGACCCTTGCACCACAACTCAACAGAGGAAGCCCAAGCTAAGTAGTTTGAACTTCCCATTAAGGGTTCCAAAGTAATCATGAAGCTTGAATTTGCAGAACCTCTGAACCAGTGCTTTTAGAAACAAAATACATCAATTCCCAAAGATATAGTTGGATTGGAGAGAAGTCTAGAAACATGTAATAAAAATAATCAACTGTATCTTGTTGAAACAGGACTTTTCTGCCGGAAAAAATTGAAAGTGATCGGAATAAAAATAAAATATAATGGATAGGCTCGGAATTGACAGTCGAACACACTGTCCAAAAGAACTTTCGTCAAAAACTGACTGGAACACAATCCACGCGCCGGCGCTTGTGACAGACGCGCCGCCGGCGTCAGATATTCAACGCGCGCGTGACGACGCGTGCTAGGGTTTCTGCCGGGGTGGTTTCTTGGGGTTTGGTCGCCGGAGCCTTCTGAGTATGTTGGTGGTGTTGGTTTTAGCGCAACACTCACCAATAGGGAGGTGACGCAATCGGATCTGGAAAAAGTCGCCGGAAATTGATGTACAACGACTGTCCGACCTTTCCGGAGTTTCTCACCGATACTCTCATACCATGTGTGAGAATGCACGGGAGAAAAATCTTATTGTTAATGTATTGACAATGATACAATGAGTCCTATATATATAAAATACATGTTCTACTCCTACTACATATGGGATTAGGGTTATATACATATAACTATTTAACGAACAAATTAACACAGGTAGCAGTTAATACCAACCCATAAACCTTACCAACTCGAAACAAGTAAAAATGTTGTTGTCTCTGTCAATGCGGCTAGTTCAGATGATAATCTCTACTTGATAATCAAATTGAATAATAAAATAGGACGTTATGTAGCCTCCTCAAAAAGTTATTTTTTAAATATATAGTAGAGAATTTGGCTGCCTTATATTCTGTTATATTTGTCTTTGGAAGTTCTTGTCAGCTTGGTTCTAATCATGGATTCTCTACTTTAGCTGTCGATTTTACAACTGGAGATGATCCATGGCCCAATTTTAAGTTGCAAAAAGAGTTCAATGCACCAGGGAAATCACCACCTCTTTCTACGTTAGTGTCTTTTTGTTTGCTCCTTTCTTATCAAGCCATCAGCTGCTATAGGTGATGTTGATAGGTTTTGGTATTTAGGGAGTTCTACACTGGATGGCTCACGCACTGGGGAGAGCTTGTTGCAAATACTGATGCAACTGTTACAGCAACTTACTTAGAACGGATCTTGTCAAGAAATGGATCAGCTGTGCTCTACGTGAGTTCCAATTCTGCTGTTTATGGTGACATATCATTACTTGATACCAAGCTGATATATACTCTTTTCTCCTAGATGGCGCATGGTGGAACAAATTTTGGGTTTTATAGTGGTGCAAATACTGGTGCAGACGAGTCTGATTACAAACCTGATCTTACATCCTATGATTATGTGAGGAAATTTCTGATAATTTTCATTAAAGTTTCTTGCTCTATCATAGTAATGAAACTAAAGACCTTGTCCAGGATGCACCTATCAAAGAATCTGGCGACATTGACAATCCAAAATACCAAGGTGTACTAATCTGAATATATACCTGTTCTCTTGTTGTAATTTTATCATGGCAAAGTTTTTCCTTTGCCATCTGTTATCTTATTATGGAACCTTTTCTTTGAAGTTTTTGTTTATCTTTTGTTTGTCCCTTTCCATGGAACTTCCTACTGGTGGAAGGTCAGAAATTTTCAAGATTAGAGGATTGAGGGGGTGTAAGACCTTTTTCTTTTCAGTCTGGACTCTTATTCCTGTTTTTCTTTTCTTCTTTACTTTTTTCCTTGGTAGGGGGGAGGGTGTATTGTTTGTTAAATAGAAGGAAGAAACACTTTTAATTCCATGGACAAAGAAAAAGTCCTGGAAAGTGAATGATGACTATTTTTGCTCTCTCAAATGATCAAATTGTTTTATATCTCATCAAGTGTTTCCTCTTAGTAGTGTAACCAAAGCTCAGAAGACTTGACAGAAGTATTTCTTTGCATTCCATTCCCTTGTTCAGTGCACTCCCGGTAAATTGTGTGACATATCCTACGTATGTGAGAGATTAAGAATCAGTCCATCATGTAATGCTACACTATGAACTTGCAAGAGAAATATGGCATATGTGCCTCACATTATTGGCTTTACTAGAGTACGTCACTTATGAGAGGACTCAAAAGGTCCAAATCAGAACTTCCTTAGAACATTGTTTGGAGCAAAGATGGAAAAAATAGTAGATGTCTCTTTAGAATATTTGGGCTCATTGACACCCACCTATGTGGCCTAGCCGTCAATGAAGTGGGATGAGAACCATCGGAGCTGCGGTTCAAATCCCAGCAAGGCAACAATTGTTAGGTGATTTATTCCCATCTGCTTAAGTCTTGGCGGGCAGAGTTACCAGGCACGCGCTGGTGGGAGTTAATAGGTAACTGGTGGAATAGTCTAAATGCACATAAATTGGTCAGGACACCATTGTTATACAACAACATACCCAGTATATTCCCACATGTGGGCAGGACATAAAATAAAAATAAAAAGATTTTTTGGGCTCGTTGCAGCTTCAACTTTTGTCCATAAATCTGAAGTAAGAACCAGTTTTCTGTCTTACTTAAGTGATCAAAACCATATCACTTTAATGAAAAGCAAATTTCAGTTGTAAGCTTTAATCATTTTCTAACCTTATGATAATATTTTCCATCTCCAACTAATTGGTTAAAGATACTTTTGTTAGCTACTTCATTATCTTTCATTAATCAACTTTCAGCTCTTCGGAGGGTGATTGCTAAATATACTGCAGCGCCTCTTGCCTCAGTTCCTCCCAATAATGAAAAGAAAGCATATGGCCTTATTAAGTTGCAGAAGACTAAATCTCTGTTCAACATAATTGATACTAAATACTTTGATGGTGTCACTGAATCTGAAGACCCACTTGCAATGGAGTCTTTGGGTCAGGTATAACATACTCTTATCATGGATGCATGTTTCATAGTTCTGAGTTATTAAAGTGCCTGATTGATATGATCCACCTATTTTAATGTTTTTTCTTGTTCAGATGTTTGGCTTCATGTTTTATGTTTCTGATTACAAAGCAAAAGCTAATGGAAATTTGTTGTTCATACCAAAGGTAAGTGGTTTTGTCATATAACTGGAAAGTTTCCGTTATGTCTGTCTGTTTCCTTATTTCATTTAATTAGTACTGGTAAAAGGTTTTCAGTTAAACAACTGTAGTTCTTTTCTACTTCCACTTTGGAAATTCACTGATGTGGTTAGAGCTATCCCTTTGTGTGTCATTGGTGCAGGTATTAACTGAATTTCATCTCCTTACTAAGAAGCTATATCTCTGTGCAATTGAATAATATCTTCAATATAATTTGGCCATCGTGTAATATGCCTGCTAGCTCAGCCTAGCCGATTGCTGGGGCTTACCGTGTGTTAACCTCTTTGGGCTTTGGTCTGAGCTTGTCAATTTTTTCTTTCGAAAGGAAATGACATTTGATTTACGGCTATGTTTTTTTTTGCGCTTATGTCACTGTTATTGTACAAAGGAGTGTCTTAATATAATTTTGCAGGTGCATGACAGGGGGCAAGTATTCATTTCATGCCCTTCAGACAACAATGAAGAAATTCCAAAATATGTAGGCACTATAGCTAGATGGTCTAATACTCCAATCAGGCTTCCTCATACTCCATGTTCTTCTGGTAGCAAAATTTATATACTGGTACGTAGTACTTGCTTTTCGTCATGTCTAGCAATGCTTTTGAGTTATGCTGTGATCCTTTCTGGAGATGCACCTTACTATGAATTCCGAAGATGGAAGTTTTCATTGATTTTGATAAAATTTTAAGCAACTTCTTTCTGAAAATTAAGGGCATGGATCACAATTACTGCTTCTACTTCTCTTTTTTACAGGGTTGTAATGAAAATAGGGTGTTCCTATTTAGAAATGGTATACATTAAAGAAGAAGTTACAAAGAGCACTTCATATATGTAGTTTTTGTTCAATCACTAAATGCATATTCTTGTGTGCTCCTAATATAAAACAGAACAACAACACGGTCCACAGGACTCGTAAGAATGCCTTTTACGTACATATTCGGTATTTCCTTTTTATTGCCAACTTGTGCTCTTCTGCTTTGATATACCCATATTATGAAGATGTATGAGGAATAAAAATAGGGTGAAATACTTTATTACTTCCCGACATTCCTCATCCTAGCACCTTTCTCGTTAAACGTTTTCTTGAATCAATTTACCCCTAAACTCTTAAAAACCAGCTTTTGCACAGCTCTCCTTAAGTTTTCAGTGAAGTGGTTGACAGAAGAAAGTCCTTTTCATTTCTATCTCTTCTCCTTTTTGGAGTCCTCAGCGTGTTCCCTAATGAATTCTACTAATATTATCAGAACAACAAAAAGGAAAAGGATCTATTTTCAAAAAATTCTATTGTCTTTGTTGAAACTTGTAAGATAAATTAATATGAGGGATCCTACTTCCAGTATTTTTTTTTGTAGTATTTTCTTTCATTCCCAAATTTCCCTATTTATTGCTTTCCTGCTTTCTATGCATTTGTTCCTTATGTTTAGTGGTTATGAAGCAAAAAGAAAGGAAGAAACTAATTGTTTGTGGAAGGAGATTCCAGCCGGGGGGGGTCGGGGACGGGGTTTGAGAAGGATTTATGGAAAAAGAAGAAAATAAAGGAAAACAGAAAGAAAGGAATCTAAAGAGGGGGGGGGGGCACAGTATTGGGGAAAGGAGGAAGAGGGGAAGGGGAGATGAAGCAATGAAAAGAACAAGAAGAAACAAGAGAGGGTAGAGGCTGGGTGTAGGAGTTGGGGAATGAGAAAAAAGAAAAGAGGAAATGTTTGGTCCATAACATGGAATGATAATGTTTACTGTTCAACTATACAGGAAGAGAACTCAAACGAAAAGGAGCAACTGCATAGTCTCTGTGACGGGCATTTCTCCGAAAAGGAAAAAGGAAAAAAGAAAATGCACTAACCGTATCATTCTTAATAGGAATTGCCATATCCAGTAGTTTGTACACTTTTCAGTTTGCTACTCATGAATGATGAAAGTAAATCTCATCTTTCTAACTTATGATTATTTTTGTTTTACAGGTAGAAAATATGGGGCGTATAAACTATGGGCAATATATTTTTGACAAGAAGGTAAGTTAAGAGTTGATCTGCATTAACTTCTGTTGTCCTCTGAGGTATTGCGGGCACATTTTACACATGAATTCTGGGAAGCAGTTCTAAACTTGTGTACGTCTGCATAAATGAAAGTCTTTAGACTGAATAGTCATCATAAAAGTCTTGTGAGATGTTACCTCAGGTAGAGAAAAGATGGATAAAAGTCTGGTAGATACTTCTTCAAAGGTAAGATTAGTTAGACTAGCAAGAATTTGATCTCGAACTAATAGAATCTTGGAAAAATTGACCTTGGATTTAACTTGACTCAATAATCTAACTCATGAGGTGAGAATTGTCCAAGACCATATAACGAGATTATAACCATACCTCAACAAATGTTGGACTCTTAACCCCCTGTACGTCCAGGTTGGACATCTAGAGTGTGGATGACATAACATAGGAGCTCAACATTGAGTAACCCATTGTTAGGAATGGATCCTGGCTTCGGTACCATGTTAAGAAAATGGACCTGGGTAGAAGTATAACTCAACCCCTAAGGGGTAGCTCGTGAGGCGAGAATTGTCCAAGATCATATAAGGATATTGCAGTTCATACTCTCAAGTCTCAACTAATGTGAGACTATATAAAACCATATACTTTACAAGAATAATGTAGTGTTTTTGCCATTCCTCTATAGGTTCACTTGATCTACCTCAGCACATTTTCCTGTCATTTATTAGTTTTAAATTGTTTTTTCCCTTCTCCTTTTTTGGTTTCCTCTCCTCTTTTCTGTCTTCTTCCTCAATCACAATGGTGTAAACTGTGTACTTGCTTTGCAGGGTATACTGTCTCCTGTTTATTTAGATGGCGAGCCGCTGCATAAGTGGAAAATGTTGCCTATTCCTTTTCACAACCTGAATGAGGATCAACAGATTAATTCTGTTATTTCAGATGCATACACCAACCTTGGAAGTTCTGTGCGGAAGAATCTGAAAAATAGAATAAGTAAGTTTGGATTCAGTAATAAAACTGTGTGTGCAAGTGGTCATACAGTTGGTTGATTCATCAGAGTGCAAGAATATAGGGGATAATGACACTATTCATTCTTTCGCAGATTATCATCCAGAGCCAGCTTTCTACGCTGGTCATCTTACAGTTGATGAAGTGAAAGACACTTTTTTGTCATTTCGTGGCTGGAGTAAAGGGGTTGCATTTATCAATGGATATAATATAGGACGATTTTGGCCGGTAAAATTTGCTTTTTTTATTTCTGTAGGTATTTCTTTTTAGTGGTCAGATAATAAAATCCTGAAATTCTTTCATTTCTCAATGGAATTTTCTATTTGGCTCTTTGCAGTCCTTTGGGCCACAGTGTAACCTTTATGTTCTCGCTCCATTCCTGCACAAAGGGAAAAACCTCTTGGTATGTCATTGAGAAGTTATGGTATTTATCATGCGTTTCTTCTTTCTATCTCGTATTAAAGGAAGAATTTGGTGGTAGATAGTAGTTTATTATTGGATTTTTTTCTGCGGGAAGCAAATTGAGTTTCCAGATTGAACCTGCGTTGTTTCCCGACATTATTATTTTAGACTAATTACACTAATTTCTTCAGGGTCCTCTATCTTTTAGATGTTGTTAGATGAATAAACCTTGAATAGTTCTCATGCAAGTACATTTCTTGTCTTACATCTAGGTCATTCTTGAGTTAGAGGTTCCAAATGCTGAGTTGTTTGTGACCTCAGTTGACCATCCAGATTTCACATGTGGTTCCACAAATTCAAAAGTGCATCAAATCTGACATCATCATGTATTTGCCAAACCTGGGATGTTTGATTATCATCTTAGTAGCTAACACTGTGTCCATGCGTCGGTTTCTAAACAGCACGAGGATGTGTACCGGAAACAATGGAAAGGTGGAGCATCTGACTTTGGACCAAGCATCTTTTGGTGGTCGAGTGTATCATGTGTGTGAATAGTTTGTACTCTTAACTTCCAACGCAGTAATATTATTTTACCGTGGAGAAACACAGCTTTCTCGCCCAAAATGTGGGTGGAGATCTTGAATGAGTTGAGTTGATGTTGAATCATTGTGAGCAAAAAATAATGCGTCTGGTTACATATTGATCAGACCATGTTTTAGTTCTTCACCCGTTAGAAATTACTTGTTCTAATTTGTTAGGACCTTGGCTTTCGGTCAAAAATGTTTGATGGTTACTCAGGCAGTGGGTAGAGTTTCAACCTTAAACTTACACCTTCTGGATGCACCATCATAATTTATAGAACCAGATAGTTGCAGTAAAGCCACAAATATTCTTTATTCATAGGCCAGAATACATTCCCTGATTCCCAGTGTACTATAAAACAAAGTGATGACAAAAACTGTATACTATCCAACTAGTAACATCACTATTCTATAACTTATAATTTTTACTGAAATACATTATATTGAAAGAAAAGGATCACTAGCTGAAATGGGAATCACTAGCTCTACACCATTCTTCAGAGAGAGCATCATTTTGATGAGTGCTGAGAAGCAGTTTTTGCTTGTTGCTTGGATCCTGAAATGGCAGCAGTTGCTGCAGCTGCACCTACTTTTATACCTCCAGCAGCTTTAACAGCACCGCCTATTTTTGCAAATGCAGCAATTCCTCCAACAAGGATGGCCCTCACGGGAACTGCTGGTTTTACCTCCATATTTATTTGTCTTCCTATATGAAACAGAGCAGATTATTAAAGCTCAAATCAAAATCAGAAAACAAAACATTGATCTTGTTAAAGTAACAAAGAAAGTTAAAAAGACATTCCTAGAAATATTTGCACGTAATAATATTGTGGTTAGTTTCTGTAAGCTCAGTATTTTTTTTTCTTTCCCTCTACTACATGAATTATCCAATTTCATATATGAAATGACACTTGCCAGATGCCATGGGATGGAATAACAATTTCAACATGAACGTGAATACTTGCAAAAGCTACTCAAGAATAACATTTTCTTGAAAACATATAAGTATATTTTGCTTGATCATAGATCATAAAGATAGGTAATATTGATTTTTATGTAATTAGAGCAGTTGAGAAATGATCCAAACCTAAGCCTTCAATATTGAATAATTTCCAAACTCTTAAAGATTACACCTCCTTTTTTCTTCAGCCAAAATTTTAGTATGTGTAATGATCAATTAATTGTGTATACTTTTTCTTTTGGGGAGTTTGGGAATTGGGGACAACATGAATTGAATGTAAAACCACAAGTGTAAAACGTCTTACGAACACCTCGCTCAGCGCCTCTCTTTCCCTCGTGGCTGTAGACACGCTAGATTTTAACCTTTCTTATATGCAGTGTAGCATTTCTCTTTAATGTAATCAGTATGAAAAAAATATTATATTCAAAAAAAAAAAACATTTCTCTCTAGTTGTCTATTCATGAGTACATATAAATGTCCCACCTGGTCGTAAACTTCCCCAAGTGTCTAATTGAAGTTGGTGTAAGCCCTCATTTATTTGCACTTAAGTGATGGTCTGAGTACGAATAATTCATGCGTCATACCATTAAGCGTTTTTGATATTTTTTTTAAAAAATTTAACCACGTAACACATACATATTCTTTATTCTATTAACAAATGGTCTCACTAATGTCAATCAATTACCTATCACAAACGAGAAAAATGACTACCTTAGTATAATTGATTGGGTTTACGATCAAATGTTTATATATATATATATATATATATGACACAAAATGCTAGTTGTGGATAGACAATTACCATTTACAATTGTCTATCCACAATTAGCATTTTTTTGTCATATATCAATCCGAAGTAATCCTAGAGTCTCCAGCAATATAAAAGATGAATCCCTTTATAAAAGGAAAGTCAACATGGCAGAACACCAACTCATACAATACGTATCGTCGCTATACATTGTATGTATTTCTTGTTTATATTAAGTTCATTCTTTTTGTTAGTTTTAACTACTTCGACTATCTCTCATGAATATTACTAGTTTAAGCATCAACACAAAAGTTTTAGAAACGATAAAGTAGGAACGTTTATTGTTTCTTGAGCGTTTAGTATTCAATGAATATTCTTTTGAACTAATCAAGATAGTTCCAGTTTAGATAACAACTATCAAAAGGAAATAAATCCTATCTTACATGTTGAAATGAAGTATAACCAACTCTTTTAATTAGAAAAGACTAACTTCATATGCATATAAAGATTGAATTTTTTTTTTTTTTTTTGGGGTGGGGGTGGGGGGGGGGGCGCATTTTTACATCAATGTAATATGAATTTTTTTTCTTTCCAAGTTGAAGAAGAAATGAGCAGTCATCTAACCTTCAATAAAGCCACACATAACTTCACGGTGTTCTGCTTGTGAATATGTTTACTCCATTAGAATTAGGGTATTATATGTATATCTAATAAAAATAGGGACAAAAAATTATATTACCTCAGGTACCACAAATAAATTGCTCTTGGAAGTCGGAAGAAACATTTATTATATAGATATTCACATTTCCACAAGAAAGCTTCCCTTTTCACTTTGTTTTTTTCTTCGTTTTGTTAATTAAGAAAAAACCACAGCCACTTTAACCTTTCATTATTTATCAAAGCATTTTAACCATTATTATAGGATACTAAATTACAATATCGTGTGTAGGCGTATAGAGAGAAAGAGAGAGATCAAATCACTATACATGTTTGTTTATGTCAATATAAAGAAGCTTTGTGAACCTCTCATTTGGTGTAAGTTGGTTACATTAGCAAGGAGAAAAGAAGGGAGGAACTCAAAAGAAAGCTCTCTATCTAATCCTCTTTCTCCATCCCCGCCGGAGACGCAGCACAAATCTCCTTGCAAAACAAATCAAAAACTTATAATAATAATTACAATATGCAGAATCAAATGACCACCATTAGCACCCCCATTCCTAATCACCCCCACACTATTCATACAACATTCACCACTGCTAATAATCTTAATCATAACTATAGTACTAAGCGCGTTAACAATAACAACAACAACAATAACAAGAACGTTCTTCTTCGTGTCAACGGTGCAGGCCAAGCTTGTGCTGCGTGCAAATATCAACGTCGGAAGTGTGCCCCGGACTGCGTTCTTGCCCCTTATTTTCCTCACGATCGCCAACGCCAATTCCTCAACGCACATAAATTGTTTGGGGTCAGCAACATTACCAAGATCATTCGCCACCTTGATCAACCTCTAAAAGACGAAGCCATGCGCACCATCATCTTCCAATCCGACGTTCGTGCCAATGACCCTGTTGGTGGTTGTTATCGTATCATTCGAGACCTGCAACGCCACATTGATTATTGCAAAGCAGAGTTGGATATCGTTCTTCATCAACTCGCCTACTGCAGAGCACAGGCTGTTGCTGCTGCTGCCTCAGAACAACAGATATTAGCAGATCATCATGCAACTGAGGAATCATTCAATGATAATAATTGTGATGGTGTCGTGAATCAGGCAGATCCATTGGTGAATAATAATGCATCTTCGTATGATCAACAGACTGTAGACTACCATCCTCATAGTTATTATAATCATACTAGTTGTCAGAAAGGTGAAGATGATCAGCAATATGATGAAATTCAAGATGGCCAATTAGATTTAGCAGATATTAACTTCCCTTGGAGCTTGCACGAACAAGAATCCACGTCTACATCGGCGCCTAATTCTTTGATGAAGCAGCTTTCTGTTTATGACCAATGTGACAATATTAAGCCTATTCTGGAGGGGATTTCAGGTTTTGGAGAAGAAGGCCTAAGTTTCGAACATGACCAAGCCTTTGATCAACACAGGTTAGTAATTACATGCATTTTGTTTTTTATTCTTTTTCCCCTTCAGATACGTATGTTGATGTTTCTAAGAACATCCGTGCTTTGATTATTTTATCTCGAGTTTAAGCATTTAAATGAGCTCAAGGATCAAATGATGAATTTGGATAACATATAAATCGTTGATTTTCATTTGTCTGTTACCATAGCTTGATCAGTTAAAGGGAAAAAGAGTAGATTATTGTTTTATTGAGTGGATCTTCATGCATTTCTACAGTACTTCTTCGCATTGTAATATACTATAAAATATATAAATGTTATTTAAAATTATAGGATCTACAACGTAAATTCTGAGTCGCTTTTTAGTTTTTTAACCATTTTAAACTCAAAACAACTCAACATATAATCCCCGATTAACCCTAGTGTAGCCATTAAGAAGAAAAGACAATAAAACAAGAGGAGAACAGGATTATGGCATATTAAGAGCTGCTCTCCTTTATCTTTAATTCTTTCAGTATTTGGAACATAGTTTTGACACTTGTTCATTGCACAATGATGAAGCTATTCAACAAGGGAACATAGTCCCATCGAAGGAAGAGAGTGAATCCTTTCCACATGCTCGAAGATCAAGATCTAAAGGTGCTGCTACTCTGTTTACCTTCACAAAACTGTACTTCGCTGAATTTTTGTAGTAGAGAGATCCGCAAGAGGAAATTTCTTAAGAGTCGACTGACTTCACAATTTTGCCCGAACTCCCAATGAGCAGTGTATATTTTGTTCTTCCTTTCTTTTAAGTGCCAAACAATCAATCGGTATGCAAAACTAGCTACCAATTGGTCTGCAGGGGTCTTCACTCATCGTAAAGTTCATGCAGTTCCAATCCATAAGGTTTTACTGAAAAGCAAAGGTTCATAAGTTTAGACATGTGACAATAAATTGGCAGTACAAGAAACTAGATTTGCTTATTTACTTCTGACTGCATGAGTCAAATGATAGTGGTGGTGTACATTCACTATTCTGATTCCTTGATACAAAAACTGGAAAAGAAAGGTTGCATGAGTTTAGGCATGTGATGATAAATTCGCAAACCAAGAAATTACTTGCAGATAGGATTGAGGTTTCATGAGTCAAATGCTAGTGGTACTGTATATTCACTATTCTGAAGCAACTGCCTTTGATACAAATTTCACATTCTTCCTTGTCTGTGAAAAATCGAGGTACAAAGAAGGCCAAGCTTCATCATTTTTCACCATTTCCAGCTCATGAAAAACACCATTTCCTTTATATGCAGCTTAAAATAAATGAGACTTCAGTTTCGACGGCATCCAATTACCAGTTTGTATAAGAAACTAAGAAATCAGTTATACTTACAGCAACCATAAATGACTTTCTGCCAAAGTTTTGCCATTGCTCCTTTTATAATTTCCCAGTTTCTGCAAGCTCATCAGCTCCTTGTGACATGGCATTTCGAGCCTGGGCAAATCAAATATTAAATCATAAATGTATTGGTTCAATCTAATTAATCCTTTTTGTACTAAAGTCAACCGAATCCCATCCAGCATGCAGGCTCATCCGATTTGGACCCAAATTATCATGAGCTCATACAGCAGATTAGTGAACATTTATTACTTTTAAGACATGTATTGAGACTTCACAATAGCAAAAACGAAATTGTAGTAAGAAAAGATATATCAAGATGCGGACACCTTTTTCTCTGGGAAGTGAAATCGCACATACCTGAGCAATGAAGTGACTGCACAGCAAACTCGTATATGGTTGGCCCATGAAATATATAGATAGAAAGACTGGAAGGGAGATCAGCTGTTCAAATAAGTTCTGCAAATGGCTTTGAGTGGGTTTAGAGATCAGATCGTAGTTTTCCAGCATTGAACATGGACAGTGAATTCTTCATGATGTCAAATACAGATAAGATTCTTGTTCTTCTGCACATTGTAAAGCAGAGCTCTTTTGGGCCATGAATTCTTCCTTAGCCATATGAAGGCTTAGAATATTAAGCATTATATGAACATCTTCCATCCCCGAGTCCATAGGTTGCCCTGCTAAGAACATATAAACCTTCTTTTTCACCTCAATCCAACTTTGTCCTGGAGCTTTTTTCAAACCCTGTGTCTTTGCTGATATCCTCACATTTGCTGAATCATTCCACCTTCCATTTCCAGCATATAAATTACAGAGCAACATGTAGCTCCCCGTCATCTTGGACTCAAGGTTGAAAATCTGAGCAGCGGTTTCTTCTGCAACTTCTGTGTTTTTATGCATTCTACAAGCGTTAAGTAGTGCTCCCCAGACACAGACATTGGGCCTCATTGGCATGTTTTGCACCATTTCACTAGCCCGCTGCAAAAGCCCAGCACGGCCAAGAAGATCTACCATACAAGCATAATGCTCCATTTGTGGTTCAATTCCAAACACTTTCTTTATCTGATCGAAAACTTTATTCCCCTCGTCAACAAGGCCTGCATGGCCACATGCAGAAAGAACTGCAACAAAAGTAACTTCATCTGGCTTAGTTCCAGCGTTAATCATCTGTTCAAATGTTTCTAGGGCATTAGCACCAAGTCCATGCATTCCAAAGCCAGAAATCATTGTGTTCCATGAAATTAAATCCTTTTTTCCTATTCCCTCAAATATTATGTTCCCTTTCTGCAGACTACCACACTTCATGTACATATTAACCAACCCATTTCCCACCAAAGAATTTTTGTCCATTAGAAACCGTACTGAATTACCATGGACTTCCATACCAAGACGGAAGTTTGAAAGCTCTGCACAGACTGATAAAACACTCGACATTGTAACATCATTGGCCAAAACTCTAGCAACTTGCATACTTCGAAAGATTTCTAAAGACTCCTCATGCCTCTCAACCATAGCAAATGCCCCTATAACAGCACTCCAACTTATGACGTTAGGTTTCATCGTTGGATCATTTAACTCTTGTAACTGCAAAAATAAAGAATATGCCTCATTGCATAAACCTGATTCTGCATAACAAGATACTAATGAATTCCAGGTCACTATGGTCTTTAATTGCAAACCAGAGAACAGACATTCAGCCTGTTTCACAGCACCACTTTTCCCGTACGTACACAATAATGAGTTTGTCACAATAGAATTATTTTCAAAGCCCCCCTTAATAACATATCCATGTACGGTCTCACACTTATCAATCACATCGTCACTAACACAAACTGATATCACTACAGCAAGTGCCTCAGCAGTAACTTCAACTTCTTTCTTTCTCATCAGAACATAAAGTTTCCACGTATCCTCATGACGTCTACACCTAGCAAAACTCGATAACAACGATGTCCAAGTGACAGAATTTGGTTCAAACCCCTCAGACTCCATTCGCAGAAACGTCTTGTATGCAGCATCACAGTCAAAGTTCTGCGCAAAACCCGAAACAATAATGTTCCATGATATTTGAGTTCTCACGGTCATTCTATCAAACACTTTATGTGCAATTTCCATTCGCCCGATCTTCCCATACATGTTCATCAATTCATTTCCAACGTGAAGATGATCTCGAAAACCCATTTGTACAACATGACAATGCACTATGCTGCAGACATTATGGTCACCCAACATACCACATGCCCTAATAATTAACGGAAAACCAAACCCATCAGCCAAATTACCAAACTCACACATTTTAATATAAAGCTTTACAACCTTTTCACATTTTCCATGAGATACGTTAGCCCTCAAGATCGAATTCCATAACAGCAAATTCGAGAAACACTCAGTTGGGCAGGTTTCAAATACTTTTTGGGCTTCATTGAGAATCCCAAATTTAGCGTAAACGGATATGAGTCTGGCAGCTATAAAAGAAGAGTTTGATGAACCAGTAATTATGAACTTTGCATGGATTTGCTTCAGTTGTTTAAGATTATAAAGACTGCATTGTTGAAGTAGGTGGTCCAAGAAGTCAAGGAGATGATTTTGGGTGTTGTGGGAATGATTGGGTGAAGGAAGGGAATGAAAAAGGTTGAAAATTGAAGTTGTGGAAAGTGAAAAAAATGGAGGGAGGGAAGTGAGACGCCTTGACCAACGGCAGTGAAGCATATCCTCCTCGTCGAAAAATTGTTTCTTTATAGAGAATACACACTATTACGTATGTACAGCAGCTTGTGCAATGGCTAAATTGGACGGAAAATTATTCAATGTGATTGACGCGTGTATTCTTTGTTGCGACTTCAGTTTTGGATTAATGAAAGTTCAGTAGTGAAAAAATTGCTTCTAAGGCTGAAATATTCAGAGCTTTTTATTAGATGATCTGAAATGTTCATTCTATTGGATTAAAAAGGTTTCTTGGACTTTGATTACATGCCTTCAGATACCAGTGTCTTAATTCTCTTCTATTATACTTTTCTTTGATATTTCTTGTATCTTGATGCAACTTATATCTTTAGTTTATAATAGAAATTAAACTTTGTGTACTCTTATTGCTATATCTACTTATCTAGTGCATGTTCTTTATTGCTTGTGTGTGATTCATTTGACTGCTTTAGAAGGAAAGTAGTGGCAATTTTAACTTGTTTGTTGTTTGATGCCTAACTTAGACATCAAACCTTGATAAAACTCACTAGGGAAGTATATTCCTGAGCCAGGAGTGAACATTACTAATTCTCCATGAGATTCATAGTTGCATTATTTATAGCGTCCTTGTTCGTAGACAAAGCGACTTCGAAATTGTCTTTTATTTCAAGGCATAACTTATATCCATGCGCTTCATATTCGCTCAGAGTTCGCTCCCATAAATATAGTCATAGCTCAGAGGCGGATCCAGAATTTGAGGCTTATCGGTTCCTATCGTAATTTCAAATTAATATGCAATAATATCCGGGTTCACAGTTAGATATTTATAAATATTCAGTGAATTTTTTATTATAAATACAGGGTCTACGCAAAAGTTACTGAGTTCCCGAAAACCCGTAGTCAATGCTCTAGGTCCGCCCCTGCATACCTACTCCCTCACATCAATCCCACGAGCCTCTTATCCATTCTAATTGAATGACGACAGGGGAACAAATCCAACTAGAAAAACTTGTTGGATTATATATCGCAGCGGAAGCAATTTCAGTATCATATTCACGTGTAAATTAAATAATTAGCACATATGGAGATTATACGAGTTACCTCTTGAAGCGTGAACAAAGCATATCAATCTCGGTCTCCAGTTCCAGAGTAGCAAGACTATGACCTCCAGAAAAACATTCCACAGTCTTCTATTGTGTTACCTAAATAATATCCGGAAAGAGAGAATTTCGGGTGGGTGAAATTCCAAGAGAAACGTGTGCTGAAAAACGGCCAACCCTATATGAGATATATATAGCCACGTTTTTTAGGGTAAAACCCTTTTCCAAAACCTGTTGTGTTTTCTTTTACTACAAAGGAAATGTTTTCTTTATTTCCTATTACGTAGGCACAATAGGGACCATAGAATTTAATTAACAAGGCTCCCTATTATGGAATTAATTTCGAATTTTAAAATTAATTTCTACCATAATAAATTACGAATTATTTCACTAAAAATTCGTAATTGCACTCCTTAGTTCAATTTCGAAATTCTTCCATAAAATCTTATTTAACTCCTCATGTTAATATTCAAATACTAATCAATCAAATTAAATTACTGACAATTTAATTTATTGATTACTTCCTTTAGACTTTAGCTTAAGTTATTTCATGTGATGGATACAAAATCCATTGGTCGGGTTTACACATGAAAACTTACAAGCTTTCATAAAGTAGTATCATCAATCTCAAAAGCCGAAACATAAATTCTATCAACTAATTATTATTTCGCCAATGTATATCATTATTGTCCAATTTACCAGGCTTATTGACCCACAAAAGAATCTCGTCTTTTAATAAATCAAAACAATAAATGACACGTACAACTAATAATAATTATATCAAGATTAAGAGTATAAGTACATTGAATGGGCTAGAGAAATTATTTTATTAAGTCAGTATAAAATACTTATCTCTACTTGATCCGTTCAATACATACAAAATGTATTAGCACAAGAAGTCGGAATCAAACCATTCCTATAATCAAGATAAATTATATTTAATCTTGTGCTATAACCATTCCGATGGTTTGTCTAATTTCATCATTAGATTGTGAACATAAACTTTATGACTTATAAGAACTGATGATTTAATCTCCTATGTATAAGCTAAAATTTATACACTAAATCATCTACTATATAAGCAAAGGACACACAGACAAATACATGATCTATTTAAAATAAAACTTTATTGAATTGAATAAATAAATAAATAATTATTCCATAAAGAATACTATAACAATACGCATGGTTTATAGTATATCCTAACAATCTCCCACTTAGACTCATAACCATGTGTCTATAATTCTAACACCCATTTTGTCTACATGCCTATCAAAAATCTTCTATGGAAAGCTCTTAGTAAACTGGTCCGGCAAGTTGTTCTCTGACGCAATCTTGGTGACTACTACATCCCCTCTTTGCACTATCTCACGAATTAAATGATATTTACGCTCAATGTGCTTTGCTCTTTTATGGCTCCGTGGCTCCTTCAAATTTGCAACCGCACCACTATTATCACAATAAAGTGTTATTGGTGCTTGAATCGAAGGAACCACACCCAACTCTATTAGGAAATTTTCGATCCAAACTGCCTCTTTGGCTGCCTCAAAGGTCGTCCGAGTGGTAGACTAGCATATAATCCCAGGTCCTTTTCAGGTACTTGATTATATGCTTAACTGCAGTCCAATGCTCTCTCCCATGATTAGACTGAAATATGCTAACAATGCCCACGGCAAAGCAGATATCAGGTCTAGTACATAACATGGCATACATCAGACTCCCCACGACAGATAGATAAGGGACCGTCTTCATCTTTTCTATCTCTTCATCAGTTTTAGGAGACTGATCTTTAGATAGAGCAATTCTATGCCTGAAAGGAAGAAATCCTTTCTTGGAATCATGCATGCTAAACCTGGAGAGTATTGTATCAATATAAAGAGCATGAGATAAGCCTAATATCCTTTTCTTGCGATCTCGCAAGAGCTTGATCCTAAGGATATGAGCCGCTTCTCCCAAATCTTTCATATCGAAGTGCATGGACAACCACTGCTTAACTGAACTCAATATGCCCACATTATTTCCTATGAGCAATATGTCATCTACATATAAGATTAAAAATGTCACTTTGTCCCCATCCCACTTCTTGTATATACAAGACTCATTAAGACATTGATCAAAATCAAAAGTTTTAATCGCCTTGTCAAAACAAGTGTTCCATGCCCTAGATGACTGTTTCAATCCATAAATGGACCTTTTAAGCTTATACAACATATATTCCTTGCCACTTTCCATGAAACCGTCTGGTTGCATCATATAGATGCACTCATCAAGACTTCCATTAAGGAAAGCTGTCTTGACATCCATTTGCCAAATCTCATAATCATAATGAGCAGCAATGAATAAGAGAATCCTAATAGACTTAGTTATGGCTACCGGTGAGAAAGTTTCCTCATAATCGATCCCTTTTTTCTAAGTAAATCCTTTCGCTACAAGCCTTGCTTTAAAAGTTTGCACTTTTCCGTCTACACCTCTCTTTTTCTTATAGATCAACTTGCATCCAATGGGTTTAACCCCATCAGGTGGTTCTACAAGATCCCAGACTTAATTAGAGTACATAGATCCCATTTCTGATTTCATAGCAGCAACCCACTTATCAGCATCTTTATCATGTAGTGCTTGGTTGTAATTGACAGGTTCGGTAGTTGGCTCCTCAGGGATCCTATCATATGATTCTCCCAAGAGCGTATAACGAACTGGCTGTCTTATTTCATTATCAGGAACCTGAGTCTCCATGCTATCCACATGGATATCAACGACTTCATCCTGTTGTGCAGTTTGCTTAATATAACTCCCACTACTTTGTGGTAGTATGACTTCGGGCACTTGTTCTTGCGAGACATCAAGTCTATTGAAATTTTTCCTACTACTAAAATGCAATGGTATGTCAAAATCAACTTCCGAGGTTTGCATCTGGTCGTTTTGTTTGTCATATACCTGAGTTTCCATTCCTTTGCTAAGTTCTTATAAAACAAGTTTACTTCTAGGAACATGGTTCATCAAATAGTCCTCTTCAAGAAACTTGGCATTTGTGCTAACAATTACCTTCTTTTCTTTAGGACAATAGAATAAACTACCTTTCGTCACTTTTGGATAACCCACAAACACACATATATCCGTTCTCGCCTCCAATTTATCTGTTTTCCCTTTTAGCACATGTGTCGGACAACCCCAAACTCGAATATGCCGCAGACTAGGCTTGCGCCCAGTTCACAATTCTATAGGGGTCAAAGGTACTGACTTTGAAGGAACTAAATTCAGAACGTAATTTGTTGTTTCTAAGGCATGTTCTCAAAAAAAATGAAGGCAAACTAGAATAACTCATCATCATATTTCTTCTTTCAGCTACAGTATTTTGTTGTGGTGTTCCAGGTGAAGATAATTGAGAGGTAATTTCACATTCTGATAAGTAACTAATAAATTCCGCAGAAAGGTACTCCCTACCACGATCAGATCGTAGTGTCTTGATATATTTATTATGTCGTTTTTCAGTCTCTATCTTAAATTCTTTGAACTTTTCAAAACATTCAGACTTTCGACGCAACAAATAAATATATCCATACTTTGAGTAATCATATGTGAAAGTCACAAAATACTCAAAATCACCTCTTTCTTGGACATTCATCGAACCACACAAATCAGAATGAATTAACTCTAATCTATCACTTGCTCGATTTCCTTTTGAGGGAAAATTTTGTTTTGTCATTTTTTCTTCTAAACAAGATTCACAAGTTGGTAGTGCCTCCACTTTTAATGAACTTAAAGGTCCATCCTTAACTAACCTTGAAATTCTGTTCAGATTTATATGACCCAAACGTAAGTGCCATAAATATGTTTCACTCAATTCAGAAGAACGTTTTCTCTTATTTGGTAAATCAATATAATTCCGTTCTTTAGGCGGTAACGATTTAGGAATAGAATAAACAATAAAAGACCATTAATCAATATAGCCGAAGAGAGATAACGCTTATTATGACTAATAACACATTTATCAATATCATAAAAATTAATGTCATAACCATCTCTCTTAGCGCTAGAAACCGAAATTAAATTCCTTATAACGGAAGGTACATATAATATCTCCTTTAAAGTTAATACTCTATTACTACCAAATGAAATACTAATATTTCCTAATGCTAAAGCTGGGGCTACCGAACCATCTGCTTGATAAACACTGATTTCTCATATACTTAGCCGCCACATTACCTGAAACCTCTGCAAATAAGTGCAGACATGATTAGTGGCTCCCGAATCTACACACCATGACATAGTAGAAATATCCGCTAAAAGAGTTTCAATGACAAGTAGATGTAAATCACCTGATTTATTATTCAGCTTGGCCAGATAAGCCGGACATTGTTTCTTATGATGCCCAGGCTTCTTGCAGTGATAACACTTGCCCTTAGGCTTTTTCACACTAGCAGTTGCGCCTCCAACAGAGGGTTTTTTAGCCTTTTTCTTCTTCTGCCCGCCTCTCGACTTAGAAGAAGAACCTATCTCAAAATCCAGTGCCACGGGAGGAGCTTGTTGCTTGATAATAGTCTCTGCCCACAATAGCTCATTCAGCAATTTCGCAAGTGACAAATCCATTTTATTCATATTATAATTCAGGCGAATTTGTTGAAAACTGTGAGGCAGAGTCTGCAGGATCATCTCAACTGTGTATCCTTATCAATGTTAATTTCAAGGACCTACAGTTCATTCAGAAGACTCATCATCTTCAGAACATGGTCCCTAACAGATGAACCTTCAACCATTTTGGTATTCAGAAGAGCTTTCATGGCAGTCTGCTTAGCCGCACGATTCTAATCTCCAAACATCTCTTTGACATTTTCCAGAATGTCATGAGCAGACTCCATAGATTGATGCTGATGTTGCAGAACATTCGACATAGATGCCAGAATGTGACACCGCGCCATCTCTTCAGCCTTAACCCATTTTTGGTAAGCTTTTATGTTCATCATCCATAGCATCTTCTCCAGGTTTTTATGGACACACCTAATCAAGTACAAATTTGTACTTCTCAACAATTAGGACAATATTCAAGTTTTGTTTCTAATCAACATAATTCGAACCCTCAAGTATGTTTTGAGTAAGAATAGTAGTAAGGTGATTGAAAGCAATCATGGTTGATCTGAGAGACAATTAAACAAATAGATCAAAATAAGTCGTGCTTTATTGAATATTAAAATTCAAAACATACTACGTACATATAATTATGGGTGTTTAACGGGCGGACTGAGACGGGCTGGATACAAAAAAAATCAGCCCGTCCATTTAACGTTGCGGGCTGTTAGCGGGCTAAGTTAGCGGACTGTACTTTTTCGGATTTTTTTTTGTCGGTCCGGGTTCGGGCTTAGCGGGCTGTTAGCGGGCTATTAGTGGGCTGCTAGCGAGCAGTGGAATTTTATTTTTTTTAAGTAAAATTTATTTTTCTTATTCAATGTTATTGATACTTAAGTGTTTGAAAACTTTTAAGGCTTAGAATTAAACTTTGAAGTTTAAAGTTTTAAATTTGAAATTTGAATTTTATAATTTAAAATTTAAAATTTGAAAGTAAGTGGCTACAAAAAATTATTTAATAAGACAAATTGGCAATATGTAAAGATCAAGCTCTGAAGACTTTTATTTGATATTTTTATTGAATAATATATAATACTTCAAATTAAGTTGCAAGTTCTTTTTTGATTTTGTTATTTTTGAACTTGCAAATTAAAAGTTTACAATAATTATAAAAAAAAATAGTACATCACATGCTTTGCATCATTTTTGTAAGTTCATCCATGTCAACATGAGGTTCTTGATTTTCGGCATTGGTTGAATCAGCACCATAAACCATTATATCTCCAATTTCTTGGTCCTCCGCTTCATCTACCTCGTCACGCCCTTGATTTCATCGTTATGATCTTATCCAATCTCTGAAGCACACTAGAATTTCTAAAGCGTTGCTACCCAATGAATGACGGGTATCTCCTAGTTGTTGCCTTGCTTGGCTAAGTGTGCTCTCTGATGTGACTGTTGAAATCGGCACATTTAGTACGTCTCGAGCCATGGCCGAAAGAACAGAAAATTTATTTGAGTTGCTCCTCCACCAACCTAGTGGTAGAAATTCCTTTGTGTCGGGCTCTACTAACTTTTGTAAGTAGAATTGAAGTTCATCAATATTCCTGCTACTGGTTTATTGATGCTCCCCTAGTGTAGAACAAATCAAATAATCTTCAACATCATTATTATCATCCAAAGCACTGGTCCCAGATGTTGAAACTGAACTTGAAGAAATATTTGCATCTACAGCAGAAGAAGCATCAACAATATTAGCATAATAATTATATAATGTTTCTAAATGTTTGTGTAGATCAGAAATACAAGTGTCAATATCAGGAGTTTCAGTTGGTCCATTAATTTTTTTTTTTTATAAAGAAAATCATTAAAAAACGAGCTGAACCGGGCTGTAGCCCGTTAACAACCCGTTAACGGGTTAACGGGCTGAACCGGGTTGTAGCCCGTTAATGGGTTAACGGGCTTAGCGGGTTCCGGTGCACCGGTATAAAAAAACTATTCGTTTGAAACCTGCTCCCCGCCCAATCCGTCCCAGCCCGCCTCCCACGCTACAGTACCCGGGCTGACCTGGGCTGAACCGGGCTGTAAACGGGTCAGCACGGCCCGATTAACAGGTATACGTATAATCCATGCACATTGAATAATAAGTTTCGATGGGAAAAGAGCTATTCTTGCAATATACATATGTAATGACTGATTATTCACTCCATGAATTTAAACAGGCCTTACTCAGATGGAGAGTAAATTGTTAATTTAAGTCAAGTGAATATCAACATTCAAGATACTAGTCCCATTGAACCAACATGCATATTCAGATGGAGAGTAAATACAAGTAATCAATAACTAGTATTACCTAGTGATTACCTATAATGAGTTTATCCGATATGGAAGAAGACCTACGTCAACATGTATATTAATTATATCACCAGAATTTAACCCTGGAGTCCATAGGGAATGATCCTTACCACCACTGGATTAAAAACAACTTAAAAACATTTTTGAAAAAATTCGAAAAAATTAGAAAAATGCCCAAAACACCATCTAAACGACCTCGAATGCCCGAAAACGGCTTACATCATGAGCAAAGCTGATGAGTATTGACCATTGGGCCATTTCGCACGGACCTACCAAATTTCAGGTCAATCGGAGTTCGTCAACATGTTGACCTCCGATTTTCTGACCAATTCGGCCAAATAGGAGTTTTTGCGTTTTCCTCGGATTAACAAAATTTCCAGATTATTCTAATTAAATATCATCAATAATAAACAGATATTACATGATTTTCAGAATAATCAAAATTCTCAGAACAAATATTAATGCATAAAGTAGTGCAGTTTTACAGAAAAACAATCTTTGCATGTAATTCAAAACTTGCATATTAACATGATGCTCTTTTTTCATGTTCATCCTAATTATCTAATTAGACGTGAGAAGGCGCTGATACCAATTGTTGGATTATATATTGCGCAACGGAAGCAGTTTCAGTATCATATTCACGTGTAAATTAAACAATTAGCACATATGGAGATTATACGAGTTACATCTTGAAGCGTGAACAAAGCAGATCAATCTCGGCCTCCAGTTCCAGAGTAGCAAGATCACGACCACCAGAAAAATATTTCACAGTCTTCCACTGTGTTACCCAAATAATATCCGAAAAGAGAGACTTTCGGGTGGGCGAAATTCCAAGAGAAACGTGTGCTGAAAAACGGTCTGCCCTATATGAGATATATATAGCCACGTTTTCTAGGGCAAAACCCTTTTTTCAAAACCCGTTGGGTTTTCTTTTTCCACAAAGGAAACATGTCCTTTATTTCCTATTGTTTTGGCACAGTAAAGACCACAAAATTTAATTAACAAGACTCCCTATAATGAAATTAATTTCAGATTTCAAAATTAATTTCTACCATAATAAATTATGAATTATTCCACTAAAAATTTGTAATTGCACCCCTTAGTTCAATTTTAAAATTCTTCCATAAAACCTTATTTAACTCCCCATGTTAAGATTCAGATATTAATCAATCAAATTAAATTACTGACAATTTAATTTATTGATTACTTCCTTTAGACTTTCGCTTAACTTATTTCATGTGTCGGATACAAAATTCACCGGCCGGGTTTACACATGAAAACTTATAAGCTTTCATAAAGGAGTATCATCAATCTTAAAAGCCGAGACATGGATTCTATCAACTAATTATTATTTCGCCAATGTATATCATTATTGTCCAATTTACCAGGCTTATTGACCCACGAAAGAATCTCGCCTTTTAATAAATCAAAACAATAAATGACACACAACTAATAATAATTATATCAAGATTAAGAGTATAATGTACATTGAATGGACTAGAGAAATTATTTTATTAAGTCAGTATAAAATACTTATCTCTACTTGATCCATTCAATACATACAAAATGTACTAGCGCAAGAAGTCGGAATTAAACCATTTCCATAATCAAGATAAATTATATTTAATCTTGTGCTACAACCATTCCGATGGTTTGTCCAATTCCATCATTAGATTGTGAACATAAACTTTATGACTTATAAGAACCGATGATTTAATCTTTCGTGTATAAGCTAAACTCTATACTCTAAATCATCTATTATATAAGCAAAGGACACACAGACAAATACATGATCTATTTAAAATAAACTTTATTGAATTGAATAAATAAATAAACAATTGTTCCATAAGAAATACTATAACAATACGCATGATTTATAGTATGTCCTAACAAAACTCACATTGGACTTATGGATATGTTTTACAAATTGAATCAAATTCAAGAAACAAGCTTTACGCCTTTACCTTAAAAGGAAGCAAAAAGAAGAATGATATTCAGAGATGTGAAGTTTAGAATACAGATGCCTATTATATAACAAGCACTTCATATACATTACTTATGGAGGGCACACACAAAAATAAAAAACTTACTCACATTGGGTGTTTACATAAATGACATTTGTCTTTCATATACACTCAATAATCATGGTTAATTAATGTATATAATCACCTCAATCTATCACTTAACCAGGATAAACTAATGTAGTTACACCGGGTGTGAGTAAGTTTTTTCATCCTAGCCTTCTTCTTTATGACAAGCCAAACTATACAAACTCCACATAACTGTTTGCCAAAGAATTAAAATGACAAAACTTGCACTCATGTCAAAAGAACCACTCCAGCCACCTACTACCACTCAATTGTCCCCAGCAAAAAGAAACTAAGAAATGGATTTATATGGTCTTTACAAACCAGCTGCTCTCCCTAATCTTTCTCTTAAAACCTGTACTCCCATGTACCTGCATCAAATGCATTATCAAAGAAATCAATTAGTATAATTGACTAGCCAAACCTCTTCAGGAAACTTGTAATTAAGGTATGATTTTACCTGCCCATCATCATAAGTGTGGCTTGAGGATTGGTGCCTGGTGACTCAGTGAATGTCGAACCATCAATGACACGGAGCTTGTGGACATTAATAACCCTGTAATCAGATGTTACCACCTTGCCGACATGGCAACCCCCGTGATAATGCCATATTGTGATCACAGTGTCTTTGCAGAACTGTTCAAGTGACTCTGTATCATTAGTGTTTTTCGGTATAAGATTAATATTAGCTTGGACACTCATGTTGAGCAACTTGTCCAATGTCTCCTTGTCGCATTGTGTGTAGTTGGTGAAATGTTTTGACTTCACAAGCTTCTCCATAATGCGTATGCCATTTACACATCGCTTTAGATCGCATGGATGGCTGAAGTAATTGAAGGTGACTGAAGGAATGTCATCAATGTTGGTACTCTTTAGGCTAATCTCCCCTGTTGATAAAGGTGTAGCTATCTTTCCTAATATGAAACCTCCCCTGAATGCTTCTTGTGGAACATTTTTCTTGTTTCTTTTGTACACTTCAATCGCTTCCTGAGTTCTTTGCTTTGGACGAACGGTGGACAGTTGCCCTATCTGGTTATTCCAAAACATGCAACGTATGTCAGAAAAAGGATTGAAGGCCCTAGCACCTTCTATTATGAAGTCGCGAGGAGTTTAAGGGTATATGCTATGTCTCATAAGCGATGCTCTGGCTCCGGCCACTAAAACTTGTCAGCTTGTTTTAGTACGTAAACTAATGAGGATGTTTCTGACAAGACAAGAACTGCTACTTAAAAAACTCAACCCTATTTTGCAGGTACTGATCAGGTGTTCCTTAACCAGCCACATATATAAGAGCAAGATAAAAGTGACCTCTAATTTTACTTGAAAAAAGTTGGAAAGTTTTATGACTAACCTCAGCTGAAACGACACCATGATTGCAATGAATGCTGTCTTCGGTTTGTCCATATCCACTACTAGCTTCGATATAGACCCCCATCTTAGTAATTCCAACCGTCTGGATCAACGACTGCTCAACAGGCCTATTTGTGGGAACAAATATGGTGTTTAAGGGGTTGTCTGACATGCCTTTACCTACGAATTTATTGTCAAGTACCACCGGGATGTTCAATTTTTCCAATTCTTTCTTTGGTCCTATTCCACTGAGCATCAGAATTTGAGGGCTTCCAATTGCACCAGATGACACTATAATTTCACTTCCTCTTCTCTTTGAAAGAAATGCCTTGTGGGTGTTCCCATTTTCATCTTTGAAGATGACTCCTACTGCTCTTGGCTTCTTTCCTACACAATTTTATTATCATCATCTCATTGAAGACTGATTTTTACTAGTACTAGTTTACTATATCTTGGACTAAATATATTAGATTAATTTGACATGTAATACCTGATGTGTCAAACTCAATCTTTTGAACTGTTGCATGGACCAAAACATGAAGCTTCTCAGGGTTAGCTGAGGTGAGTAGTTTGGCTGCAGATTTACGACGACCAAATCTGTCGAAAATGGTTCCTCCAAATTTGGTTCCATATACGTGATCATAAGTGAATCCATTAAAAGGTGAGATACCAACTTCTAAAAGACCGTCCCTTACAGCTCTTTGCCATGGTGCCAAGTTTGGTTTATGAACAATTTGCTTCTCAATCCAGGGGTATGATTCATTCACCAGTTTAGAATCCCACCCTGCTTTCTTGATATAACTACAAGTTCCAAGGATCATAGCATGATTAATACATCAATTTGCCATCAATTTTTCACTAGCCACCCCAACCTCCACCAAGAAAAAGAGAAATAAGGAAAATTTAAAAAAAAATGTTCTCAAAAGCTGGAATTTTCTAGTCAAACATAGGCCACGGCCACGCCAGCCATATTCCTGTAAAGATTTATCTTATATTATATTAACTGACAGTGTAATTGAAAATATTTACACAATAATAAATAGAACTTAACCTGCAGTAGAATGTTACTGTCAGATTTTTCAGGTTACTACTTCCTCAGATTATCGATAGTTACTCTTAAAATACCTCTAAGGTGATCTAATAGCGTAAAAGAAAAAAGAAAGTTTACGTTGTTAGTGTAAAGAGGTTAAACTCTTAAAATAAAAAATTACAAAGTTTACATGCATGTTAGGAGAAGAAAAGTCATTAGTTGCTTATGTACCTACATTTCTGTTTCATATTTTTATTTCAACAACCATTATGCTAAATAGGACAATGATACTCCCCTCTGTACACTTTTACTTGGCACGTTTTGACTTTTTTACTTCCCTTAAGAAATAATAAATGAAGTGCGTAATTTACCATGATACCCATATTAATTGATGCATATTTTATTGGATTTGAGAAAATGATTTGAAATGAGTAGTAAATATTGTGGGTATAACATGAAAAAAAAATTATTTCTTGCGTAAAGTGACTATTTTTAGTATACACGCCAAGTAAAAGTGAACGGGGAGTATAAACTTTAAGCACAATGGCAACTATCCTAAAGAGGAAAATTAAATTGTTGGCCTTAAATAGTAGTAAATACAATAAATGAGGATAGAAGTAGGCAGTGGGCTGGATTTGTGGGTATCTATGGCTTTACAACCAACCACATGTCTGGTTAGTCATTAAATTATATTGTGCATTTCCTACCAAATCTTTATTTCAAGCTAAGCAAAAAGCACTTATGGATACAGATATTGCATGCACAGCTATTTTAAGATAAGAATTCATTTAATTCTCCAGCTTCATGTTCAGGAAACAATGAAATCACAAACATTTTCCAAATACTCCCTTTGATCTAAAATAAGTGTCGTTTAAGGTCTTGACAAATTCAATTTAAAAATTAATAGTATTAAAATACGAGTTATTTGACTAAATTACACTTTATATGTCCAACAACACTCATTTTGGACCAAACTGGTTTGTCAAAAATGAGAAAAACAACATTCATTTACTGAAGATAGTAACATATATCAAGATCAATAATGAGGTGATCTAACCATATGAGCATCCCCACAAAATTGTAGTCCCTCTCGGCAACTAATCAACTCTGAAAATAACAGAATCCTATTGATTTAGAAAGGTGGTGTACGTAGCTAGACTGCCAAATTAAAAGACATAAACAGTCACATTCAATGGCTTCACTAATTGAATTCTAAAGTATTTTGGTGATTGTAATGTCTACTTATAGATACTCTTTTACTTACAGTGATGATGATAATTATGCATTAATTTTGAATCACCTGCCTTTTTCATTTATCGAAAGTTGAATCAACCAATAATAAGAGCGAGAGAAAATACCTCTCCCAACAATATATACAGTATAATCTCATAAGTGGGTCCGAAGAGGGTAGTGCTTAGTACGTACACAGACTTTATTCCTACCTTGCGAAGAAAGAGATGTTATTTTCGATAGAGAATACAACTTCCATTTTAGGAATTTGAAAACCATGTGAGGTCTCCCCAATGATTTAATTGCATAAAGCCAGGTCAATTTACTATGACTTGAAAAAAATCTAACACCATTGAAAGCTATGAGTTGGTTTTACTTTTCTGGTTGGGAGATCATTATTAATTCATTGACCAACCTTCAGTTTGGCTTTTCTTAATTTATTAAAACCTAATAGAATCTTCACCATACAATAATATAACTCAAGGATAAAATTTATATATATTAATAATGTAAAGGACTTTTTACGTAATTGGACTTCTTGTCCCAAAAAATAAAAAGAATAATATATTTCTATATTTCAAAATAATTTACCTTTAAATTTTCTATTTTATCTTTAATGAGATGATTTAAAATCATGTAAATTACTAAGGCTAGTTTTAGGTAAAGTACATGGAAGTTAAATTCAAACTCAAAGCTGAGAGAATAGAACGTTAAAAAAAGGATAGTATGGTATACAAAGATATCCCGTATTCACGTGGGGTTCGGGAAGGACCGCGCAACAGAACGCTAGCAACAAGAAATGCATATATGAAGGGCGCAAGCAGATCAGATGAGGTTAATTTACAAACCTTGAGCTAGCGCGACTGTAGAAACCAGCATTGATGCAACTGCCTCCGCCCAAGATTTTAGCTCTTGCATTAAAGACTCCATCAGTTGAGACGAAAATTTGGGAAGCAGAAGATGGTGAAGTGTCAGCCAAAGAGATATGAAAGTTTTGCATGAATGACACATTTGCATTTGCAAATGGAACTCCTCCTCTTTCCAGTAATAGCACACTGAATTTCTGTGACAAAGTTGCTGCCAAAGGACAACCAGCTGTGCCTCCTCCCACTATTATATAGTCATAATTTGCCTTTTTGCTCCCAACATTTGACGAAGACGAAGACGAAGATGATGAGAATGAGCTTGCAGCTTTTATGAATGGATATTGATCTTTCCATGATTCCCATTTGCTTGCTGTTAGGAATTTTACGCTATCAGTATATTTTAACATGCTATATCAATAACTTGCATATCGTATTTTCTCATGTTACTAATCTCACTTTTTCTATATGATCAGCTATGTAAAATTATCTATTGATACAGTTAATTAATCACCTAAAAATTTGTTAGATGATCTGATAGTATAAAAATTACTTTATACAGCAACAACAACAATCCGGTATAATTCCACTAGTGGGGTCTGGGAGGGTAGTTTGTACGCAGACCTTACCCCTGCCCTAGGATAGAGAGACTGTTTCCGATAGACCCCCGGCTCCCTCCCTCCAAAAATTCCCCACCTTGCTCTTTGAGTGACTCGAACTCACAACTGGAGGGTGCTCACCAATAGAGCAACCCAATCTTGTCCATAAAAATTACTTTATACTATTAGTTAATTAGCTGTGAAAATCTAATCCAGTTCTAATTATTAGCTACCTACTCTTTCTCTTTTTTCTTTTTTCTTTTTTCTTTTTTTGCCTTCTTCTTATTTTTATTTTTATTTTCTGGATTCTAGCGTCTGACTGCAAGTAGGACTGATCATTCTGATAAAAAGGTGCTTGCAGTAAATGTATATGCTCAAGAAACAAGAAAACGAAGTTATTAAGAGGAAAAGGAAATGTTTAGGAAAAAACACGTACATATTTAGCCCATCAAAAAACAAGGAATAGAAGTTGAGAACAAAATTCTAGCACTTAGTTCCACTTCATTTCTTTCTGTTATCACCTAGCTTCCAAGAAAATGTTTCTTTGAAAGAAATTAAGACAAGTGAAAAGGGAAAGTATATGCAGAAGTAGTGAAAGCAAAAGTACCTTGAGTGAGAGGGAGAGAGTTAAAGTTGAGCCACAGAAGTATTAAAGGGAGAAGGAGCTTCAGAATTACAGGACCAACCACAGCCATTGAGCAATAGAAATAAACTCAAGAGGGAAAAAAAATTAAGAAACTCCCAGCAGGAGAACTGAAGCAGTTCTTCCACCTCAAACTACTACTAGCACTCGTTGATGTGGCTTTCTTTGGTTGGCATTGTTATGTGTGCAACTATAGCATACTATATATATATATACATACTTGCACTTGATTCGCTTAAAGCTTCTAGAATTCCGCAACTACACATTAATAAGTGAAAATACTACGGGCTAGTCAGTTTTCGAATTGTTAATTGAAAAACATTCAGTGTTTGCAAAGTCATTGAAAAATAGTTACTATTTTGCTGCAATACGGAAAATTTCAGTATAATATACTGGAGATTGGTGAGCTTGTGTATGAACTTCCGGCATATTATGCTGGAACTCCAGCACACAAAAAGTTTCAACATAATATACCGGAGATTGAAGCACCTTTGTATGAACTTCCAACATATTATGCTGGAACTCCAGTATATTATGCTGGAAGTTCACATGTAAAGAATTTGAACTCCCGTATATTATGCTGGAATATTTTACGGATTTTGAACAATGTTTTCTTTCAGATTTATTTTTACCTGAAAAGTGGCTAAATATCGATTACTTTTGAAACAGTGGCTATTTTTCAATTACCACTTGTAAATCTAGTTATTTTTAAATTTCAATCCATTAATAAGTGCGAGCACCTAAGTTTTGACTATATTTGAATTTTTATCACCTTTTACTATGTAAATATTTTTAAAATTTTAATATATAGTTTATTAGCTTTGTTACACTTTTTTTTTATACAGGGTAAAAATTAATAACAATTTAAAAGGTCAATTATTACTATTACTATTAATATTATTTTTATTTTTATCTTTATTTTAAAATAAAATAAGTTAAAAAACCGAAAAAAAATATTTTTTTAATTTCGGATGGGAATAAAAAATAGAAAAAGTAGAAGTATGGAATTAAAAAGTAAAAGTAAAAGTAGGTGGAAATTATTTTTTTTAAAAAGTAAAAGAATGTGAAGATTTAAAAAATAAAAAGTAAAAGAAAGCTGGAATTAAAAAATAAAGGTAAAGGTAGGTAATTTTTTTTTAAAAAAGTAAAAGAAAGTAGAAATTAAAAAAAGAAAAGTAAAATAAGTGGAAATTAAAAAAATAAAAGTAAAATAAGTGGAAATTAAAAAAAAGAAAAGTAAAATAAGTGAAAATTAAAAAAAGAAAAGTAAAATAAGTGAAAAATAAAAAAATAAAAGTAAAAAAAGTGGGAAATTAAAAAAATAAAAGTAAAGGAAAGTGGGAATTGTTTTTTTAAAAAAAAGAAGAAAAATGGGAAGTGAGAATTTTTAATTAAAAAAAAAATAAAAAAAAAATAAAAGTCTGAAAAAATTTCGAATTTTGTTTTCTATAAATAGAAGAGAAAATGTTTTAAAAAGGGAGAGAGAGAGGGAGGAGAGAATTGAAAAAAAAAAAAATCTTCTTTTGCGCTAAGAGAATTTCTACTCGTTTCATTCTTTATTCCTCTTTCTTTCGAAAAATTTAGCAATTCATCACCGTGTTTAAAATCCAAAAATGCCTCAAATTTAAGCCTAAAATCACCTTGTGAAGCTTCATTGGTACTCATCTCTCTCACGCCAAAAACCAGTAGCCTCACGAGATACAATCGAGTTTCGGTCTGGGCTCGAATATTAGAAGGTTCGTCGCTCGATTTTCTTCTCATTTGCTGATTTGCCGAAAATATTTATCGAATTGTTTTTGCATTAATCAAGTTCGCAAGGAAATTTTTGCTTAAAGGTTCATTACTTATCCTCCCTTTGTTAATTATTTTATTATTTTGTGTGATATTTTTATAGAGGTTCATGTGATAATTCTTTGTGTTGTTTTATTTATACACATTATCATGTTGTAGTTTTTTTTTTTACATGTTTCAAGCTATTTGTCAACAGATTATTTGAATAGGATTTCATCTTAATGAGATTTGCTATTTAGAATTAAGAATGAAGATCTTGCCATATTAATGGGCCATGCGTTGGATTTCAAGTAAGCGAACCAAAAATGAGTTACGACATTTAATAGGAAAGAAAGAATTAGACATGGGTTGGATTGAGTATAAATCTGCCAGGCCCAATAATTTTTGTCACTAGATTAATAATTAGTCCATTCTTCCATAATAGATAAATATTTCCTAATTTCAAAGATAGAGTAGTAAGTTGTAAATATTTCTAAATGTGGATAACTTGTCAATACTTTAAATAGCTAAAATATTTTCCGACTTCCAAATAATTTCATATCCATAAACTCTTGGTCTTACAATAATTTCAAATTAGTTTAGGGAAATAATACAAGTGCGCGTTCACGTGACTTGACCAATCAACTTCGAATAATAATAAGAGTGTTATTAATTGTGTACACGTACGCGTGACATGATTCTTGTGACGCCAAACAAAAATGAGTACACATACATGTGACTTCTTTCAAGATAATTTTCATAAATCTAATCAAGCAATAAATGCGGACATAGGTAAAACATGAGAACAATTAAAACACAGGTTATCCAAAAATAATATAAGCCAAATGCAGTCAATAAAGCTACCGTGCTAGAACCACGGGACTCGAAAAATGCCTTACACCTTCTCCCCGATCAACAAAATTACTTACCCGGACTTCATTTTCGCAGACCAATAATAATAAAGTCAAACCTTCCTTTGACTAGGGATTCAAATAAAAGGCGACTTGGAACACCCAAAAAATCAATTCCAAATGGCGACTCTGTAAAACAAAATAATCCCTACTCAAATTTGTCACTTTAATTGAAAAAATTCTTTAACCCACAACAACCCATAACACACATATATCTTTTGGGGGTACAAAAGGGGTGTGACAGCTCTAGCGACTCTACTGGGGACTTCAAGAATTCGAGCTTGTACATTGACTTTATTTGGCTTTATTAATTTTTGTATATACTGTGATTTTATTTGGGGCTAATGTGTTACTTGTCCGCTTTTTACCGCTTTGATATTGTTGAACTGTACATATAAATTATCTTCTCACGCATCTCATATGAGTCTTCTGAATATAACCTCGGGAATCGCAGATACGCGCCCCATTCTTTATTGAGATAAAGCCGGTGGGCCTGGGCTCCCGTTGAAGGATTATTAGTCACCCATGTTTAAGACCGGGGAGGGTCCAGTATTTAAGCCAGAGAAGTATTTCTCCCGGTACGCTACCCCTTCCCAACTCGAGTTGTCCGCTCGTTTTATGGCCAGTCTAGATATACCTCATCTCCTAAGATTTTTAAAACCTAGAAGAACAAGCCACATGCCTGATTTTCCCTAGTAGGATCTTTTGTTGCATCATGTGCATTTGACTTAGCGAAAGTCGACATAGGGGCCGAGTCTGTATAAGACAGGTATCCTTTTTAAGGCCATCATGTTCACTTATATGTTACTTGCTGCATCATTTGGAAGGCTTGCTTGCATTTGTTGACCGATTTTAGAAAATTAGTTGAGCAGAATTGGAAAAAAAAATTATTCCCCTAGTTTTGTACAAATAATTTATTTTTACTAAATAAAAAAAAGGACTAATCCGGCATGAGGTGTCAAAATAATAATAAATAAATAAAAAATGGTCAAGTCTTGGTTCGAACTACGCATGTCCGATTCTCACAATTCCAGTGGGGTACGTAGGCAACTTTCATCGGGTTCAGCCGCCATTTTTGCAAGAGTTTTCGAAATCGGTGTGTCCATAATTTTTTTTTTTGTCTTTTTCATTATTTGTCTTTGCATCCAGTCATGTTTTTTAATTCAACCTTTAAACCTTCCTCGGAAGTGTTGAAAGGCTATTTTCGTAAAAATAGTCATTTTGTTTTTGTCGTGTTGTCCCTTGTTTTCGGCTATTTTTGCCAAGTCAACCTTATAGTTTTTTTTTTGAAGTACCAAATGGGTGTTTTTCATAAAAAAATAAATTTTTATTTATTTTTACCCGCTTATCCATGTGTCCGGATATTTTTTTCGAGACAACCTTTGTACTTTCTTTCGAGGTACTGAAGAGTCGTTTTCATAAAAATAACTATCTTGTCCCCTCCGTCACCTTTTATTATTCCGTCCTTTGTCCGGCCGTTTTTGTCATGTGTTGTTTTCTCGGCGATATCTGTGAGTAATCCCTCTAGAGTCTAGCCTTCCTCCCATAAGAAGTTTGTTTGTTGTTTTATTCAAAAGTTTGCTTTGTGTCATTTCTTTGAGTTTAGATTAGGACTTGACATCATATTTTTATTTATCAGGTTCGATATGGATTCAGTTAGTGGGATACCTGAGAAGAGGCCGAAAGATTAAGAGCACTCGCCATTTAAGATTATCGACAAAGTGCCTAGTTTATTGAAACGATGGTGGAACAACATGGATGGGTTTGAGTAAGGAAAGATCAAGGATTATTTGAAAAACGTGGTAAACATTATGGAGATTAAGCCCAAACGAGAACTCATCGAGGCTTTGATTTATTTCTGGGACCCGAAGAATAGTGTGTTTCGTCTCAATGGGTTTGAAATGACTCCTACCTTGGAGGAATTCACCGAATATACAGATCTGGGGCATAAGAGTCGAACAAAGAGACTTTTGGCTCCCAGGGATGTCACTGCTACCAAGTTCCTTGAGCAGATATGGATCAGTCACACCGAGATAGCACATGTGGCGCAATGGCAGGTCCGCCTAGATTTCTTGCATAACAGGCATGGACATGAAGGGGGGTTCTCATACTATGGGACGAAGCTAGTTAACAAATAGAACCAACACACATGGCGAGACCATGGACTAAAAGCATTCATTGTAGCTTTCTTGGGGTGCATGGTCAACATTCAGTTATCTGGAATAGTCACAACCATGGTGAAAAGAAATGATTCCTCCATTCTTCCTATGGTGTTAGCAGATATCTTTCGTGCCTTAACCAGGTGCTGGGAAGGAAAAGGTTTCTTTGAAGGTTGCATCCTCCTACTCCAGATGTGGTTCATGGATCATCTTTTTCGTCGTCCTTATCAGGTAGACCACCGTACTTGTTAGGGTAATCATGTTCACCAGTATAATGCTAGATTGAAGAGTGAGTTGGAGATTCGCAATTTTCCAGAAAGTGTCCAAGATTAGAGGGAGTATCTTCACTCCTTAACAGATGATCAGATTACATGGAATTATCCTTGGTTCACCGCAGAATATGTCATCTATAAGTCATCTTGCCATCCGTTTCTCATCTTGATAGGGCTTCGGGGTTATCAACCATATGCTCCCATGAGAGTTTTACGTCAGTTGGGTCACAAACAGATAGTGCCCATGGTAGAGACTATGGAAAACTTTATCTGGGAAGCAACATTAGAGGATCCCATTCGTGAAGCTTATGATCAACGTGTTTGGAATGGCATTAAGATACTCGAGCGTGGCACCATGGTGGCAAATCGAGAATGTGGTGAGATAAATCCTTCTTATCTTGAATGGTTCTATAATCAAGATACTCTCGCAGATAGAGCAGGGACATTTTTGAAGAGCATCGCAGAGTGGGAGGCTGAGATTCGAAATAGAGTTGTGCTGGTTGCGGAAGAGATGAAAAGAGATTATGAATATGCCTTCGGAGCAATGCAAGAAGAGCTCGGCATCGTTAAAGTAGACAGGGATCTGCTATATGATGTTTTTGAGAAAGAGAAAGCTCAGTGGGCACGAGAAAAGCAAGCACTCAAAACCCAAATTCGGAAGAAGAACATAGTCACAACTGCTCAGCAATAGGAAGAGAGAGAAACCCAGTTCAGAATAGTCCGTGATCATGAGCGCATGAGTTATGCTCCACTAATCCAAGGTCTAAGGGATCAGGTAGAGGGAGTTGAATCAAGTAAGGAGCGCCAGATCACCGAGTTTGAAATAGAAAGACACCACTACCAAAAGGTGATCAATCGGTTAGAGGGGGAGTCACTAGAAGTTCGGTGCCAGAGAGATATGGCCTTGGAGCGCGAGATTGATGCACTGGATCTAGCCGAAACCCGTGGTCAGCAAAATCAAGAGTTGCATTTGGCTCAGGAACACATTAAGGGAAAGATCCTCTAGGTAGCCACATATATCTCCCCAGCTTGCAGGAGTTGCCAAGGAATGACGCCCGAGCGGTTTGCAAAAGTATCATTAAACGTCGCTTGTCACATATTTGCAGATTTAGAGAGGATATACCACGACGTTGGGGGTCAGCCGCAGGAATAAGCTCCATCATTAGAGTGATGTTGGTGGATTCTCCTACAGAATTTTGGATCTTCTTTTAGCTGGCAGTCCACTTTGACTGTTCCTTTGTGGTCTTTGAGTTTGTAAGAGTCTTTTGGTGTTTTGAGTCTTGTTGTTTTGCCTTTTACCCTAAAAAGTCTGTTTGAGTCATGTCTGGTCTTGTTTAAATGTTTATCTTTATGTAATTCTTGTTTTTGAGTCTTGTATAAAAAATTAAAATATAAAAAAAATATTAAAAAAATAAAAATTAATGAAAAAGATTTTGTTTTAGAAAAATTCGAAAATGAACCAAATTTGGTTTATAAAAAAATAAAAAACAAATTAATTAAACAAAAACAAAAACAAATGGTCGTATCCTTAAACTACGTAATGATCTGATTCATGCGGCGACATGATACGTAGGCAACCCCCAAAAGGTTCGATCAAAATATTTTTCAACGATTCTAAGATGAGGGATAAAAAGGAGGCGTGAGTGAAAAGAAAACCAAAGGGGGGAAAAAAGAGCGTTAATAAGAAGCCACCTGATAAGCCGGAATGAAACATGAAGCCTCCAAAAGCATGTTAGAAATAGTGATAATGATAGGAGCATGGCATATTACGTGTGATTCATATCTATAAAATGCTTAACCCTAACACGTTTGTTGTCTCTTATAAAGTAAGTTTAAGGTGGTTGGTTTGTGGTGATACTGGCAACACACCATTACTTCACAAGATCTAAGGGAACGATAGTAATGGCTAACGATGATGAGATCGAGCTGGTCAGTGACGACCCCCAGGGTCAGTCAGTTGAGCAAGAGTTGGAGGAAATAAGAAAATTGAGACAACGATTGTCTGATGTATATCAAGCTTGGGTTTCTGGTCAGCCTCCACCCTGGGGTCCCTCAGAGGGAACTTCCACCATACCCCTGGCTACTCAACCACCGCTCCATGCAACGAGCGATCACATTCTACCACCAGGGTATTGATATCGCCCAAACTCACACCACTAATTTAGGTTGTGAGGCGGTCGATGCTATAATAAAAACCCTACACGAGTCGGAGTCGATTTCACAGGGAGCTTGATGTGGGATTAGGTATATACCAAGTGTGAATGTATGACGTGTCTAAGATTACACTTCCACATTTTCAATTGTTGTTTCTACTTCTACTTTTACGCTAATGCTTGTAATTGTAAAGCCAAGAGACGATGTTTTTGGTTTTGGTTGTTTTTCAAGTTATAAAAGATCTAGGGTTGCGACTTCCGCCTAGTTGGTTACCTAACTGATTTAGAGCTTTAGGGCATGTTTGGTTGATCGGGATACAATATAGAAATCGCACGCAATTACTCACTCTATACCTCTAGGGCTGCTTATCGGGCGGTTATTTACTCTTAGCGGTTTGGCTTATCGGTTACCGGATTTTAAATGTATTAATCCGCTAGTCACCCGATCAGATATCGAGCAGATTGGTATCGTTTTAGCTATTATTGGGCAGTTATCGGTTTAGTTTCAGTTGATTAAAATTTAACATACTTCAGCACAATCAACATTTCTCATACATTCAACATTTCTCATACATATATATCAACTACATTCAAGTGGATGATTATCGTCTCATACATAAGAATGTGGACTGCTTGGGGTATTAGAAGATGGGGACTGCTTGAGCATAAGAATGCATAGTGATGTTAGCACAACAGCCGTAAGAATTTTACCAACAAAATTGCTCTTCTTCTTTGGATCTGCATCATCCAGGCCTACAATTAACAAAGAAAGTTGATGTTTTAGACCCTAAAAATAAGTATTGCTCACAATACTAAAAGAAAATAAAAGACAGTTGTCCACATTGTCACACCACCAGCACAAACATATCCAAGGACCAAAATTGAACTGTTTTACACTGGCATCAAGCCATCAACTACCAATAAAATACTTCAATGACTTAAACCAAACAGAACTAGTTCAATTGTAAGTATTTACGTCATAATGAGTTCTACCCCAATACCATAAAAAACTGACCAACAAACAAATTGTAAATAACAAGCAAATGTGATATTTGTAGTATATTGTATGAACTTTAGAATATCTTCTCACCAAACTCATAGATAGGATAGTTTTGAATACTTTAGAATCAGATAACATGAGTGTCTGGTGATACTATAAACCTGCACTTGTCATGATAGACAAAGCTATTACATATTCTTCACAAAGTTATAAACCTGCACTTATCATGATATTAGCCATTACATATGTTTCACAGAGCTATAAACCATAGGGAAGGAATATGACTGATGCACATCCATAATTCGAATTCTTACCAGATATACTAACACTACACGTCAATTACGGAAGGGTCTTTTCCATCGCTAGCTAAATCTGAAGAAAGAAAATTAAAATAATGAGTCGTGCGATAAATATAAACATATCCACAATATTTATATACAACAAATATAGTAACAATATTATTACCTTGTTCAAGCTGCTCAATTTTATCAAGATCTTCAGGTTGTTTTAATTTTTTATTTCGAAGCCAATCTTGAAGACACACTAGAGCTTGCACCAATTTAGGAGTTAATGAACTCCTAAATGAATCAGTAAGACGTCCTCCCGTAATAAACGCACATTCGGATGCCACACTTGAAACCGGAACAGCTAATACATCACGAGCCATCTTTGCAAAAATAGGAAATCTAGCTGAGTTCAATTTCCACCAGAGAAGAACATCAAATTCTTTAGTGTCATTCTCAGTTTCTTCACCAAAATATTTATCTAACTCTGTTCTAGTATCCACACCTCCACTCCCATTTTTATATTTTTTTATATCTTGCATGAGTGATTCTAAAAGTCCTGTATTTTAGGTGCTTACTTGACTGCCAGAAAGCCCAAAAGTAGAAGTGTCCAATGAAGAATAATCTGAAGATGAAGCAATCACGGCACATTTTGAGCCGGACTTTACATACTCACTAAATAATGAAGTCATGTATTTCTTCACTTCTGCTTGTATAGTTGTCCCCGGATCTTGACCAAACATCTTTACAAGTGCATAGCCAACTGATTCGAGCTTGTAACGTGGATCCAAAATACATGAGATGAAAATTATCTTGTTCATTTCCCTGGATCACCCCAATACTTATCAAACTTTTCTTTCATCTTCTTTGCAATTTCACTTAAAACTGTATCTTCATTTGCTATCAATTGCTTTAAATAAACAGCAACTGCACAAATTTCAAGAAAATGGATATTCGATGTAACATAACGTGATCCAGATATTTTCAAAGTAAGAAGATAAAAAATTTCAAGAAACTTTGTAATTCTTTTTACATTCTCCCAATCACTACTCAAAAGTTCACCTGTAGGAATTCCAACTTCAATATAAGAATGCTCAAGATAATGTCTCAAGCCAATTTCACTAGAAGCATAATGTGAAAATGCACTTTCAAATTCAACAGCCCTACGCAACATCAAGTAGGTAGAATTCCACCTAGTTGGAATATCCAAGCATAAAGTTTTTTTACAATTTAGTTGTTCATCATCAAAACATCCGTGAAACCTCTTCAACCCTGCAGGAGATTGCCTAACATATCTCATTGCATGCCTAACACGTTCAATAGACACTGAAGATTCTTTTAAACCATCATGGACCACAAGATTCATGATGTGAGACATACATCTCATGTGAAGGTGATTACCGTTCATCAAATTAGTTTCCATTTTTGTTAATTGCTTAGACAATTCTTTTACTGTCACATCATTTAAGCTTGCATTATCAACAGTGACAGTGAAGATCTTATTTATCCCCCACTCACACACCTACCAATATCATTTGCCATATCTTCGCCTTTATGACTAACAATAGGACGAAAATTAATTATTCTCTTATGCATATTCTACTCATTATCAATCCAATGGGAAGTGATACACATGTAATTGATTCTTTGTATAGAAGTCCAAGTATCAGTGGTAATACATACTCTTTGTTTCATTTCTATAAAAGATCTCTTCAACTTTTGCTTTCTTCATTAAAAAGATCAAAACAATCCCTAGTTACAGTACTACGGGAAGGGATCCGAAAATAAGGTTGCGCCACTTTCATTAAGTCTCTAAAACCTTCTTTCTCAACAAAGTTAAAAGGAAGTTCATCAACTATTACCATACGACATAACGCCTTCCTACACTCTTCTTGATCAAATTTCCAACAACAGCTACTTCACCCCCCGAAACAGATTTAAAGCCTAAATTTGATTATTTTTTATCAACAATAGCAGGGCATTTAGGACACTTAAACATATGAGAAAGAAGTGTCGACGTACCGTCTTTGGTTTTTAAAAGAATACTCAATAAAGCAATAGTCACGTTTTTCTTTTGTAGTCCCTTCAGAAGTAATAATTTCTGTAAAATGATCCCACACGACAGACCTTTTTTTCCTTTTTTGGTTATATTTGACTCCGTTGTTTCAGCTTGACTTATTGCATTTGAATTAGAAGCCCCACTTTCACCCATCACCTTATGACTTTGTATATTTTCAGCCATGCTACAAATTAAGGAACTATCTGCAGAAAGACACAAGATCAAATTAAGACAGAACAATAGTTAGTTTGAGAAAATTCAATTAAAGATTCTGCTAATAAATAATGGAAAAGCTATCCCTATTTATCAACTCATATAGAAAAACTTCATTCTTTAACTGAATATCAACCAAATATTTATCAACTCAAATATTATCCAGGCTTGTGTTATAACATTCTTTAACTGAATATCAACTTGATTTTCAATTGAAGTGAAGAAAAGAATGATTAGAATTGATTATGAATCTTTAACTTGCAAAGCATGGCCATACTTTTTTGACTTCCTCTTTCCTTGTTCCTTGCTCTGCTGGCTATGCATGTGTGTGACTGTGCATGGTTGTTGTTTGAGAATTTCTTGCTAGAGGAAGAGGCGAGAGGGGCCAGAGGGCTAGGTGTCCCACTGACCCACTCAAACTAAAAAGATAAAAAATAAATATAGTAGTAATATGGATAATATATATATATATATATATATATATATATACACACACACACTTAACGGGTTAACGGATTATCCGTTAAGAAAATTGAATAATCCGCTCCCAAACCGATAAACCGTTAATAAAAAAATTTCAATCGGTTTCCCGTCCGTTAAATCGTTAACCCGATACCAATAAGCCATTAATCCACTTTTGTGGTTCGGTTTTTGATTTCGTTTTGGTTTTGAACACCCCTATATACATCTCGGTAGTTTGAGTGATTTTGCCCAATTTGTCTTTCTCAAGTCTAAATGGGTATCTCACGAAACAAGTGATAAATGCTCAAGTCGGGTCTTACTATCTCTAGATTCGACCCTTTAATTGGGGCTATCAATTTCTTGAGTTCACCCCAATTTCTTGTTAGCCAAGTTTTCCTAGACTTAGTATCACTTTCTCAAGTATAGACTAATTCAATTAGGCATAAATCAATGTATGCAACCATCAATTCTCAGATTCAAGCGAGAATTAGGCTAAATATCATATACCCAATCATAAATAAGCCATAAATCAATCACCCATTAAGTACCCATACTAGGGTTGGGTCACAACCCTAGCTAAGGGTTTAGCTACTCATGGAAAATGAAAATATTAAAGAAGAAACTAAGATAAAATGCATAATAATTGATTAAGGAAAGAAAATCTAATGTTTAAATGCTAAACTAGTACAAAGTTACCCAATACAGTAAATAAAAACGGCTCTAAGTGTTCAGGTGCACCAAACTTAACCTAAAAATGACAAAAGGATCTATTTATACCCAGCTGAAAATATATGACAAAATTGCCCCTGCGAAGGTTGTGCGGCCACACAATTCTATGTGCGGTCTGCACTTTGAGACTGACTGGTCAGGTTGGCTTTCTGTGGTCGCATAAAAGTGAGATGCGGCCGCACTTCCTCTAATTGTGCGGACCGCACATTTCTGAGTGCGGCTACATGATGTCACCCAAACTCACACCACTACTTTAGGTTGCGAGGCGGTCGATGCAATAATAAAAACCCAACACGAGTCGGGGTCGATTCCACAGGGAGCTTGATGTGGGATTAGGTATATAACTAGTATGAATGTATGACGTGCCTAAGATTACACTTCCACATTTTCAATTGTTGTTTCTACTTCTACTTTTACGCTAATGCTTGTAGTTGTAAAGCTAAGAGACAATGTTTTTGGTTTTAGTTGTTTTTCAAGTTATAAAAGATCTAGGGTTGTGACTTCCGCCTAGTTGGTTACCTAACGGATTTATAGCTTTATGTCATGTTTGGTTGATTGGGATACAATATAGCAATCACAGGTAATTACTCACTCTATGCCTCTCGGTAGTTTGAGTGATTTTTTCCAATTCGGCTTTCTCAAGTCCAAATGGGTATCTCACGAAACAAGTGATAAATGCTCAAGTCGGGTCTTACTATCTCTAGATTCGACCCTTTAATTGGGGCTATCAATTTCTTGAGTTCATCCCAATTTCTTGTTAGCCAAGTTTTCCTAGACTTAGTATCACTTTCTCAAGTATAGACTAATTCAATTAGGCATGAATCAATGTATGCAACCATCAATTCTCAGATTCAAGCGAGAATTAGGCTAAATATCATATACCCAATCATAAATAAGCCATAAATCAATCACCCATTAAGTACCCATACTAGGGTTGGGTCACAACCCTAGCTAAGGGTTTAGCTACTCATGGAAAATGAAAATATTAAAGAAGAAACTAAGATAAAATGCATAATAATTGATTAAGGAAAGAAAATCTAATGTTTAAATGCTAAACTAGTACAAAGTTACCCAATACAGTAAATAAAAACGGCTCTAAGTGTTCAGGTGCACCAAACTTAACCTAAAAATGACAAAAGGATCTATTTATACCCAGCTGAAAATATATGACAAAATTGCCCCTGCGAAGGTTGTGCGGCCACACAATTCTATGTGCGGTCTGCACTTTGAGACTGACTGGTCAGGTTGGCTTTCTGTGGTCGCATAAAAGTGAGATGCGGCCGCACTCCTGCGCTTGGATTGGATCAGGGCTTCATTCTGCGGACCGCACACTTATGAGTGCGGACGCACAATAATGGTGCAGTCCGCACATCTTCAACCTCCCCAACTACAGGTCTCTGAATCTAGACTTTTGCGGCCGCACAATAATTGTGCGGTCCGCACTCTGTGAAGAAATTCTATCAGTGCATCTTCAGAGTTTGCGGCCGCACACAGTATTGTGCGGTCCGCGCTGTAGCCCCTTTTTGCCTTGTTTTGGTTCTTGTCTAATTTTACTTCATTTGGAGTTGATTTTCACTTCTTTGGCTCATTTCCCAATATTTCTGCAAGAAAGCACATTTCATTAGTTCTCGGGAATACCTTTAAGAAGTTTTGAGCTAAAATGTAAGTAAAAGAGAGAAAATAAGCGGTCAAAATCCCTACTTATCAACTCCCCCAAACTTAAGCTTTTGCTTGTCCTCAAGCAATTAAGGAAATTTCCCACCTCCACTAGAAAAGGGCTATTTCAGCTGGCCTAAGTTGAATCAAACACAAATCAATTGGGACCAACAATTACCCACATGCTCATGAATCATTAACAAGCCTATGATTTGAATGTTAAAGCACAAATGGCTCTAATGTGACGCTTGAGCATCAAGGGTTGACTTTGTTCATCAAGGAAGCTTGCACTTTCATGCAGGTCACTGTGGATCCCAAACTCCTCCTCCTATACTCTCCGTAAGCTCATCTCACTCACGAATGAAGAATTGAATTCAATGACTCGAGAAAGATTCGCTCATCACTTTCAAAAGAATGTCACAAGCTCGACTCTAAGCATCATAAGCTTGCCCCTCATGTAGATCACCACTAATGTAAGCTCGCTCGGCTTGAAATCATGTAGGGCTTTTTTGGCATGTAATGAAGGCTTTTGGACTAAGGAGGGAAATATCAGAATGGAATTGGTTCATCTTCCCTTTAGCACTTCATATTTTCTTTTTGGCTCTTGCTTTGCCGACTTTTTGAGTCATTTTCTTTTCCCTTAGGGGGATTAGAGAGACTTGACATCACTCTTTCTTTGTCATGCTATTCATACTTTCCTTCTTTGTTATATCCATGCTTTGAACTTTTGCTTTCTTTTGCATCTTTTCAACCCTTTCACATTATTCACTTTCTTTTTGTGTTTTTCTTTTGTTCTTCCTTTCTTTTTCTTTGCTTTTCCTCTTCTTCATTTCTTTTCTCTTTTTGCGCCTTGAGACCATCTTTAAACTCCTCGTCTCTCCCCTAAACTTATGTTTTTTTTCCATTTGAATCACATGAGTGCTAAAGAAAGTTCGGATGCCAAGAGAGAGTCACTATAAAACGGGTAAAGGCTTGTAATGTGGTTATCGAATAAAAAGGCTTTAGGCTCAAAAGGGTTTACTAAGGATGATATCATTGGTGGGCCGTGGAAGGTTTCAAAACGGGTCAAGGGAAGCCTACAATCACTTCTCAAGCCAGGCTAACTTAGAATTTCGCCTAGAAACACATTCGGGGCAAATTCTAGATCACTCACACGGGTACTTGGACTTGTAACAAAATACCTCACCTCTCACACAACCGGATTGTCAAAGAGAATAGAGTCAAGGGCCCACAACAACCGCATTCAACATTGAAAATCGCTAATGGTTCAACTAAACCACCCGATGATTGCATAAGTCAACACAAGAGTCACAAGGTCACTAACTAGGACCATTTCTTTACAAAAACTTATTTTTAACCATAAGCGCGTAGTTAATTGTGTTGGTACCAAGTGAAGCATGCTTGACCCTTATTTATTCATTAATACTACTTGTTTCTACCTAATCATCAAAAACTGACTCGATCCCTTAAGAAGGTTGTCACGCCATCCATCGTTGGGAAGAGCCACTCGGTTCACACAAGACCCACATTTGGAAAGAACCGTAGCATTAAGAAAACCAAAGGAGTATTGTTCACTAAAACATAAAAAGAAGCTAAAAAATCAAAAAGAAGCTAATAAAGTAACTAAAAAGCTATACTATTAAGAAAACAAAATGAAGAAGTTATGAAATAAACTACGGAAAGTAAGGCAAATGAATATACAAACCGAGGGGAATAGAATATATACAAGAGGGATGAATATATACATAATGAGGGAGAAAATAAAAATAAAAGAAAAAGAGTATTAAAGTTATTACAGGCCCAAAAGTAATCAAATGTCATCACAGTCATCCAAAATGAACCAAAATAGACCACCCCCCAGAATAAGAACAAGCATTGTCCTCAATGCTTAGCAAAATCAAAACAAAAGAGGATAGAGAGTAAATAAAACTCCCTATGTGGTCTCAGGGTGACTGGCAGCATTACCACCCTCAGTCTCCTCCAACTGTATCTCATCATCACTGGGCTGAGAAACAACAGGGTTGGTGAGCATCTGAAGCATCTCCTCAGCAGTGGGGGCAGTGAGATCTGGCTCGTCAGACTGGTCAGCTGGTGCCTCTGCTGATGGTGCTGATGGGTCAGCTGGTACTGATGGATCTGTCTCCATCAGGAGGTCAAAAGGCAAATCACCTCCTCTCTCAAACTCTCCACTGCTTTCTTTGAAGCCTGGGATTTCCACATCTTCTTCACCTGCTTGGTCAACTCCTCAATAGCACCCCCGTGAGCCACTAGTGTATCCATAACAGTATTCTGGTTGTCCAGAATCTTCTTCAATGTTTCCTCCACTAACGGAGGGACCTGTGGTGCTGCTAGGGTGGAGGACTGTGCTGCAACACTACTAGATATGTTAGACAGATTAGAAACGGCTGTCTGCATCCAGTTGTTGAGGCTCGCCAAAGTTTGGGAGACTCGCAAAGCAGTGAGAGGATAAGTGGATGAAGCTGGCACTGTCACTGCAACTGATGTCCTAGAAGATGAATATGGTGGCACTGCAACTGATGTCCTGTGGAAGGCATGGGAGTTGTAGATGGCTCAGCAGTAGCCTCGGAACCCACTACCGATGGCTCGTCAGACTGACCAACGGTGGTAGTGACCTTACCCTTGAACTTTGGGTTGTTATCACACTGCAGGTGGTACCATGAGAAAGGCTTCTTGGCCTTTACTTTTGTGTCATATGGTCTTGGCTCCACCTTGGCATCATTGAAATACTCTGTGAGGGTGTTTGGATAAGGGTAGGACTTTTCACTTTTTTAGACCGCCAATGTGATGTTGGTTGACATGATAACACCCACATTAATTGGGTACTTCACCATAATAGAATCCACCAGAACTGCCCGGGGATGTGGGAGATTGTTCTCATTCAAACTCGGATCAATCCGGCTACACACAATGGTTTTCCACCCTTTAGCTTCAAAATTTAGGGTGGCTCGGAGGATAGGAACTCCTGCTGTAATCCATGGTGGTGATGGTCCTCGGGCAGCCAAAATCTCATCTAGCCAAGGGCGAGGTACGTCACCCAGAGCCAACTTCTCTAGGTACTGTACTGCCTCCACTTCTTCGAATCCCACATAAGTGTTCAAAGAGCAGGCGTCGAAGCAAACTTTCAAATTTCTCACCTTTGTCATTTTTGTCCCCTTCTTGATGTGAGCCACATTGGCGTAGAACTCCCTGACGAAGTGCTCATTTGCATCGATGACACTGTGGGTGAACCACTTCCACCCCTTGCGCTCGTGAAACTGTCTAAGGACATTTGGATTATGAATATCCAAATCCTTAAATAAGAATTGTCACTCAAGTGTGAGCGACCTTTGAGGCCATAATTCCCGAAACCTGTTGAAGGCTGTCAAGCTCACGAACCGATCCTCCCACATTTCCTTTTTCTTCGACCTCTCAAGGCCACCCACTTAAGTGCCCCCCCCCCCACCATCATCCGGGACATTATCATCATCGACATCAATAGTTTCTGGTGCTGGAGGAGTAGGTGTAGAGGAGGGCTCGGAACCCTGGCTTCCCGTATCAGAACCCCTAGAAGAACTAGGTGTAGGTTTGTCGTGAAATTGATAACGCCCAGTAGGTTGGGATGGTTGGGACTGGGACTTAGGTTGGACCTCCATTGAATGTCCCTCAGAGGCTTCCCTGTATGGGGCATAGGAACTGGATGTTTAGGGCTCTGTGGCCCTTCCTCTCCCGGTGGTCGGCTTTTTAGCAATAGGCTTTGATTGCACTCGCAGAGGCCGAGTGCCTTCTCCTCTGCCTCGGGAGGGTTCACCTCTCCCTTTTGATGTATCGCCTCCACCACATGATCTAACCGTTGTCTGCAATACAAGGTATAAGGTATATTGGTCAGACAATAACCAAGGCAACCAAGGCCATTAGGGTGGCAGTAATCAAGGATATTGGGGAGGCAACAACCAAGGGGGTTGGAATGGTAACTAAGGGAATCTGGGGCCGGGCTCTCAAAGGCCCCCGATGTATCAACAACCAAACAGCTCGCCTCCTTATCCGTCTCAAGGTTCTAGTTCTTCCAACAATGAGATGGGACATATTGAAAATATGTTCAAACAAATGATGGAGAAAAATGCTGACTCCGATGCTCAATTAGCCTCTCACAACACTTCAATCCGCAATTTGGAAGTTCAATTGGGGCAAATCTCGCAAGCCTTAAACACTCTTCCTAAGGGGGTACTACCTAGTGATACGGTGGTGAACCCGAATGGTGGGAACAATACAGGACATGCCATGGCCATAACAACAAGGAGTAGAAGAGGTGGATATGCAACCACCTCAAATCAAAAAAGAATTGCGGATGATGATGTAGTGGTTCAAGAAGTTGAGATTCCAAGCAATGTGGTTCAAGCTAATGAAGAAGTGAAAATTGACATTGATGTGAGTGTGGAGGAGACCCAAGAAGAAGTGAACCCGTCTAGGGAACACATGATTGACATACCGGAACCGGTAGTGCCAAAGGACAAGGCACCAATGCCAAGGCCTCCTCCTCCATACCCTCAAAAGCTCGCCAAGCAAAATAGTGAGAACCAATTCAAGAAGTTTATTGACATGATGAAGAGCTTATCCATTAATGTGCCATTGGTTGAGGCATTGGAACAAATGCCCGGTTATGCAAAGTTCATGAAAGATTTGGTGACAAAGAAAAGATCTATAAATTGTGAAGTTATCAAGATGACACATCAAGTGAGTGTTATTGTTCACTAAATGGTTCCGAAATTGTAAGATCCCGATGCTTTCACAATCCCTTACACTATTGGAAGTGCTGACTTTGCCAAAGCTCTATGTTATGCAAGTATCAACTGGATGCCCTACTCGGTGTTCAAAACTTTGGGAATTGGGCAACCAAGACCCACATCTATGAGGTTACAAATGGCGGATCGTACTATGAAGAGACCATTGGGTATTATTGATGATGTGCTGGTTCGTGTTGATAAGTTCATCCTCCAGGCGGACTTTGTGATTCTTTATTGCGAAGTGAACTATGAGGTACCTATTATCTTGGGTAGACCTTTCCTTGATACGAGGAAGGCTCTTGTTGATGTGGAAGCCGATGAGCTCACCTTTCGAGTGGGCAATGAAAAGGTGGTCCATGTGTGCAAATCTCTAAGGCAACCGAATAGCAACGAAGTTTATTCGTTTATGGGTTTAGTGACTGAGGTGATTGTTGATGATGATAATGTCACGATGAATGTTGATGATACTTTGGAGGACATATTGCTTAATCATGATGATGATGAGAAGTATGGCTATGTGGAATGTGTAAATGCATTACAAGGAGCCTCCCACTTTGGAGTTAAAGCCATTGCCTTCACATCTCATGTATGAGTTTCTTGGCCCATGTTCTACTTTTCCTATTATTCTTTCCTCTTGCTTGACTAACGTGCAGGTATATTCTACTTTGGCGGTGCTTCAAAAGAGGAAGAAAGCTATAGGATGGACACTGGCGGATATTCGAGGTATAAGCCCCGCCTTTTGCATGCACATGATTATTTTGGAAGAGGATGTCAAAACCTCCATTGAACATCAAAGAAGATCAAATAAAGCAATGCAAGAGGTGGTGAAGAAGGAAATCATAAAGTGGTTGGATGCCGGGGTAGTTTACCCCATTTCCGATAGCTCGTGGACCTCTCCGGTGCAATGTGTCCCAAAGAAAGGGGGCATGACTGTGGTCACCAATAACAAGAACAAATTGATTCCTACAAGAACGGTGACCGAATGGAGAGTGTGCAAGCTCAACAAAGTCACTCGGAAAGATCATTTTTTGCTTCCATTTCTTGATCAAATGCTTAATAGTTTGGCCGGACGAGTTTTTTATTGTTTCCTAGATGGATATTCCTGCTATAATTAAATTCCCATTGCTCCTGAGGACCAAGCGAGGACTACTTTCACTTGTCCCTATGGTACTTTCGCATTCTCGGGGATGCCATTTGGGTTATGCAATGCACCGATGACTTTTCAACGATTTATGATGGCCATCTTCACCGACATGGTGGAGGATTTTCTTGAGGTCTTTATGGATGATTTCTCTGTGGTGGGGAATTCCTTCAATGATTGCTTAAATAACTTGGATAAGGTCTTGGCAAGATGTGAGAAGACAAACTTGGTTTTGAATTTGGAGAAATGTCACTTTATGGTCGAAGAAGGCATAGTCCCCGGCCACAAAATTTCAAAGCATGGTATTGAGGTCGACAAGGACAAAATTGATGTGATCTCTAAACTCCCTCCCCCTATATCCGTGAAGGGAGTGAGGAGCTTCTTGGGTCATGCGGGGTTCTATCGCCGATTCATCAAGGACTTTTCCAAGGTGGTGAACCCCTTGTGTAAACTTTTGAAGAAGGATGACAAGTTCCATTTCAACGAGGATCGTATGAAGGCATTCAAATTGTTCAAGTTCAAGTTGACTACTACTCCTATTATCACCGCACCGGATTGGAGATTGCCTTTTGAGCTCATGTGTGACGCAAGTGATGTGGCGGTCGGAGCAGATTTGGGGCAGCGTATCAATAAAATCTTCCATCCGATCTATTATGCTAGTAAGACCATGAATGATGCCCAAGTCAACTACAAAGTGACCGAAAAAGATCTCCTTGCTATTGGTTTTGCTATGGAAAAGTTACGCCCGTACTTGATGGGTACAAAGGTGATTGTTCACACCGACCACGCGACACTTCGATATTTGATGAGCAAGAAAGATTCTAAAGCAAGACTAATTTGGTGGGTGCTTCTTTTGCAAGAGTTTGATTTAGAGATTCAAGACCGCGAAGGTAGTGAAATCCAATTGGCGGACCACTTGTTTCGTTTGGAAGAGGAAGGGAGGCCACATGATGGCCTTGAGATAAATGATTCATTTCTCGACGAGCAACTCCTAGCCATTTCTATGACCGGGATGCCATGGTTCGCCGACTTTGCCAATTATCTTATGAGTGGCATTATACCGAATGAGTTCTCTTCAAACCAAAGGAAGAAGATCAAACGGGATTGCCTTGACTATTATTGGGATGAACCTTATATCTTTCGGATTTGTACATATGGTGTGATTTGACGATGTGTATCGAAGTAGGAACAAATAGAAATTCTTGAGGCTTGCCACTCTTCGCTATATGGTGGTCACCATGGTGGAGCTAGAACGGGAACAAAAGTGTTGAGTTGTGGATTCTATTGGCTTACTCTTTACAAGGATGCTAGTGATCTCGTCAAGCGTTGTGATGATTGTCAAAGGGCCGGTGGAATTTCTAAGAAAAATGATATGCCCCTCACCACCATCTTGGAGATTGACATTTTTGATGTGTGGGGTATTGATTTCATGGGTTCATTCATGAGCTCATGTGGGAACACTTACATATTGGTAGCTGTGGATTATGTGTCAAAGTGGGTTGAAGCCGTGGCTTTGCCTAACAATGAAGCCTGGAGTGTGGTGGTATTTTTGAAAAAGAACATTTTAACAAGGTTTGGTACTCCCAGGGCCATTATTAGTGATAGGGGATCGTACTTTTGCAACAAAGCTTTTGATACCTTACTTACAAAGTTTGGTGTTACTCATAAAGTGTGGACCCCCTATCATCCTCAAGCAAGCGGGCAAGTTGAAGTTTCCAACCGGGAGATCAAGAGTATTTTGTCAAAGACTGTGAATGCCAACCAGATGGATTGGTAAACGAAACTTGATGATGCTCTTTGGGCTTATAGGATGGCTTACAAAACACCAATTGGTATGTCTTTGTATCGGTTAGTGTTCGGGAAAGCTTGTCACCTACCGGTGGAACTTGAGCACAAGGCTATGTGAGCATTGAAGAAGCTTAATCTTGAATGGGATGTCACCGCCAACTTAAGGGTGGCACAATTGAATGAGCTTGATGAATTCCGGTTCCATGCATATTCAAGTTCGTCCTTATACAAGGACAAGATAAAGTACCTCCATGACAAGTACATCCGGAACAAGGAGTTCAAAGAAGGCGATCTTGTGCTATTGTTGAATTCTCGGTTGCGGATGTTTCCGAGAAAGTGGAAATCCAAGTGAGGTGGTCCATTTGAGGTTGTGCATGTGATACCCTTTGGTGCATTAGACTTGAAGAACAAGAATGATGAAGTGTTTAGAGTCAATGGTCACCGGGTGAAACATTATCTTGGCAAGGTTGATGATGGCCACGTTGTGGCGTTGATTCATTTTAAGTGATTGATGGTAACCTGTGTCGTGCCAAGACGTTAAATCAGGCGCTTCTTGGAAGACAACCCATGTATCTTTTTCTTTTTCTTTTTCATTAGATAGGCTTTGTTTTGTGCTAACTAGTTTTTAAGTATAGCAGGAATGGATGTGCATTGCAGGAACTGTGTCATAAAACAATTGGCTAAGTGTTAAAAGAGTGTGGACAACACATTAATTGTGCGGACCGCACAATTCTAAAGGTAGCAGCAGAAAGCACTCTGCGGCCGCACAGTTCTGTGTGCGGTCGCACAACTGGAAGACCAAATTTGCAAGTTCTATGAAGTTGGCCTGTCAAAATTCATAGCCAATATGCGACCGCACATAAAATTGGGCGGTCCGCACAAATTCTGCGGTCGCACTCACTTTATGCGGACCGCAGAGTTGCTTCAAGGTCCAGGTAAAGAGTGCGGTCCGCACTCAAAATTGTGCGGCCACACTGGCCTTAGGTTTGGGGTGACTTGGTCAACCAATAAATAGAACCTCAAGGCACTATTCACAATTTTACCACTCTGAGTTCTTGAACCCTAAGCAAACACAGTGCACGATCAATTAGTTCACAATCTACCTTCATTTCATTGGTGTAGATTCTTACATGCATCTTTCATAACTGGTATGTTCATTACATCTTTAGATTTTGCAATTTCTTTTAGTTTTTGTACTTTTGTGGTAGAGCTTTTGTTAGACCTAAAATGTTAATTGTTAGTCATGTGGGTAGTTTCATATATGTTCAATTGGGACTGGGTAGACTATTAATCATGTTAATTTTTGCATGCCATGTATAAATTGTGAAAAATTGCATGAACCATAACTTTACTATCATAATTGTTAAAATTGTGCGGCCGCACACAAATTTGTGCGGTCCGTAGACCACTTGATTAGGGCAAATATTGTACTTGAAAAGTGTGGACCGCACTCAAAATTGTGCGGTCCGTAAAAAGAATTGTGTGGCCGTATAAAAATGTGTGCGACCGCACTTTTGAACTTCAGAGAATCAGTATCTCAGGATTGGACTTGTGCAGCCGCACTCAAAATTGTGCGGTCTGCACTTTAGGATGTGCGGCCGCACTCAAAATTATGCGGTCCGCACTTCAGGATGTGCGGCCGCACTCAAAATTATGTGATCCGCACTTCAAGGTGTGGGACGCACTTCAAAATTGTGCGGTCCGCACTAGGGAAAAGTGTAACAGTTGCCCTAGCCCTCTATTTATACTATTGAATTTCTAAAGGAAGGATGAGTGAGTGCGGCCGCACAATTTCAGTTGCGGTCCGCACTTTATTACATGGTGAGCTTAAGTCAGTATTTTATCTGCGGTCCGCATAAATTTTTGCACGGCTGCAGATTCCTTGTTACGGTCGTAGATTTCATGTTGCGACCGTAGATTGACCATTTTTCTAACAGACCAACTTCAGAGAGTTGGCATTTTATATCATCCATTTGTGCGGTTCGCAAGTTAATTATGCGGCCGCAGAGCACTTTTGCTGCAATAACTATAATTGTGCAGTCTGTACAATTCAACTGCAGTCCGCAATACTTGCAACACTTACCCAGATTTTTGTCCACGATTTCTGTAAGGCACACTCATCCCTATAGCACACTTCAAATCAAGTTAGCACAAAAATAACACCTAACTACAAAAGAGAAAAAAGAAACATAGGTTGCTAAGAAGCACCTGATTTAACTTCGCGGCACGATGCATAATACCGTCAATTGAAATGAATGACCACCACGATGTGGCTATCACCAACTTTTGCCAAATAGTGCTTCACCCGGTGGCCATTGAATCGGAATACTTCACTGTTTTTGTTCTTCAAGTCCAATGCACAAAAAGATATCACACCCACAATTTCAAAGGGACCACTCCATTTAGACTTTAGCTTCCCGAGAAACATCCTCAACCTTGAGTTGAACAAAAGTACGAGATCTCCCACTTTCAACTCTTTGTTCCAAATGTATTTGTCATGAAAATATTTCATCGTTTATTTGTATAAGGACGAACTTGTCTAGGCATGGTACCGATATTCATCCAATTCATTCAAATGTGGAACCCTCAGGTTAGCGGCTACATCCCAATCAAGATTCAACTTATTTAAAGCCCACATGGCTTTGTGCTCAACTTCCACCCGAAGTATGACAAGCTTTTCTGAATACCAACGGATATGGAGACATCCCGATAGGTGTTTTGTAAGACGTCTGGTAAGCCTATAATGCATCATCAAACTTCTTGGACTAATCCGTCCGGTTAGCATTCACTATTTTGGACAAAATACTCTTTATCTCCCGGTTGGAGACTTCCACTTGACCGCTAGCTTGAGGATGATAGGGGTCGTGACTTTATAAGTAACACCATACTTGCTAAGTAAAGTATAGAAAGCCTTGTTGCAAAAATATGAAACCCCACATCGCTTATAATAGCCTGCGGAGTACCGAACCTTGTGAAAATATTCTTCTTCAAACCCATTTGGACACATAATCCACCGTGATCAAGATGTAGGTGTTTCCACAAGAACTCACAAAAGGACCCATGAAATCAATACCCCACACATCGAAAATATAAATCTCCAAAATGGTAGTGAGGGGAATTTCATTTTTCTTTGAGATTCCATCACCCCTTTGACATTCATCGCATATTTTCAATAAATCACCTGCATCCTTGTAAAGAGTGGGCCAATAGAAACTATAACTAAGCACTTTGGTTGCCATTCTCGCTCCACCATGATGACCACCATATGGCGAAGAATGTCAAGCACAAAGGATTTCACCTTGCTCTTCTTTCGGTACACATCTTCTAATCACCCCATCCGTACAAATCCGAAAAAGGTATGGTTCATTCGAATAATAATCTTGACAATCCCGTTTGAGCTTCTTCCTTTGGTTCGAAGAGAACTCATCCGGGATGATACCACACACAAGAAAATTTGCTAGATCCTCGAACCATGGCACCTCTTTGATTGAAAAAGCCAAGAGTTGCTCATCTAGGAAGGAGTCATTGATTTCAAGGCCATCATGCAGCCTCCCCTCCTCCTCCAAATGAGACAAGTGGTCTGCCACTTGGTTTTCACTCCCTTTTCTATCTTCGATGTCAATATCAAACTTACGCAAAAAAAAAGCAGCCATCTCATCAACCAAGCTTTGAAATCTTTCTTGCTCATAAGATAATGAAGCACCGCATGATCCGTATGGACAATAACTTTTGCACCCATCAAGTACGGGCGGAACTTCTCAATTGCAAACACAATGGCAAGGAGCTCTTTCTCCGTAATCGTATAGCTGACTTGGGCACCATTCATGGTCTTACTAGCATAGTAGACTGGATGAAAAATCTTGTTGATGCATTTTTCCAAAACAGCCCCCACTGCTACGTCACTTGCATCACACATGAGTTCAAAAGCGACACTCCAATTTGGAGCGGTGATGATGGGAGTAGTTGTCAACTTGAACTTTAACAATTCAAAAGCTCTCATGCAATTATCGTTGAAGTTAAACTTAGCATCCTTCTCAAGAAGCTTGCACAATGAATTCACCACCTTAGAGAAATCTTTGATGAAGTGCTAGTAAAACCCCGCGTGGCCTAAGAAACTCCTCACGTCTTTTACCGAAGTTGGAGGTGAAAGTTTAGAAATCACCTCAATCTTTGCCTTGTCAACTTCAATTCCATTCTTTGAGATCTTGTGGCTAGGGACAATGCCTTCCTCGACCATGAAATGATATTTCTCCCAATTGAGCACAAAATTTATTTCTTCACATCTTGCCACACTTTATCCAAATTTGCAAGACAATCATCAAAAGAATCTCCGACTACCGAGAAGTCATCCATGAAAACTTCAAGGTAGTTCTCCACCATGTCCGTGAAAATAGCCATCATACACCTTTGAAAAGTTATCGGTGCATTGAACAAACCAAATGGCATCCGCTTGAAATCAAAAGTACCATAGGGACATGTAAAGGTTGTTTTCTCTTGATCTTCCGGAGCAATAAGAATTTGGTTGTAGCCCGAATACCCGTTAAGAAAGCAATAGAAAGAACGTCCGACCAATCTATCAAGCATTTAATCAGGGAAGGGAAGTGGAAAATGATCCTTCCTTGTGACTTTGTTGAGCTTACAATAGTCCATACACACTCTCCAACCGGTCACCGTTCTTGTAGGAATCAACTCATTCTTGTCATTGGTGACTACCATCATGCCTTCCTTCTTCGGGACACATTGAACCGGAGAAGTCCACGAACTATTGGAGATAGGGTAGACAATGCCGGCATCCAACCACTTGATAATCTCCTTTTTGACAACTTTTTGAATGTCCTCATTAAGTCTCCTTTGATGTTCAATAGATGGTTTGGCACCTTTCTCCAAGTTGATCTTATACATGCAAAATGCGAGTCTTATTCACCGAATATCTGCCAATGTCCACCCAATATCCTTTTTCCTCTTCTGTAGCACCGCCAATGTAGAGTCTACCTGCACGTTAGTCAAACAAGAGGAAAGAACAACTGATTAAGTAGAAGAAGGACCAAGGAATTCATACCAAAGATGTGGAGGCAATGGCTTCAACTCTAAAGTAGGAGGCTTTTCAATGGAAGGCTTTGTAGGAGGAGTTGTCCTATTTTTAAGATCCAATGATAATTTTTGGGGTGCATAATTGTACGACCCCATTCCTTGCAAAGAGTTTACACATTCCATGAAGCCATCCATCTCATCATCATCAAAGTTGAGCAAGACGACCTCTAACATATCACCAACATTGATCGTAGCACTTGTATCATCAACAATAATATCGGTCACAAAGTCCACAAAAGAGCACATCTCATTGCTATTGGGTTGCCGCATGGACTTACACACATGGAAATCCACCTTTTCATCTCCAACTCGGAAGGTAAGTTCTCCTGCTTCCACATCACAAAGAGCCTTCCCCATAGAAGGAAAGTTCTTCCAAAAATAATCGACACCTCATAATCAACTTCACAATCGAGAATGACAAAATCCGCCGGAAGAATGAATTTATCCACATGAACAAAGACATCTTCAATCACTCCCAAAAGTATCTTCATAGTAAGATCGGTCATTTGCAGTCTCATAGAGGAGGCCTTGGTTTTCCAATTCTCAATGTCTTGAAAACCGAATAGAGCATCAAATTGATACTTGCCCCAAGATCATAAAGAGCTTTAGCAAACTCGACACTTTCAATTGTACAAGGAATCATGAAAGCTTTGGGATCCTCCATCTTGGGACCTATTAAATTCACAATTGCACCCACTTGATAAGTGAGTTTGATAGTTTTAAAATTCATTGACCGCTTCTTTGTCACAGGATCCTTCATGAACTTTTCATAATAGGGCATTTGTTCCAAAGCTTCAACTAATTGCAGATTGATTGAGAGACACTTCATCATTTAAATAAACTTCTTGAGTCTGCGGCCGCACTCAGAATTGTGCGGTCCGCACTATCTCCTTGATGACTATTGTACTGCAATTGTTCTGCAAATGTTTGAATTGTTTTGAACTCAATTATTGTTCCAATTACCTTGATTGTTGGTACTATCACTCTAATTGCCTGATTTTGATTGTTCTAATTTCCTTGATTTCCTTGAGATTGCCATTGTTGATTCAGGCCTTGAGATTTGTTCCATTGCCCTTGGTAGTTATTCAAATATTTCACTTCTTCCTCTTGCTCATTATATGATTCGTCTTGGTTGAACCCACTATCATCTTGCACAAATTGTTCTACATAATTTTGCACTTGTTGACCCTTTTACCTTCGCTTGTTCACCATCATATTGACACCTTCCATTGCATTTACTTGCTTAGGACCTTGAACCTGTTGAAGTTGATCTTTGGCTAATTGATTCATTGTAGTGGTCAACTCAAAAATTGCTTGCCCATGATTGTGCAATTCTTTGTGTAGGTGAATCACATTTGGATCACCTTGAGGAACATTTTCTCTACTATGCCATGCCGATGAAGTATCCGCCATTTCATGTAAGATTTCGTAAGCTTCGGCATATGGTGTTGTCATGAAATTTCCACTAGCAAGTTGGTTGACCACGCATTGATTGGTAGTATTGATCCCCCTGTAGAAGGTTTGTTAAATCATAGCCTCGGTCATGTCATTATTGGGGCACTCTTTCACCATAGTGCGGTACCTCTCCCATATCTCATGCAAAGGCTCACTGGATTCTTTTTTGAATGCTAGAATCTTGTCTCTAAGAGTAGCCATATGTCCGGGAGAAAAGAACTTGGCAATGAATATTTCTGCCAATTCATCCCGTGTATGGATAGAATGGTTTGGCAATCTTTCTAACCAGTCCAAGGCTTTTCCCCATAGAGAAAAGGGAAATAGTCTCAACCTTAAAGCATCCTAGGAAATGTTGGTCTGTTTACTACCCCAGAAGGTGTCCACAAATCCATTCAAGTGCTTGTACGCATTTTGATTTGGAACCCCGGTAAAGAATACCCGTTGCTCAAGCAATGTAAGCATAACATTAGTGATTTGAAAGTTGCCCGCCTAATGCGGGGCGGAACTATGGCACTTGCGTACCCTTTATTCGGCAACACCCTGTGTGGAGCCGCTCTCGGTGGATTTTGGGGAGGAATGGGAATGTTTTCTTGAGGCGGTCGGCCTCGTCTATTTGATTGAGGTTCAAGAGGAACCTTTTCAACTGGGTCATATTCCACGTCCATATCCCCCAAAGGCATGTTTCCGAGAGGATCATTGTTGAGAGCTATTTATTTGTATCTACAGTCAATTCATAAAAAAGGTTAGTAACCCATAATGAAAAGAAGACAAGTTACGCACAAAACCAAATATATAGCCAAATCTGTTTTTAGCTCCTCGGCAATGGTGCCAAAAATTGATGTCGCCCAAAGTCACATCATTAATTTAGATTGTGAGGTGGTCGATGCAATAATAAAAACCCAACGCGAGTCGGGGTCGATTCCACAGGGAGCATGATATGGGATTAGGTATATACCTAGTGTGAATGTATGACGTGCCTAAGATTACACTTCCACAATTTCAATTGTTGTTTCTACTTCTACTTTTTTGCTAATGCTTGTAGTTGTAAAGCTAAGAGACAATGTTTTTGGTTTTGGTTGTTTTTCAAGTTATAAAAGATCTAGGGTTGTGACTTCCGCCTAGTTGGTTACCTAACGGATTTATAGCTTTAGGGCATGTTTGGTTGATCGGGATACAATATAGCAATCACACGTAATTACTCACTCTATACCTCTCGGTAGTTTGAGTGATTTTGCCCAATTTGTCTTTCTCAAGTCCAAATGGGTATCTCACGAAGCATGTGATAAATGCTCAAGTCGGGTCTTACTATCTCTAGATTTGACCCTTTAATTGGGGCTATCAATTTCTTGAGTTCCTCCAATTTCTTGTTAGCCAAGTTTTTCTAGACTTAGTCTCACTTTCTCAAGTATAGACTAAGTCAATTAGGCATGAATCAATGTTTACAACCATCAATTCTCAAATTCAAGCAGGAACTAGGCTAAAATTCATATATCCAATCACAAATAAGCCCTAAATCAATCACCCATTAAGTACCCATACTAGGGTTGGGTCACAACCCTAGCTAAGGGTTTAGCTACTCATGTAAAATGAAGAAAATAAAGAAGAAACTAAGATAAAATGCATAATAATTGATTAAGGAAAAAAAATCTAATGTTTAAATGCTAAACTAGTACAAAGTTACCCAATACAGTCAATAAAAATGGCTCTAAGTGTTCAGGTGCACCCAACGTAACCTAAAAATGACAAAAAGATCTATTTATGCCCGCTAAAAATATCTGACAAAATTGCCCCTGCGAAGGTTGTGTGGCCGCACAATACTGTGTGTAGTTCGCACTTTGAGACTGACTGGTGGATATGGCTTTCTGCGGTTGCATAAAAGTGAGATGTGGTCGCACCTCCTCTAATTATGCGGACCGCACAATTCTGAGTGCGGTCGCACTCTTGCGCTTGGACTGGATCAGGGCTTCATTCTGCGGACCGCACATTTATGAGTGCGGCCGTATTTTGGCATCCTGCGGCCGCACAATAATGGTGTGGTCCGCACATCTTCAAGCTCCCCAAACTACAGGTCTCTGAATCTAGTCTTCTGCGACCGCACAATAATTGTGCGGTCCGCACTTTGTGAAGAAATTCTATCAGTGCATCTTCAGAGTTTGCGGCCGCACACAGTATTGTGTGGTCCTCACCGTAGCCCGTTTTGCCTTGTTTTGGTTCTTGTCCAATTTTACTTCTTTTTGAGTTGATTTTCACTTATTTGGCTCGTTTTCCAATATTCCTGCAAGAAAGCACATTTAATTAGTTCTCGGGAATACCTTTATGCATTTTTGAGCTAAAAGGTAAGTAAAAGAGGGAAAATAAGCTGTCAAAATCCCTACTTATCTACTCCCCCAAACTTAAGCTTTTGCTTGTTCTTAAGCAATTAAGGCAATTTCCCACCTTCACTAGAAAAGGGCTATTTCAGCCGGCATAAGTTGAATCAAACACAAATCAATTGGGACCAACAATTACCCACACGCTCATGAATCATTAACAAGCCTATAATTTGAATGTTAAAGCACAAATGGCTCTAATGTGACGCTTGAGCATCAAGGGTTGACTTTGTTCATCAAGGAAGCTTGCACTTTCATGCAGGTCACTGTGGATCCCAAACTCCTCCTCCTATACTCTTCGGAAGCTCATCTCACTCACGAATGAAGAACTCAATCCAATTACTCGAGAAAGATTCGCTCATCACTCTCAAAAGAATGTCACATGCTCGGATCTAAGTTCCATATGATTGCCCCTCATGTAGATCACCACTAATGTAAGCCTGCTCGGCTTGAAATCACGTAGGGCTTTTTCGACATGTAATGAAGTCTTTTGGACTAAGGAGTGAAATATCGGAATGGAATTGGTTCATCTTTCTTTTAGCACTTCATCTTTTCTTTTTGGTTGTTACTTTGCCGACTTTTTGAGTCATTTTCTTTTCTCTTAGGGGGATTAGAGAGACTTGACATAACTCTTTCTTTGTCATGCTATTCATATTTTCCTTCTTTGTTTTCTCCATGCTTTGAACTTTTGCTTTCTTTTTGTGTTTGTCTTTTTTTCTTCCTTTCTTTTTCTTTGCCTTTACTCTTTTTCGTTTCTTTTCTCTCCTTTTTTTTGTACCTTGAAACCATCTTTAAAGTCCTCGTCTCTCCCCCAAACTTATGTTTTTGCCATTTGAATCACATGAGTGCTAAAGAAAGTTCGGGTGCCAAGAGAGAGTCACTATAAAACGGGTAAAGGCTTGTAATATGGTTACCGAATAAAAAGGTTTTAGGCTCAAAAGGGTTTACTAAGGATGATATCATTGGTGGGCCATGGAAGGCTTCAAAACAGGTCAAGGAAAGCCTACAATCACTTCTCAAGCCAGGCTAACTTAGAATTTTGCCTAGAAACACATTCAAGGCAAGTTCTAGACTACTCTCATGGGTACCAGCACTTGTAAGAAAATACCTCACCTCTCACACAACCGGATTGTCAAAGAGAATAGAGTTGAGGTCCCACAACAACCGCATTTAATATTGAAAATCGCTAATGGTTCAACTAAACCACCCGATGATTGCCTAAGTCAACACAAAAGTCACAAGGTCACTAACTAGGGCTATTTCTTTACAAAAACTTGTTTTTAACCGTAAGCGCGTAGTTAAGTGTGTTGGTACCAAGTGAAGCATGCTTGACCCTTATTTATTCATTAATACTACTTGTTTCTACCTAATCATCAAAACCTGACTCGATCCCTTAAGAAGGTTGTCACGCCATCCATAGTTGGGAAGAGCCACCCGGTTCACACAAGACCCACCTTTGAAAAGAACCGTAGCATTAAGAAAATCAAAGGCTTATCTTTCACTAAAACATAAAAAGAAGCTAACAAATCAAAAAGAAGCTAATAAAGTAACTAAGAAGCTATAATATTAAGAAAACAAAATGAAGAAGCTATGAAATAAATTACTGAAAGTAAGGCAAATGAATATACAAACCGAGGGGAATAAAATATATACAAGAGGGATGAATATTTACATAATGAGGTAAAAAACAAAATAAAAGAAAAAGAGTATTAAAGTTATTACATGCCCAAAAGTATTCAAATGTCATCACAGTCATCCAAAACGAACCAAAATAGACCACCCCCCAGAATAAGAACAAGCATTGTCCTTAATGCTTAGCAAAATCAAAACAAAAGAGGGTAGAGAGTAAAGAAAAATCCCTATATGGTCTCAGGGTGACTGGCAGCATCACCACCCTCAGTCTCCTCCAACCGTATCTCATCATCACCGAGTTGAAGGATAACAAGGTTGGTGAGCATCTGAAGCATCTCCTCAGCAGTGGGGGCAGTGAGATCTGGCTCGTCAGATTGGCTAGTCGGTGCCTCTGTTGATGGTGTTGCTGGGTCAGCTAGTACCGATGGATCTGTATCCATCAGTAAGTCAAAAAGCAAATTACCTGTTGCTGCTATCTTCGTCACCTCCTTTCTCAAACTCTCCATTGCTTTCTTTAAAGCCTGGGATTTCCTCATCTTCTTCACCTGCTTGGTCAACTCCTCAGTAGCACCCTCGTGAGCCACCAGTGTATCCGTAACAGTCTTCTGGTTGTGCAGAATCTTCTTCAATGTTTCCTCCACTTATGGAGGGACCTGTGGTGCTTCTAGGGTAGAGGACTGTGCTACAATAGTACTACATATGTCAGACAGCTTAGAAGTGGCTGTCTGTATCCAGTTGTTGAAGCTCGCTAAAGTCTGGGAGACTCACATCGCAGTGAGAGGATACGTGGATGATGCTGGCACTGGTACTGCAACTGATGGCGTAGAAGGTAAAGGTGGTGGCATAGCGTATGTCCCGGTGAAAGGCCCGGCTGTTGTGGAAGGCATGGGAGTTGTAGATGGCTCAGTAGCAGCCTCAGAACCCACCACTGATGGCTCGTCAGACTGACCAACGGTGGTAGTGACCTTACCCTTTAACTTTGGGTTGTCAGCACCCTGCAGGTGGTACCATTACAAAGGCTTCTTGGCCTTTACTTTTGTGTCATATGGCCTCGGCTCCACCTTGGCATCATTGAAATACTCTGTGAGGGTGTTTGGATAAGGGTAGGACTTTTCACTTTTTTGGACCGCCAATGTGATGTTGGTTGACATGATGGAACCCATATTGATCGGGTACCCAACTATAATAAAGCCACCAGAACTGCCCGAGGAAGTGGGAGGTTGTTCTCCTTCTAACTCGGATCAATCCGGCTACACACAAAGGTTTGGCACCCTTTAGCTTCAAAATTAAGGGTGGCCCGGAGGATAGGAACTCTTGCTGTAATCCATGGTGGTGGTGGTCCTCGGGCGGCCAAAATCCTAGCTAGCCAAGGGCGAGCTTCATCACCCAGAGCCAACTTCTTTAGGTACCGGACTGCCTCCATTTCTTCGAATCCCACATAAGTGTTCAAAGAGCAGGCGTCGAAGCGGACTTTCAAATTTCTCACCTTTGTCACTTTTGTCCCCTTCTTTATGTGAGCCACATTGGCGTAGAACTCCCTGACCAAGTGCTCATTTGCATCGACGACATTGTGGGTGAACCACTTCCACCCTTTGCACTCCCAAAACTGTCTAAGGACATTTGGATTATGAATATCCAAATCCTTCATTAAGAACTATCTTTCAAGTGTGAGCGACCTCTAAGGCCACAATTCTCGGAACCTGTTGAAGGTTGTTAAGCTCATGAACTGATCCTCCTATATTTCCTTTTTGTTTGACCTCTCAAGGCTGCCCACTTGAGTGTCCCCCCTCCCCCTCTCCCCCTACCATCATCCGGGACATCATCATTATCGACATCAATAGTTACTGGTGCCGGAGGAGTAGATGTACAGGAGGGTTCGGAACCCTGGCTTCCCGCATCAGAACCCCCAGAAGGGTTCGGAACCCTGGCTTCGCTATTGATAACGCCCAGTGGGTTGGGATAGTTGGGACTGGGCCTCAGGTTGGACCTCCATTGAATGACCCTGGGAGGCATCCCTGGATGGGGCATAGTAACTGGATTGTGAGGGCTTTGTGGCCCTTACTCTCCCAGTGATCGGCTTTTAGCAATAGGCTTCGATTGCACTCCCCGAGGGTGAGTGCCTTTTCCTCTGCCTCGGGAGGATTTACCTCTCCCTTTTGATGTATTGCCTCCACCGCATGATCTAACTATTGTCTACAATACAAGGTACATAGGTCAGTTAAGTTCAAAACAATTCAAACATTTGCAAAACAATTGCAGCACAACAGTCATCAAAGGAGACATTGCGGATCGCAAAATTCTGAGTGCGGCCACAAACTGTCTAATGCGGCCCGCACAATTTTGAAGTACGGTTGCACACCCTGAAGTGAGGTCGCACACCCTGAAGTGAGGACCGCATAATTATGAGTGCGGACCGGGCAAATTTTGAGTACGACCGCACAAGTCCAATCCTGAGATACAGATTTCTCTGAAGTTCAAAAGTGCTATCGCACACATTTTTCTGCGGACCGCATAATATTGAGTGCGGTTCTCACTATTCAAGCACAATATTTGCTCTAATAAAGTGGTCTGCGATCCGAACAAAATTGTGTGCGTACGCACAATTTGAACATTTACGACAGTAAGGTTAGGGTTCATGCAATTTTCACAAATTTAGACATGGCATGCACAAATTAACATGATTAATGGTCTACCCAATCCCTAATGAACATATATGAAACTACCCACTTGAGTTTTAAGCACATTTGACATTTTTAGGCCGAAAAATAACTAAACTAATCAAATAAAATAAAAACAAAAATTAAGAAAAATAGACAAAAATCTAACATGGATTGAACATACCAGTAATGAATGATGCAGGTGAGAAACTAACTTGATGGACTGAGTGTGATTTGTGAACTATTTTGCGATGCACAGCATTTTCTTAGGGCTTGGGAATTCAAAGAGCATAAAGGGTGAATAGTGTTCAAAAGCCCTATTTATAGTTTGACCAAATCGGTCAAAAAGTTAGCTGAGTGCGGCCGCACAATTTTGAGTGTGGTCCGCACTCTTTACCTTCTCTTTGAACTGAACTTCTGCGGTCCGCGCAAAAGTGAGTGCGGACGCATAAATTTGTGCGGTCCGCATAATTTTGTGTGTGGCCGTATTTTGGCCAATTTTCATCAAATCCAAACTTTAGAGAGTACATGTTTTTGGGTCTCCAGCTGTGCGGTTGCAGAGCCTTCTCTGCGGTTGCAATCATTTTTGTGTGGTCCGCACAATTTTGGTGTGGCCTGTATAATTTCAACACTTGGCCAATTTTTTCAATTATAGTCCCTGCAATGCACACTCATTCCTGCAATTCACTTCAAAACCAGTTAGCTCAATACAAAACCTATCTAAAAAGGAAGAAAATGAAAAAAATGAAAAGAAACATGGGTTGCCTCCCAAGAAGCGCCTGATTTAACGTCGCGGCACAACACAAGTTACCATCAATCACTTGAAATGAATCAACGCCACAACTGGCCATCATCAACCTTACCAAGATAATGTTTCACCGAGTGATCATTGACTCTAAACACTTCATCATTCTTGTTCTTCAAGTCTAATGCACCAAAGGGTGTCACATGAACAACCTCAAATGGACCACTACACTTGGACTTCAACTTTCCTGGAAACATCCGCAACCGAGAATTGAACAATAGCACAAGATCACCTTCTTTGAACTCCTTATTTCGGATGTACTTGTCATGGAGGTACTTCATCTTGTCCTTGTACAAGGACGAACTGGAATTCATCAAGCTCATTCAATTGTGCCACCCTTAAGTTGGTGGTGACATCCCATTCAAGATGAAGCTTCTTCAATGCTCACATAGCTTTGTGCTCAAGTTCCACCAGTAGGTGACAAGATATTCCGAACACTAACCGATACGGAGACATACCAATCGGTGTTTTGTAAGCCGTCCTATAAGCCCAAAGAGCATCATCAAGTTTCTTTGACCAATCCGTCTGGTTGGCATTCACGGTCTTTGACAAAATACTCTTGATCTCCCGGTTGGAAACTTTAACTTGCCCGCTTGTTTGAGGATGATAGGGGGTCGACACTTTGTGAGTAACACCATACTTTGTAAGTAAGGTATCAAAAGCTTTGTCGCAAAAATGCGATCCCCTATCACTAATAATGGCCCTTGGAGTACCAAACCTTGTGAAGATGTTCTTTTTCAAAAATGCCACCACACTCTGAGCTTCATTGTTGGGCAAAGCCACGGCTTGAACCCACTTTGAAACATAATCCACAGCTACCAATATGTAAGTGTTCCCACAAGAGCGCACGAACGGACCCATGAAATAAATGCCCCACACATCAAAAATGTCAATCTCCAAGATGGTGGTGAGGGGCATATCATTTTTCTTAGAAATCCCACTGGCCCTTTGACATTCATCACAACGCTTAACGAGATCACTAGCGTCCTTGTAAAGAGTAGGTCAATAGAATCCACAACTCAACACTTTTGTTGCCGTTCTAGCTCCACCATGGTCACCACCATATGGCAAAGAATGGAAAGCCTCAAGAATTTCCATTTGTTCCTCCTCCGGTACACATCGTCAAATCATACCATCAGTATAAATCTGGAAGAGATAAGGCTTATCCCAATAATAGTCAAGGCAATCTCGTTTGAGCTTCTTCCTTTGGTTTGAAGAGAACTCATTCGGTACAATGCCACTCACAAGATAATTGGCTAAGTCGGCGAACCATGAAATCCCGGTCATAGAAATAGCTAGGAGTTTCTCTTCGGGAAATGAATCATTTATCTCAAGGCCATCATGTGGACTCCCCTCCTCCTCCAAACGAGACAAGTGGTCTGCCACTTGATTTTCACTACCTTTGCGGTCTTGAATCTCTAGATCAAATTCTTGCAAAAGAAGCACCCACCGCATTAGTCTTTCTTTAGAATTTTTCTTACTCATCAAATATCGAAGCACCGCATGGTCGGTGTGTACAATCACCTTTGTACCCATCAAGTATGAGCGGAACTTCTCCATAGCAAAGAAAATAGCAAGGAGCTCTTTTTCGGTCACTGTATAGTTGACTTGGGCATCATTCATGGTCTTACTAGCATAATAGACCGGATGGAAGATTTTGTTGATATGTTGCCCCAAAACGGCTCCGACCACCACAGCACTTGCGTCACACATGAGCTCAAAAGGCAAGCTCCAATTCGGTGCGGTGATAATAGGAGTAGTAGTCAACTTGAACTTGAGTAATTTGAATGCCTTCATACAATCCTCGTTGAAATGGAACTTGGCATCCTTCTCCAAAAGTTTACACAAGGGGTTTACCTCCTTAGAAAAGTCCTTGATGAAGTCGAGATAGAACCCTGCATGACCCAAGAAGCTCCTCACTCCCTTCACGGATGAAGGGGGAGGGAGTTTGGAGATCACATCAATTTTGGCCTTGTCGACCTCAATACCATGCTTTGAAATTTTATGTCCGAGGACTATGCCTTCTTCGACCATGAAGTGACATTTCTCCCAATTCAAAACCAAGTTTGTCTCCTCACATCTTGACAAGACTTTATCCAAGTTGTTCAAGAAATCATTAAAGGAATTCCCAACCACAGAGAAATCATCCATAAAGACCTCAAGAAAATCCTCCACCATGTCGGTGAAGATGGCCATCATACACATTTGAAAAGTCGTCGGTGCATTGCATAACCCAAATGGCATCCGCGAGAATGCGAAAGTACCATAGGGATAAGTGAAAGTAGTCTTATCTTGGTCCTCAGGAGCAAAGAGAATTTGATTGTAGCCGGAATATCCATCAAGGAAATAATAAAAAGCTCGTCCGGCCAACCTATCAAGCATTTTATCAAGAAATGGAAGCAGAAAATGATCTTTCCGAGTGACTTTGTTGAGCTTCCGATAGTCCGTGCACACTCTCTACCTGGTCACCATTTTTTTAGGAATCAATTCATTCTTGTCATTGTGACCACAGTCATGCCCCTTTCTTTGGGACACATTGCACCAGAGAGGTCCACGAGCTATCGGAAATGAGGTAAACTACCCCGGCATCCAACCACTTTAGGATATCCTTCTTCACCACCTCTTACATTGCTTCATTTAATCTTCTTTGATGTTCAATGGAGGGTTTGGCGTCCTCCTCCAAAATAATCTTGTGCATGCAAAAGGCGGGGCTTATACCCCGATTATCCACCAATGTCCATCATATATCTTTTTTTCTCTTTTGGAGCACCGCCAAAGTAGAATCTACATGCACGTTAGTCAAGCAAGAGGAAAGAATAACAGGTAAAGTAGAACATAGGCTAAGAAACTCATACGTCAGATGTGAAGGCAAAGGCTTTAACTCCAAAGTGGGAGGCTCCTCGATTGAGGGCTTTGTTGGAGGAGTCTTCCGGTTCTCAAGATCTAAGGACAATATTTGGGGTTCATAAGTATACGAACCCATTCCTTGTAATGCATTTACACATTCCACATAACCATCATTCTCATCATCATCATGATTAAGAAATACGGCCTCCAAAGTATCATCAACATTCATCATGGCACTAGCATCAACAACAATCACCTCGGTCACTAAGTCCACAAATGAACAAACTTCGTTGCTATTCGGTTGCCTCATAGATTTACACGCATAAAAAACCACCTTTTCATCGCCCACCCGAAAGGTGAACTCACCGGCTTTCACATCAACAAGAGCCTTCCCCATAGCAAGGAAAGATCTACCCAAGATAATAGGCACCTCATAGTCCACTTCGCAATCAAGAATCACAAAGTCAGTCGGGAGGATGAACTTATCAACATGAACCAATATCAATTCTCACTTCTTCATTAGCTTGAACCGCATTGCTTGGAATATCATCTTCTTGAACCACTACATCATCATCCACAATTCTTCTTTGATTTGAGGTGGTTGCATCTCCACCTCTTCCACTCCTTGTTGTTACAGCCATGGCATGTCCTGTGTTGTTCCCACCCTTTGGGTTCACCACCGTATCACTAGGTAGTGTCCCCTTAGGACGAGTGTTTAAAGCCTGCGAGATTTGCCCCAATTAAACTTCCAAAGTGCGGATTGAAGTGTTGTGAGAGGCTAATTGAGCATCGGAGTCAGCAGTTTTCTCCATCATTTGTTTGAACATATTTTTAATATGTCTCATCTCATTGTTGGAAGAACTAGAACCTTGATACGGATAAGGAGGCGGGTTGTTTGGTTGTTGATACATCGGGGGCCTTTGAGAGCCCGGCCCCCGATTCCCTTGGTTATTATTATTCTAACCCCCTTGGTTGTTGCCACCCCAATTGCCTTGATTAATGCCTCCCCAATTGCCTTGGTTACCTTGATTATTCCAATTGCCTTGATTAATGTTATTCCCCCAATTACCTTGATTGTTGTTACCACCACTCCAATTGCCTTGGTGGCCTTGATTGTTCTAATTTCCTTGATTTCCTTGTGATCGTCATTGTTGTTGATGTTGGCCTTGAGCATTATTTCTTTGGCCTTGATAATTGTTGACATATTGCACTTATTCTTCTTGCTTATTGTACAAATCACCTTGGTTATACCCATTATCATCTTGCACAAATTGTTCCAGATGGTTTTGCAATTGCTAACCTTTTTGCCGTCTCTTGTTCATCATCATATTCACACCTTCCATCGCATTCACTTACTTCGGCCCTTGAACTTGTTAAAGCTGAGCTTTGGCCAATTGATTGCCATCCCGATGATATATCTGCCATTTCATCCAAGATTTCACACGCTTCGGCATATGGCGTCATCATGAAGTTCCCACCAGCGAGTTGATTTACCACACATTAATTTGTAGTATTGATCCCCCTGTAGAAGGTTTGTTGAATCATAGCCTCGGTCATGTCATTATTCGGGTACTCTTTCACCATAGTGCAGTACCTTTCCCATATCTCGTGCAAAGGCTCATTGGATTCTTGTTTGAATGCTAGAATATCATCTCTAAGAGTAGCCATATGCCTGGGAGAAAAGAACTTGGCAATGAATTTTTCCGCCAATTCATCCCATGTATGGATAGAATGGTTCGGCAATCTTTCTAACCAGTCCAAGGCTTTCCCCCATAGAGAAAAGGGAAATAGTCTCAACCTTAAAGCATCCTCGGAAACGTTGGTCTGTTTACTCCCCCAGCAGGTGTCCACAAATCTTTTCAAGTGCTTGTACGCATTTTGATTAGGAGCCCCGGTGAAGAATCCTCGTTGCTCAAGCAATATAAGCATGATATTTGTGATTTGAAAGTTATCCGCCCTAATGCGGGGAAGGACTATGGCACTTGCATACCCCTCGTTCGGCAACACCCGATGTGGAGCTGCTCTTGTTGGATTTGGGAGAGGAACGGGAATGTTGTCTTGAGGCGGTTGGCCTCATCTATTTGCTTGAGGCTCAATAGGAACCTCTTCAACTGGGTCATCTTCCACGTCCACATCCCCCAAAGGCATGTTTTCGAGAGAATCATTGTTGAGAGCCATTTTTGGACCTACAATCGATTCACAAAAAAGGTTAGTAACCCGGAAGGAAAAGAAGAAAAGTCACACACAAAACCAAATATATAGTTAAATTTGTTTTTAGCTCCCCGACAAAGGCGCCAAAAATTGATATAGCCCAAACTCACACCACTAATTTAGGTTGCGAGGCGGTCGATGCAATAATAAAAACCCAACTCGAGTCGGGGTCGATTCCACAAGGAGATTAATATGGGATTAGGTATATACCTAGTGTGAATGTATGATGTGCCTAAGATTACACTTTCACAATTTCAATTATTGTTTCTACTTCTACATTTACGCTAATGCTTGTAATTGTAAAGCCAAGAGACAATGTTTTTGGTTTTGGTTGTTTTCTAAGTTATAAAAGATCTAGGGTTGCGACTTCCACCTAGTTGGTTACCTAACGGATTTAGAGCTTTAGGGCATGTTTGGTTGATCGGGATACAATATAGCAATCACATGCAATTACTCACTCTATACCTCTCAGTAGTTTGAGTGATTTTGCCCAATTTGGCTTTCTTAAGTCCAAATAGGTATCTCACGAAATAAGTGATAAATGCTCAAGTCGGGTCTTACTATATCTAGATTCAACCCTTTAATTGGGGATATCAATTTCTTGAGTTCACCCCAATTTCTTGTTAGCCAAGTTTTTCTAGACTTAGTCTCACTTTCTCAAGTATAGACTAAGTCAATTAGGCATGAATCAATGTTTGCAACCATCAATTGTCAGATTCAAGCAAGAACTATGCTAAATATCATATACCCAATCATAAATAAGCCCTAAATCAATCACCCATTAAGTACTCATACTAGGGTTGGGTCATAACCCTAGCTAAGGGTTTAGCTACTCATGGAAAATGAAGAAATTAAAGAAGAAACTAAGATAAAATGCATAATAATTGATTAAGGAAAGAAAATCTAATGTTTAAATGCTAAACTAGTACAAAGTTACCCAATACAAGAAATAAAAACGGCTCTAAGTGTTCAGGTACACCAAACTTAACCCAAAAATGACAAAAAGATCTATTTATACCCAGCTGAAAATATCTGACAAAATTGCCCCTGCGAAGGTTGTGAGGCCGCACAATTCTGTATGCGGTCCGCACTTTGAGACTGACTGGTCAGATTGGCTTTCTGCGGTCGCATAAAAGTGAGATGCGGTCGCACTTCCTCTAATTGTGTGGACCGCACATTTCTGAGTACAGCTGCACTCTTACTCTTAGACTGGACCTGGGCTTCATTCTGCAGACTGCACATGTATGAGTGCGGCCGCACAATAATAGTGCGGTCCACACATCTTCAAGCTCCCAAACTACAAGTCTCTGAATCTACTCTTCTGCGGCCACACAATAATTGTGCGGTCCGCACTCTGTGAAGAAATTCTATCAGTGCATCTTCAGAGTTTGCGGCCACACACAGTATTGTGCGGTCCACACTGTAGCCCTTTTGCCTTGTTTTGGTTCTTGTCCAATTTTACTACTTTTTGAGTTGATTTTCACTTCTTTGGCTCGTTTCCCAATATTCATGTAAGAAAGCACATTTCATTAGTTCTCGGGAATACCTTTAGGAATTTTTGAGCTAAAACGTAAGTAAAAGAGAGCAAATAAGCAGTCAAAATCCCTACTTATCATGTATGTGCCAAACTACAGCCTTCATGCTGCTCTTGGTACCTATAATGTGCGGCCTTCATTCGCACCGATCAGGAACACTCCTTTTGTCGTGTCTGGCGCACTAGTATATACAATCCCGCCGCCACTTCCTGTGACGAGGCCAAACAACGAGCCACCATCTCATGCTTATGATGGTCAATACTACTCTCCAAATGTGGCTTTTAGGGTCTCAGCTCCATATAATCAAACTCCTCAGTACGAGTCACCAGTGGAAAATGAAAAGCTTGCCAAGATAGTTGAACCGGATGAGATGGCCAGGAAAATAAAAAGTCTTGAACAGAACATAAAGTACATACAGGGACTAGGTGGTCATAAAAGTATTTCATTCAGTGATCTATGCATGTTCCCTCATATCCATTTGCCACTATGGTTCAAGACCCCAAAATATGAGAAATATGATGTACACGGTGACCGTATCGCCCACTTGAAAAGGCACTACAACCAGCCGAGGGGTGTAGGTGGAAAAGAAGAATTACTGATGGCTTATTTTGGGGAAAGTCTTGTGGGGGTAGCCTCTGAATAGTTCATTGACCAATATATCTCTCACTGCATATCTGGGATAACATGGCCTAGGCATTTGTCAAACAATTTCAATACAACATTGATATTGCGCCGGATCGCAATTCCCTATCCAATATGAATAAAAAGTTGACCGAAAGCTTTAGGGAGTATGCAATCAAGTGGAGGGAGCAAGCGGCTAGAGTTAAGCCACCCATGAATAACCACGAATTGATCACTATTTTTCTGGAGGCTCAAGAGCCTGATTACTTTCAGAACATGATGTCCGCGATGGGTAGACCTTTTGTGGAAGCGATCAAAATAGGAGATGGTCGAAAACGGCCTCAAGACTGGTAGAATTGTAAGTCAATATGCTCTCAAAGCCACCACCCAAGCTATCCAAAATGGGTCGAGAAGTTTGGCAAATAGAAAGAAGAGAGATGAAGGGTCCATGATGACTTCGGGATACAGGGAAGTTCAAAGAGAGGCATCGCACCCTTATGTGCAAGTTCAGCAGGGGCAATCTAGCTACCCTCAACATTATTATCCCCCCGCCAATTCCTCAATACTCTGTGGGCCTACCACAGTATACAGTGTTTAATGCTCAATTCTATGCTCGGCCTCCCAATCAACAGGTACAGGCACCAGCTCCAAGGATCCCCCGACCTCAGCAGCAAAATTTCTGAGCACCCTACAATACTCATCTCAGGCAGGATTATGGTCGAGAACAGAGGCCGATGGAAAAGTTCACTCTATTGGCTGAATCATACTCTAGTCTGTTCCAGAAATTGAAGCAGAAGGGCGTGATTGGACCCATCGCTCCCCACCATATGCATCTCGATTCACATGGATTTCAAGCAAATGCTAGATGTGAATATCATTCAGTTGCCCCGGGGTATAGCACTGATGACTGTTGGACTCTGAAAAAAGCCATAAAAAGACTCATTGCTGAAAAATTGATTGTAGTGACGAATGGTGAGGACCCTCCTAATGTGACCAATAACCCATTGCCAGTACACAATGATGTTCATTTTGTGGGAATGATTGACCGAGATCAGGAATACAAGCCGGTTGGTCAAGCAGAAATGATAGTGGGAACGATTCAAGAGAGAGCCAAACTGGAAGTAAGTCCAAGCCGAGATGTGCCGTTGATTGTGAAAGGCGCCCCGAGCTCAGAAAAGGTAACTTTATTTGTTCCCAATGTCTCAAGGCTGGAAGTTCGCTCCAATGTTCCAAGCCCAAGGTTGTATGTCCTTGGAGGTCACCCCATCACAAGGCAGAATCAAGGCGGTACAAAGGGTATAACAGAGCTGGTCATAATCAAGCCTGCCATACAAACCCGTGTGAAAAACATGAAAACCATTCCTTGGAACTACAACAAAACTGTAGTAACCTACAAAGGCAAGGAAATCACAGAAGAAGTGGGGGAAATTGGAGGTTTGACTCGATTGGGGAGGTGTTACTCTCCAGAAGAGTTGAGGAAGGCCAAGCAAATCAGAGAAGACCAATTGCCAATAAAGAAACCAGTCACTGAAGAAGAGGCGGAGGAGTTTTTAAAAAAGATTAAAGTTCAGGATTACTCAATCATTGACCAGTTGAGAAAGACTTCTGCCCAAATCTCTCTGTTATCTCTGCTCATACACTCAGAAGAGCATGCTTGTGTACTAATCAATTTCCTGAACAAGGCACATGTCTTAGAGAAGACCACCGTGAATCAGTTAGAGAAGATGGCCAACAGATCTTTTGAGGTGAACAGAATCTCCTTAACTGATGATGAACTTCCCGATGAGGGAGCCGGGCATAATAGGGCTTTGCACCTGATTGTTAAATGTGAAGGGCATTATGTAAAACGAGTCATGGTTGATAGAAGCTCGAGTGTACATGTATTCCCTCTATATACCTTGCAAAGCATGAAGATCAATATAGACAGAATTTGACCCAGCAATGTTCGCATCCGGGCTTTTGATGGCTCAGTGAGAGATACCATTGAGGAGATCAACCTCACCATGACGATTGGGCATGTTGATTTTGAAATTGTCTTCCAAGTAGTGGACATGGAAACTTCTTATAGCTTTTTCTTGGAAGGCCATGGATCCATACGGCCCGAGATGTGCCATCAACCTTGCGTCAGATGCTCAAATTTGAACACGACAGGCAAGAAATTATTATTTACGGAAAAGACGAGTCATCCATTTACAAAGACCTATTAATCCCGTGTATTGAGGCCAAGGAAGGGTGCGAGTCCATTGTCTATCATGCTTTCGAAGTGGTTGTTATGGACCATGTTTAGGAAGAAAAGCCCATTTTTCATCCCCGTCTCTCCGCCATATCTATAATGGTGGTTGCACGTATGATAAGACAAGGTTATGAGCCAGGAAAAGGCCTGGGGCATCATTGCAAGGAATTTCGGAACACATTTCTCCATTCAGTAACAAGGGTACTTTTGGTTTAGGCTTCAGGCCAACACAAGCAGACGAAGACAAAGCCAAGCACTGCAAAAAGCATAGGTGGGTCTTGCAGCAACCTATCCCTCACATTTTCTACAATTTTGTCAAGCCACGACTCAAAGAGGGTCAAAATTCCTCGGTGTAGGCAAACATTGATGAAATTTTCCATGGCCTCAACCAGATGTTTTCTGAAGTGAATATGATCCAGGCTGGTGAAGGCACTAGTCATGCCGATATGCAACTAATTGGCCCAGACACCATCCTCAACAACTGGGAAGCAACTCATCTCCCCACAAGGAAAGAGTCTTGGTAGTTTGCTTTTGCGGCTTCTTTTTTGTATTTTTGGGTTACTTTCAAGGTTATAATCCAAACATCTCAGTATGATTATTTTGTTTTGATTTTAACCCTTCTATCCTTTCAAATTCAATGAACTGCAGTTTAATTTCGTATTAAGTATGGTATCTTTTCCTTTTTCTAATTCTTGTCATTTTGTTTCCATTTCAGTTTTGTTAATGCCAGCTTTAATAACATGACATGCATGCGGAATTCACGTATAGATCTTAAAAAGATGTCTAATTTTGAAATAATGCATCAAGAGGTCGAATATAATGAAAATGAGGTTGTTGAGGAAATAAAAAGAGAGTTGGAACAATTTAAAAACAAACCTAGACCCAACCTCAATGAAACTGAGCCAATTAATATCGAAGGTCATGAAAAAGTCAGAGAAACAAAGATAAGCATTCACGCTGAACAAGAAACTAGAGATGCCTTGATTCAAATTTTATTTGAGTACAGAGATGTGTTTTCTTGGTCTTATGATGATATGTCGGGTTTAAGTGTCGATTTAGTGGTTCATAAGCTTCCCACGTATCCTGATTTTCCACCAGTCCAACAGAAGCAACGAAAATTTAAAACGGACATGAGTGATAAAATCAAAGAGGAAATAATGAAGCAACTGAGCGCCAATGTAGTTAGTGTCATACGATACACCACCTAGGTGGCAAATGTTGTGCCTGTGCCAAAGAAGGACGAAAAAATCAGAGTCTGTGTTGACTACAGGGACCTGAACAAAGCAAGTCCAAAGGATAATTTTCCTTTACCAAACATCCACATACTTGTAGATAATTACGCTAAGCATAAGATACAATATTTTGTGGGCTGTTATGCCGGAAACCACCAGATTCTAATGGATGAGGATGATGCAGAAAAGAACGCCTTCACCACTCCATGGGGTACCTATTGTTATAGGGTCATGCCATTTGGTTTAAAGAATGCGGGGGCAACTTACATGAGGGACATGACCACCATTTTTCATGACATGATGCACAAAGAGATTGAAGTATATGTTGATGATGTCATCATAAAATCAAAGACACAAGCTGATCACGTGCACGATTTGAAAAAGTTCTTCGAACAGCTTCGAAGGTATGACCTTAAGCTCAATCCAGCCAAGTGTGCATTTGGGGTGCCATCTGGGAAACTCCTCGGTTTTATAGTCAGCCGGAGAGGCATCGAATTGGATCCATCTAAGATAAAGTCCATTCGAGATCTGCCACCCCCGAAGAACAAAACTGAATTCATGAGTTTGCTCGGGAGATTGAACTACATCAGTAGGTTCATTGCTCAGCTCACAAACACATGCGATCCCATCTTTAAGTTGCTGAAAAAAGATGTTGCTATCAAGTGGACGGACGATTGCTAAAAAGCTTTTGACAGGATCAAAGATTATCTATCAAAAACCCCTGTACTGGTCCCACTAGAACCTGGTAGGCCTTTGTTTTTATATCTATTGGTGATGGATAATTCATTTGGATGCGTTCTGGGGCAACATGATGCGACAGGCAAAAAGGAGCAGGCAATCTACTATTTGAGCAAGAAGTTTACCAATTATGAGGTTAAGTATACCCTTTTAGAAAGAACATGTTGTGCCTTGACTTGGGTCGCTCAAAAGTTGAGGCATTATCTCTTGGCCTACATTACTTACCTCATATCAAGAATGGATCCTCTGAAGTACATATTTCAAAAGCCAATGCCCACTGGAGGGCTCGTAAAATGGCAGATTCTGCTCACAGAGTTCGACGTCGTCTATGTCACTCGCACCGCAATGAAAGCACAGGCTTTGGCAGATCATTTGGTAGAGAATCCAGTTGATGATGATTACAAGCCATTGAGCACATACTTCCCAGACGAAGAGATCAACTCAATAGAGGAAGTAGTTTCGGATGACATCCGTGTATGGAAAATGTATTTTGATGGGTCTGTCAATATCAAAGGAGTTGGGATCGGGGCAATCCTTATCTCACCTATTGGACAACATTACCCTACAATGGCCTGACTTTGTTTCTTCTGTACTAATATCACGGTGGAATACGAGGCTTATATAATGGGTCTAAAAATGGCCCTCGATCTGGATGTGCATGAACTCTTGGTTATGGGAGATTCCGACTTGCTTATCCGGCAAGCCCAAGGTAAATGGGAGACTCAAGACATCAAGCTTATTCCATACAGACAATGTGTACAAGACCTGAGCAAGAGATTCAAATCCATCGAATTCAGGTACATTCCCAGGTTTCACAATGAGCTAGTCGACGCCTTGGCTACCTTAGCCTCGATGCTCCCTTATCCAGGCAATACACATATTGATCCATTGCAAATCTAAATTTAGAATCAACACGGCTACTGCAATACTATTGAGACAGATCCAGATGGTGAACCTTGGTATCATAACATAAAACGATTCCTGAAAATAAGGGAATACCTAGAGGATGCCAAGGGAGATCAAAAAAGAACTATAAGGCGGCTTGCCGGTGGTTTCTTCCTGAATGGGTACATTTTGTACAAAAGTACCCCATATTTGAACTTATTTAGATGCATAGATGCCACAGAAGCTGAGCGAATCATGAGTGAAGTGCATTCAGGGGTATGCAGACCTCATAATATTTTGGCAAAGAAGATTCTGCGGGCAGGGTATTATTGGCTTACTATGGAGCGAGATTGCTTTAGTTTTGTTCGCAAGTGTCACCAATGCTAGATTCATGGTGACCTGATTCACTCGCCTCCTTCGGAGTTGCATCCCATGTCCTCTCCTTGGACTTTTGTTGCTTAGGGAATGGATGTTATTGGGCTAATCGAGCCAAAGGCTTCAAATGGGCATAGAATCATTCTGGTCACCATTGATTACTTCACCAAGTGGGTGGAGGCAATTACTTTCAAGGCAGTCACCAAGAAATCAGTGGTAGACTTTGTTCATTCCAACATCATATGTCGCTTTGGTATTCTAAAGACCATTATCACTAAAAATGCAGCCAATCTAAATAGTCATCTAATGAAGGATGTATGCGAGCAATTTAAAATTATGCATCGCCATTCTACCCCCTACTGGCCTAAAGCCAATGTAGCTGTTGAAGCGGCTAACAAGAACATCAAGAAGAAATATGATTTAAGGGTCCAGGCAATGGCATGAAAAGTTGCCTTTTGCTCTTTTGGGATACCGCACGTCTGCTCGCACATCTGTGGGTGCAACTCCTTATCTGTTAGTTTATGGAACTGAAGCTGTAATACCAGCTGAAGTTGAAATTCCCTCTCTCTGAATCATTTTGGAATCATAGATTGAAGACACCGAGTGGGTCAAGACCAAATTAGAACGGCTAGAAGCAGTGTGTTTTGGCCAGTTATACCAGCAAAGAATAGCACGCGCTTATAATAAGAAAGTGCGCCCGAGGCACTTTGAGGTAGGCCAGCTCGTTTTAAAAAACATCCTTCTGCACCAGGTAGAAGCTAAAGGAAAGTTCGCCCCGAGCTGGCAAGGACCCTACATCATCAAGAAAGTGTTACCAAAAGGGGCTTTGCACTTGGTAGATGAAGAAGGACTGATACCAGACATGACTATTAATGCAGATGCAGTTAAAATATATTATGTTTGATACATACCCACTGCAGAACTTCCACGCATCGATTTTCTCATATAAATATAAAGAAGGCTATCTTTGCTCACTACCTCAAAAAAGTGTCACCCTTTTGTTAACCCTTTTGAGCCATATTTGTCTTCTTGGTTTTCCCTCCTTTTGGAACCCGTGTACTTGTAAAAAAACAAAAAAAAATCTTCTGAGTCATTGAACTACGTTTGACTTGATTCTGAAAAGATACGTAGGCAGCCTCTCTCTGGGGTTCATTCACACCAAAACAAAAAATCTACATTCCCTAAAAAGTTGAAACTGGGGTAGATGCTATAATGGTTCGGCGATGGTTTCGCCTGAAAGGTCCCAAAGTTGTAATTCAATCCAAATTCTTTTTACCCAAATCCTTTTCAAGTCCTTTCGATCAATCAACGAGAATGTTCAAGAATTGGAGGATACAGTCATTTGGATCTGATGCAACCAAAATGAAAGAAATAAAATGAGAGAGTCTTATTGGTGAAAACCCTCACAGGCACCATAGGGCGATGACGAGCAGAGAAAATGAAAATGAGAGAGTCTTGTAGTGAAAAATCGCAAAGAGCACTATAAGGCGATGGTGAGAAAAGAAATGAGAGAGGTCAGTTAACGAAAACCCGCAAAGGGCGCTACTAGCCGAATGAGGGTCTTTGATACTCCAGTATGAGCACAACCAAGACAGTTTCAAGATGAACATTTGCGATGGATTTTGAGAATTAGACAGCTCAGACGGATCAAGCGTCCAGTCCAAAATGCATGCCATGATTCATTAAAGTCGGCATATACCTCCAGATAAGTCTCCCTATTCCTCTCCCCCGAAAGGGGCACCTTTTGTTTAGATACAATTACTTTTTTCACTTTCAATTGCTTTTCTATTTTAACCCATAATTTTTCTTTGAGTCCTTTTTCAATCTAATCTTGCATCAAAAGCAAAGAAAAGAAATGGTTGCAAAACTGACAACAGTTTTCCTGTAATACCAAGCATAATTTAGGGCATATACGGCATTGATGAAGGCACGAATCCATATGTGATCTCTTTTGATAAGACGAACAAAGCGTCTCAAAGAAACTGAAAAGTTTACCTAAGCAAGACTTGCTTCGTGGGAAAAGTTGACAAGCACTACAGACACAAACTGGTACTAGGTGCAAGACAACTAATTCGATTTTAAAGTAAATTTTCCTTGCCTTAGGGAAAAGGGTTAGCGGTACCATGGACATCCGGACATGAAATAGTCGGGGACAACATCCGAGAGCTAAGGTCTCCAGGAAGCTATACAAAGTATCCAAGCATCTCAGTACCATACTGGCGGAATCAGTTCTTCTACAGCAGTGGTCGTGCCTTCAAGCTACTTAAGGCATCAGGCCGCAAACCAATCACCACTTTGAAAACTCATAATTCTTTTTTGTTTGAAGCAGGAACAAAGCAGTGCGTAATGGCAATTCTCAAAGGATGAATGTCACCAAACGTAAGCTCCTTAAAAATCTTTTTTTTCTTTTTTTTCAGCATGCATCACTACTATTCATACCTCCCATTTACGTAGCTTAACTCAGGTAGAACCATTTCTCATAAGGGGATCTAGCTCATAGTTCCAGGTAGAAGTACTCTTCGCCCAGGTTGTTTTACGTAACTCAACTTAGGTAGAACCTTTTCGCTTAGGGGGATCCAGCTCATAGTTCTGGATAGAAGTACTCTTCGTTTAGGATATTTTACGTAGCTTAACCCAGGTAGAACATTTTTCGCATAGGGAGATCCAGCTCATATTTCCGAGTAGAAGTACTATTCGCTCAGGTTGTTTTATAATAGCTTAACTCAGGTAGAACCATTTTGCCTAGGGAGATCCAGCTCATAGTTCTGGTTAGAAGTACTCTTCGATCAGGTTGTTATACATAGCTTAACTCAGATAGAACTTTTTCGCCTAGAGGGATCCATCTCATAGTTCCGAGTAGAAGTATTCTTCACCCAGGCCTATTTTATGTAGCTTAACCCGGGTAGAACCTTTTTTGCCTAGGGGGATCCAACTCATAGTTCCGGGTAGAAATACTCTTCGCTCAGGTTGTTTTACAGTAGCTTAACTCAGGTAGAACCATTTCTCCTAGGGGATCCAGCTCATAGTTCTGGGTAGAAGTACTCTTCGTTCATGTTATTATACATAGCTTAACCTAGGTAGAACCTTTTCTCCTAGGGGGATCCAGCTCATAGTTCCGGGTAGAAGTACTATTCGCTTAGGATATTTTACGTAGCTTAACCCAGGTAGAACCTTTTTCGCCTAGGGGGATCCAGCTCATATTTCCGGGTAGAAGTACTCTACGCTCAAGTTGTTTTACAGTAGCTTAACTCAGGTAGAACCATTTCTCCTAGGGGGATCCAGCTCATAGTTCCGGGTAGAAGTACTCTTCGCTCAGGTTGTTTTACATAGCTTAACCCAGGTAGAACCTTTTCGCCTAGGGGCATCCAGCTCATAGTTCCGAGTAGAAGTACTCTTCGCCCAGGTTGATTTACAGTAGCTTAACTCAAGTAGAACCATTTCGCCTGGGGGGATCTAGCTCATAGTTCTGGGTAGAAGTACTCTTCGCTTAGGTTGTTATACATAGGTTAACTCAGATAGAACCTTTTCGCCTTGGGGGATCCAGCTTATAGTTCCGGGTAGAAGTACTCTTCACCCAGGCCTATTTTATGTAGCTTAACCCGGGTAGAACCTTTTTCGCCTAGGGGATCTAGCTCATATTTTCGGGTAGAAGTACTCTTCGCCCATGCTTGTTTTACGTAGCTTAACCCGGGTAGAACCTTTTTCGTCTAGGGGGTCTAGCTCATATTTCCGGGTAGAAGTACTCTTCGCCCATGCTTGTTTTTCATAGCTTAACTCAGGTAGAACCTTTTCACCTAGGGGGATCTAGCTCATATTTCCAGGTAGAAGTAATCTTCGCTCAGGCTGTTTTTCGTAGCTTAACCCGGGTAGAACATTTTTGCCTAGGGGGATCCAGCTCATATTTTCGGGTAGAAGTACTCTTCGCTCAGGCTGTTTTTCGTAGCTTAACCTAGGTAGAACATTTTCGCCTAGAGGAATCCGGCTCATATTTCCTGATAGAAGTACTCTTCGCCCAAGTTGTTTTACGTAGCTTAACCCAGGTAGAACATTTTCGCCTAGGGGCACCAAACCATGGTTACATTTCCTTTTCAGTAGCACAGGGCACCAACCTCTGATTACATCCTTTTTCAGTAATACAGTGCGACAACCCCTGGTTACATTTCGTTTTTTAGTAATACAGGGCACCAACCCCTAGTTACATCTCTTTTAGTAATACAGGATGCCAACCCCTGGTTGCATCCCTTTTCATTAACACAGGGCACCAACCCCTGGTTACATTTTCTTTTTTTAGTAATACAAGGTACCAACCCCTGGTTACATCCCTTTTCAGTAATACAGGGCGCCAACACCTAGTTATATTCATTACCAGTAGTACAGGATGCCAACCCCTGATTACATTTCCTTATCAGTATAGGGTACACCAATCCCTAACTGTGTTTTCCAACATATGGTACACCACTCCCTAGTAGAGTCGAGCTGAAATGTAGGGTAGACCACTCCCTAATATCCTTTGCGGTATAAGATACACTAATCCTCGATATCTTTGTTAATACGAGGTACACTATTCCCTAGCCATTTTCTCCAACATAAGGTACACCGATCCTTAGTTGAGACACCATTTAGACAATTAGGGTATTCCATTCCCAAAGAATCATATTTTCCCAGGGTACACAAATCCCGACCTTTTATTATTTTTAATAATGAATTTGTATAGAGTTTTTGTTATAATAACTCACGAAATTTTTCTAGTGAAAACTGGGGCAGAAAAATTTTGTTTGTTTGTTTGTTTTGGTGTCTGAACAGGTTTTACCTCAAGGCACAGGGTTCGAGATGACCAAAAGAAGAATTCGCAATCCAGAATAAACAAAAGAAAACAAAAAGAAGTGAATCCAAAATGTAGAAGCGAATGAAAAGATGTGGATTACTCAAGACAACTGAAGTTACGAGCTTTACATTTCCCGTTTTGATCAGAAGAAGGCGTAGAAGAATGAACTAGCACCTGCGGCTAGCAAGCATCAAGGTTCAGATCAGAGTCTGCGTGAAAAACCAGTCAAGACTCAAGATCAAGTTTTAGAAGACTTATAAATAGTAATCTTGTAACTCATAGCTGATAGGTTTATTTAGTTTCTTTTGATTTTGATGTAATAACAGGATCACAGACTGGAGCCTCGATGGAACCTCACTCCACTCTCCAACTCATCATTCCATCACTCTTCTTGAACTACACGCGGTCTGATTCCCCTATAACCCGGGATATATAGGTTTTTCAAAATCAGGACTCGGTTGCATCCTATATTTTATTTCTTTTCTTTCTGAATAACGGTTTGGTCAAAAATTAGTCACATGACTCACCTAATCTTTGCCTGAAAACTCTTCATGTTTTCAAGCAAAGAGGGGCAGCTGTGAGCACCTAATTTTTTACTATATTTGAATTTTTATCACCTTTTACTATGTAAATATTTTTAGAAATTTTAATATATATTTTTTAACTTTGTTACACTTTTTTTATATATAGGGTAAAAATTAAAAATAATTTAAAAGGTCAATTATTACTATTAATACTATTTTTATTTTTATCTTTATTTTAAAATAAAATAAATTAAAAACCCAAAAAAATTAAATATTTTTTAAATTTCGAATGGGAATAAAAAATAGAAAAATTAGAAGTATGAAATTAAAAAGTAAAAGTAAAAGTAGGTGGAAATTAGTTTTTTTAAAAGTAAAAGAAAGTGGAAAGTTAAAAAAAAATAAAAGTAAAAGAATGTGGAAATTTAAAAAATGAAAAGTAAAAGAAAGTTGGAATTAAAAAATAAAATCAAAGGTGGGTGAAAATTTTTAAAAAAAATTAAAATAAGTGAAAATTAAAAAAAAAAGAAAAATAAAATAAGTGAAAATTTTTAAAAAAAGTAAAATAAGTGGAAATTAAAAAAAAGTAAAATAAAATAAGTGGAAAATAAAAAAAGAAAAGTAAAAAAGTGAGAAATTAAAAAAATAAAAGTAAAGGAAAGTGGGAAATTTATTTTATTTTTTTTAAAAAAAAAAGAAGAAGAAAAATGGGAAGTGAAAATTTTTAATTAAACAAATAATAAAATAATTTTTAAAAATTAAAAATCTGAAAAAATTCCAAATTTTTTTTTTCTATAAATAGAAGAGAAAATGTGAAGAAAAAAAGAGAGAGGGAGAGGGAGGAGAGAATTGAAAAACAAATCTTCTTTTGCGCTAAGGGAATTTCTACTCGTTTCATTCTTTATTCCTCTTTCTTTCGAAAAATCCAGCAATTTATCACCCTGTTTAAGACCCAAAAATGCCTCAAATTTAAGCCTAAAAATAAGTTGTGAAGCTTCATTGGTAATCACCTCACTCACGCCAAAAACCAGCAGCCTCATGAGATACAATCGAGTTTCGGTCCAGGCTCGAATTTTAGAAGGTTCGTCGCTAGATTTTCTACTCATTTGCTGATTTTTCCTTGGTTTGGTGTACTTATTTGACTCAGAATTGTTTTTGCATTAATCAAGTTCTAAAGAAAATTTTTGCTTAAAAGTTCATTACTTATCCTTCCTTTGTTAATTATTTCATTATTTTGTATGATGTTCTTATAGAGGTTCATATGATAATTTTTTGTGTTGTTTTATTTATACACATTATCATGTTGTAGTTTTTTAGTTTTTTTTTACATATTTCAAGTTATTTGTCAACAGATTATTTGAATAGGATTTTATCTTAATGAGATTTGCTATTTAGAATTAAGAATGAAGATCTTGCCATATTAATGGGTCATTTGTTGGAGTTCAAGTAAGTGAACAAAAAATGAGTTACGACATTTAATAGGAAAGAAAGAATTAGACATGGATTGGATTGGGTATAAATCTGCCAGACCCAATAATTTTTGTCACTAGATTAATAATTAGTCAATTCTTCTATAATAGATAAATGTCTCCTAATTTTAAAGATAGAGTAGTAAGTTGTAAATATTTCTAAATGTGGATAACTTGTCAATACTTTAAATAGCTAAAATATGCCCCGACTTCCAAATAATTTCATATCCATAAACTCTTGGTCTTACAATAATTTTAAATTAGTTTAGAAAAATAATACAAGTGCGCGTTCACGTGACTTGACCAATTAACTTCGAATAATAATAAGTGTGTTATTGATTGTGTACATGTACGCGTGACATGATTCTTGATGCCAAACAAAAACGAGTACACGTACGCTTGACTTCTTTCAAGATAATTTTCATAAATCTAATCAAGCAATAAAAGCGGACATAGGTAAAACATGAGAACCAATAAAACACAGGTTATCCAAAAATAATATAAGCCAAATATAGTCAATAAAGCGACCGTGCTAGAACCACGGGACTCGAAAAATGGCTTACACCTTCTCCCCGGTCAACAGAATTTCTTACCCAGATTTTTTTTTTCGCAGACCAATAAAAATAGAGTCAAACCTTCCTTTGACTAGGGATTCAAATAAAATGTGACTTGGAACACCTAAAAAATCAATTCCAAGTGGCGACTCTGTAAATAAAATAATTCATACTCAAATTTGTCACTTTAATTGGAAAAACCCTTTAACCCACAACAATCCATAACACACATATATCTTTTGGGGGGTATAAAAGGGGTGTGACAATAAGTACTTCCTCTGATCCATAACAAGTGACTTTTTGGCCTTTTTTATTTTAGTTCAAAATAAGATTCATTTTTACATAATCAAAAGTGAATTAACTTTAGTTTTTTAAATTTACCCTTATTTACATATCCCAATGTGTCAAGTTAACACTATACAAATTTTAATTAAAGATAATTTAGTCAAGATACTTATTTTTTTAGGAGTTAGTATTTTCTTAAAGGGTGTGTCAAAGGCCAAAAAGCCATTTATTGTGGACATGTATATGGACTACAATAACAATACAGTATATTCTCACTAGTGGGGTCTGAGAAGGATAGTGTGTACGCAGACTTTACACCTACCCTGGGGTAGAGAGGTTATTTCCGATAGAAACTCGGCTCCCTCCCTCCAGGAACTCCCCACCTTGCTCTTGGGGTGACTCGAACTCACAACCTTTTGGTCGGAAGTGGAGGGTGCTCACCACTAGAGCAGCCCACTCTTGTGGTGACATACATATGGACTATGGAGTATAAAATCTTTAGTATACGAATTTGAGTTATATACACTGTCAGCTTAACAAATTAATTTTGTACCATCTATAGTTTAACTAGTCATGTACATCATATGTAAAGAATTTAGCAGTGTATATATGTTAATCTATACTATATTAAAAGGATGAAGACCCTCAACGAAATTTCGTTCGCTTTTATTTTACTTCTCGCCTTGATCAACGATATCAATATTCATCATTTCAAGAAACTATATATGTTTTAGATTTTTATTTCATAGCTTAAATATGTTATTTAATAATATTTCTATATTTTTAAATAATTATATAGTTGTTGATATAGGTATACACACAAAACGTGTACCTTAAGTACGAAGGTCATTAGCGAAATGCCGTTCATCTTTTTTATTCTTTAAAATTATAGTTCATACTGGACAAAGTAGTCACTATTTATTTTTCAAATATTTGAAAATAATAATTTAATTATTTTTTTAATATTTAGGATTAGTGTTTTAATTATTTTTCTACTTTTTAGGACTTTGATTTCTGAATTGCTTTTAGTGAAGTCTGTATATTTAACTCCAATTAAATTGAGTAGTATTAAATTTCAAGCACTTTCAGTTTCGACCACTTTATACTGTTGTTAGATTTAAGATTCTATTGATATTTTTTGTCACTTTCATCTCATTTAATTTAATTTTAGACTTAGGATGCAAAAGGTAATGATATTAAAATAATGAAGACCTCATGTCAACAAAGGGTTAAAACTCAAGGTATATAATTAGTTTGGTTTTGGTTTTCTATTCAAATAATTCTTTCTAAGAAAATTTGAGAAAAACTTTTTGTGGAAACTTATATATTTGATTATTTGGGTATACAATAGTATGTCCATTACTATTTAATTAAATATTCCTTCTATGAAAATTATGTTAAAATGTAAATACACATTCAAAAAAGACTATAATTAGATATAAATTATCCCAATATTCATGATAATTTTTATATTCATTAACTCACATCAAATTCTAGAAATATTTTTGAAATAACACGTACAATTGCATGTCAACTTTACATAAATTAATATTATTTATATAATTTTTAAAATTTTATACTTCTTGATACGGGGTACACGCGCAAAACGGGTATACTAAGATTAGTACCTTTAAATAATGGTGCTATTTAGTTAGCTATAATGTAATGATGCGATAAGCGTAGGTGAACGAATACGATAAGCGTAGGTGAACGAATACTCAAGGGATAGGAGAAGAGAAGATGCCTCTTTCATATAAACAGTATTTCCTCCGTTTCAATGATGTGAAACAGTTTGATTGGACGTAGAATTTAAGAAATAAAAAAATTAAAATTTATGGTCTAAACAAATTATAGAACTAAAAATTATAAAAAAATTTAAAATTAAATTATTACTAAATATAAAAAGATATTATTTTTTTTGAACGGACTAAAAAATATAGTTTCACATAAATTACTACGGAGGGAATAATAAATTAAAGGTAAAGGTACCTCTAACTAGGAGAGTCATTTAATGGAGAAATGAATGCCTACAGTTGGGCTCCTATCATCAATGCATGGCCATCCGATTACTTTCAAGTTTATCAATCTCTAAGTTTCTCATCCTCATCTTTGTCTAGCCTCTAACTTACTTTAATTTGGACAGCTCACTGATAAAGACAAAGCCAGCATATACATATATATATATATGCACCACCAACAATAGCTACTAGCGGATGAATTTAACCCCCAAAATTGTTAGTAACTAATAAATTTGTTATTCATACAAAAATCGTGTAATTAGGACCTCGATATAGTTTTATATCACTACCAGAAAATCACCGTTTTTCAACAACAGAAACGGTCAGAATGTAGTCGAAAAATTGAATTTTCTGATTACATTCCGACAGACTTGGAGTAGTCGAAAACGTCAACGTCGGAAAATATTTTCTGACTACGGTAGTCTAAAATTTCCGACTATAATGATCGGACAATTTAAATGGCCAAACGACCAAAAAAAAAAAGTCGAATTTTCTGACTACTATATTCTCTTTCGCATTGGAGGTTATTGTTAGTCCCGCCAATATTGTTGTAATTGTAAATAGTAATTCTGAAAAATATAAGTTATCGTAATGAAACAGTAATAAATTCGAGCCCACTGAATTCACAGTGTTTCCTTAAGGAATTTAATCCCCTCCTAGTACCCAAGGTTATGGATTATTTTCTCCCAGGATAGAACGAATAACACACTGGTGTAGTGGTACTTCAAACCCCAGTGTTTCAGCGAACACAAAGTTCGGTAGCAAATCACACTTACAGTTGCTTTGTTTGAAGTTAAAACAATACAGAACGAAGGAGTAGAAACTCAGAAAATCGTATGGAAATGCTGAGAGGAAGGAGTGCAATGTATAGCCAAATCTGTTGAGCGATTTCAGTTTTGTGTCTTGTGTATTGTGTATGTCTTTCTTCAACAACTGCTGCATATATATATAGCAGCCAGAGTTGAAGAAGAACAATCGTCCACCCTCCATGGTGGAGCAAGCATTAGCTTGTTTGTGGAGCATGTGGAGCAAGCACATTCATGGTGGGAAGAGCATTAGGCGGCTGCCTGGTGGTCAATACATGGATTGGAAAATATCCGTTACAAATGTGGATAATCTTACGTTAATATTTACTATTAACAAATAAATTTGGTCCAAAAAATTAATCAATCAATCGATCATTTGACCGAATCCGAATCCGAAGCCGAAGCCGAGCCGAGACGAGCGACGACGACGACGACGGCGCGAGGCTTGCTTTTTTCTTAACTCTTTAAGAGCTACAAGAAGAGCAATTATATATATACCCACCAAAAATCTTTTCCTCTTCCAATATGGGACAATGTCTCATTGTCAAGAGGGAAAAACTTAAAATTTTACTCAAAAATTTTATTTTCCCTCCATTTCCCATTCACCCTCATTTTAAGACTATTTCATCTTAAAAAACAAAAAAAACTCAACAATCCCCCACATGAATGGGGAATGGCTATATCACGGAAGTATGCATGGAAAAACTGTGTGATTTACAAGCAAGGATTAATCGCATCTGGATAAGTAAGTTTTCCTTTGAACTTTCCGTAGTGAACTTATGTCGGATATACTCGGTCAATCAGTAGATTTGATATCTTTGAACCGTCGATCTTTGGTATATACCTAGACAATAATAAGTCACACAATCAACCCTTAACCGTCTTTGGTTCTCATTGTTGTGTTCGTTTCAGTCATGAACACCGCCTGGTTTCATAAGTGCGTAGAGAACTGGCCTTACAGAGTTCTCCTTGAAGCGGCTAACACTTCACACTTACATAGGTGATTCCTAAACGTGTCATCCTATAGATACACTATTTGATATACCCCGTATCAAATTTAGAAATCATTAAAAAGCCTTAATGCTTTATCCTTGGTACTGAACATTGTCTCATCACGAGAACGGACTAAAATTTTATTTGACAATGTTGAACCGTCATTAATGACTTTGTTTGATCTCCTTGAACCTAGATCTTGGGATCTCCAGTCTTCTAGGTAGAGTTACCGCTACAATGACTTGTTCTCGGTCATAGCCCCATTCCCCTTGATGATTTCTCAACTACCTCTCTAGTTAGGCCTTTTGTAAATGGATCCGACACATTATCACTTGACTTTACATAGTCAATCGTGATAATTCCTCTAGAGAGTAATTGCCTAACGGTTTTATGTCTTCGTCGTATATGACGAGATTTACCGTTATACATAACGCTCACAGCCCTTCCAATTACCGCTTGACTATCACAATGTATGCATATTGGTGCCAACGGTTTGGGCCAAAATGGAATGTCTTCTAAGAAATGCTGGAGCCATTCAGCTTCTTCACCGGCTTTATCTAAGGCTATGAATTCAGCCTCCATTGTAGAGCGGGCAATACATGTTTGTTTGGACGACTTTCAAGATACCGCTCCTCTACCAATAGTGAATACATATCCACTTGTGGACTTAGAATCAGTTGAACTGGTGATCCAATTTGCATCACAGTATCCCTCAATCACCGCAGGGAATTTACTGTAGTGCAAGTCAAAGTTCTGGGTATGTTCTAAATATCCCAAAACTCGTTTCATTGCCATCCAATGAGATTGGCCTGGATTGCTCGTATATCGACTCGGTTTACTTATAGCACAAGCTATATCTGGTCGTGTACAATTCATGATATACATTAAGCATCCCAACACACGAGCATAATCTAATTGTGATATGCTTTGGCCTTTATTCTTTGCTAATGCAAGATTCACGTCAATTGGAGTCTTTGCAACTTTAAAGCCCAAGTGCTTGAATTTTTCAAGTACTGTCTTAATATAATGAGATTGTGACAATGCCAGACCTTGAGAAGTCTTATGGATCTTAATTCCCAGAATTAAATCAGCAACTCCCAAGTCTTTCATATCAAACTTGCTATTGAGCATACGCTTAGTAGCATTTATGTTGGCAATGTCATTACTTATTATCAGCATATCATCCACATATAGGCAAACAATGACTATGTGATTTGGAACATTTTTAATGTACACACATTTATCACATTCATTTATCTTAAAATCATTTGACAACATTGTTTGGTCAAATTTCGCATGTCATTATTTGGGTACTTGTTTTAGTCCGTAAAGAGACTTAACAAGTCTACATACTTTCTTTTCTTTACCTGGAACCACAAACCCTTCAGGTTGTTCCATGTAAATTTCTTCCTCCAACTCTCCATTTAAGAAAGCCGTCTTAACATCCATTTGATGAATTTCAAGACCATACACTGCAGCTAATGCTACTAACATCCGTATGGACGTAATTCTTGTAACTGGAGAGTATGTATCAAAGTAGTCTAGACCTTCTCGTTGTCTATACCCTTTGACTACGAGTCTTACCTTGAATTTATCAATAGTGCCATCATCTTTGATTTTTCTCTTAAAAATCCATTTAGAACCCAAAGGTTTATTTCCAGGAGGAAGATCAACCAATTCCCATGTATGGTTATTCAATATGGATTTTATTTCACTATTGACTGCCTCTTTCCAAAATAATAATTCCGAAGAAGTCATAGCTTCTTTAAATGTTTGAGGCTCATTCTCCAATAAGAAAGTCACAAAATCTGGTCCAAATGAAGTAGACGTTCTTTGACGTTTACTACGTCTTGGATCCTCCTGATTACATGTACTTTCTTTTGTTTCTTCCCGAGGTCATTTAGATCCTTCACCAAACGACTCACATTCCTTTTTATACGGATATATATTTTCAAAGAACTCAGCATTATCTGATTCTATAACCATATTATTATGAATGTCGGGATTTTCTGATTTATGAACCAGAAATCGATATACTTTACTATTTGTCGCATATCCTATGAAAACACAAGCAACGGTTTTCGGTCTTATCTTTACCCTTTTGGGTTTAGGAACTTGTACTTTTGCCAAATACCCCCACACTTTAAAATAATTCAAGTTGGGCTTCCTTCATTTTTATTTTTCATATGGAATGGATTGTGTTTTTCTATGGGGTACTCGATTTAATATTCGATTAGCCGTAAGAATGGCTTCCCCCCACAAGTTCTATGGCAAACCAGAACTTATCAACAACGTATTCAGCATCTCCTTTAATGTGCGATTTTTTCTTTCCGCAATCCCATTAGATTGGGGCGTGTAAGGGGCTGTTGTTTGATGAATAATTCCATATTCTAAACATATTTCTTCAAAAGGAGATTCATATTCACCACCCCTATCACTTCTTATCATTTTTACTTTCTTGTTAAGTTGCATTTCAACTTCATTTTTGTATTGCCTGAATGCGTCTATTGCTTCATCTTTACTATTCAGTAAGTAAACATAGCAATATCGAGTACCATCGTCAATAAAAGTTATAAAATACTTTTTTTCACCGCGAGATGGTATTGACTTCATGTCACAAATATCTGTGTGAATTAAGTCTAAAGGATTTGAATTCCTTTCAACTGACTTATAAGGATGTTTAACATACTTAGATTCCACACATGTTTGACATTTTGATTTTTCGCATTCAAACTTAGGCAGTACTTCCAAGTTAATCATTTTTCGCAAGGTTTTATAATTGACATGACCCAAACGTACATGCCATAAATCATTTGACTCAAGTAAGTAAGAAGAAGCTGAAATATTATTATTGTTTTTCACAACCATTACATTTAGATTGAAAAGGCCCTCGGTGAGGTAACCTTTTCCTACAAATATTTCATTCTTACTTATGACAACCTTGTCGGACACAAAAACGCACTTAAAACCGTGCTTAACAAGAAGTCCAGTAGAGACTAAATTCTTTCTCATTTCAGGAACATGAAAGACTTTATTCAAAATCATGACCTTGCCAGAAGTCATTTTCAGAAATATCTTCCTATATCCTTCAACTTTTGCTGTTGAAGCATTTCCCATATAAACTGTCTCTCCGGGTCCAGCAGGAGCATAAGTAGCAAAAGCTTCTCTAACTGCACAAACATGGCGAGTGGCTCCTGAATCAAACCACCACAATTTAGGATTTCCCACCAAGTTACATTCAGAAAGCATGGCACACAAGTTATCAACATCATCATGATTTACTACCATGTTTGCTTGACCCCTTTTCTTGTCTTTCTTCGGAGCACAACACTCCGTAGATTTGTGTCCGTTTTTCTCACAGTTGTAGCAGTTTTCACTGAACCGCTTCTTGCTTGGGTTGTATTTCGGACCAGAAGCCTTCTTCCTCTTTTTGTTATCTTCAACAATATTTGCTCCCATTATTGTTGAATTTCCACGGCCTCTCCTTTCAGCAGCTTTATTGTCCTCTTCGATTCTCAACCGAACAATGAGATCTTCAAGGGACATTTTCTTTCGTTTGTGTTTCAAATAATTTTTGAAGTCCTTCCACAACGGAGGCAACTTCTCAATCATTGCTACTACTTGGAATGCTTCATTGATGACAAGACCTTCAGCAAGTAGATCATGAATAATCACTTGCAATTCCTGAACTTGGGTAATAACAGACTTGCTATCTACCATTTTGTAGTCCAAAAATTTTGCGGCAACGAATTTCTTCATCCCGGCATCTTCAGTTTTATATTTCTTTTCAAGCGCATTCCACAATTCTTTTGACGTCTCCACGCTACTGTATATATTATACAGATTATCATCCAGTCCGCTAAGAATATAATTCTTGCATAAAAAATCAGAATGCTTCCACGCTTCAATCACGATAAAGCGTTCATTCTCTGGAGTTTTATCTGGCAAATCAGGAACATCTTCCTTGATGAACTTCTGTAGACATAACGTAGTTAAGTAGAAGAACATCTTCTGCTGCCAGCGCTTGAAATCAATCCCAGAAAATTTTTCGGGTTTTTCTGTCGGTGCCAACGCCGGTATTCGGCTTGTCGATGCGTTGGCAGTCACCATCGGAACAGCTTGGTTTTCGCTTTCAGTCGTCATTTTTTCTGTAAAAGAATGACACAAACAAATGTTTAATAAACGTTTTCAAACTGGAGTAAAAATCACGTAGATTTTAATCTCCAACAAACGCCACGAAGGCTTTACTCTCCAAAACGGAAGTACACAAAACCACAAAGGTTTTAGTTTGCAGAATAATAAGAATAACACAAATACAGAAATAAATATTAAATTTCTTAAGATTGTTAGTCCCGCCAATATTGCTGTATTTGTAAATAATAATTCTGGAAAATATAAGTTATCGTAATGAAACAGTAATAAATTCGAGCCCACTGAATTCACAGTGTTTCCTTAAGGAATTTAATCCCCTCCTAGTACCCAAGGTTATGGATTATTTCCTCCCAGGATAGAACGAATAACACACTGGTGTAGTGGTACTTCAAACCCCAGTGTTTCAGCGAATACAAAGTTCGGTAGCAAATCACACTTACAGTTGCTTTGTTTGAAGTTAAAACAATGCAGAACGAAGGAGTAGAAACTCAGAAAATCGTATGGAAATGCTGAGAGGAAGAAGTGCAATGTATAGCCAAATCTGTTGAGCGATTTCAGTTTTGTGTCTTGTATATTGTGTGTGTCTTTCTTCAACAACTGCTGCACATATATATAGCAGCCAGTGTTGAAGAAGAACAATCGTCCACCCTCCATGGTGGAGCAAGCATTAGCTTGTTTGTGGAGCAAGCACTTGTTTGTGGAGCAAGCACATTCATGGTGGGAAGAGCATTAGGCGGCTGCCTGATGGTCAATACACGGATTGGAAAATATCCGTTATAAATGCGGAGTTAATATTTACTATTAACAAATAAATTTGGTCCAAAAAATTAATCAATCAATCGTTTGACCGAAGCCGAAGCCGTAGCCGAAGTCGAGCCGAGCGACGACGACGACGGCGCGAGACTTGCTTTCTTCTTAACTCTTTAAGAGCTACAAGAAGAGCAATTATATATATACCCACCAAAAATCTTTTCCTCTTCCAATATGGGACAATGTCTCATTGTCAAGATGGGAAAACTTAAAATTTTACTCAAAAATTTTATTTTCCCTCCATTTCCCATTCACCCTCATTTTAATACTATTTCATCTTAAAAAATTAAAAAACCTCAACAGTTATGACGTTAGAGGTTATGTTGTATTTTTTAGCTTCTTTTTATATTTCTGTGGTACGTACGGTAAAATTAAGTAATGGAGTTGAAATCTAGAGAAGTACAAGTTTTAATAATACCATATGGTTTTTAGCTTAACATGGAAAGCGTGGCTTGGATAGAGAGATAAGCATGTCGTCGCACGAGACAAACATATAAATGTATAATGGTACAAGCCAATAGCCATGTTAAAGAGTCAATACTAAACTACAAACTATAAACATTGACTTTTAACACAAATTTTGTGTAATTTTAGATTCAACCAAAAATTATTTTGTGTATAGGATTTTCACTACTAATATATTACTATTTTCTAAAATCATATACATATATACATAAAAAATTTGTCAAACTTTACGGGTGCCCGTGACCTCTCTCTCTGTAGAACATAGGTTCGCCTCTGCATACTACTTTCCCCTATATATTATTTGTCTTTTAATGTTTATACTCCATAAGAATGATACATAGCCTTTATCATAAAAATATTTATCTAAAGTACATTTATCACTCTTTAAACATCTCTAATTAATTAATTCTAATAAAAATAGTAACGACATAAATGACTCGCAATTTTCTTTTTCCGAAATATTTGACATTTTAGAAGGGCAAAAAAGAGACCGTTTAATTATTATACTTTTTTTTCTTCTTCAAAATGACTACTATTTGGACCAAATACTCGCAGTAAATTCACCAATTAATTTCAAGGTTATCTTAAATTTTAATCTAAAGCCTGCTTGTCGATGAATCTTGGTTTAACGAGGTTTAGGTCCGTCTTATCTTTAGTTTAATTTCAATCAACCATGATATAATTGAAGGAACAAAAAACAAAAATGCTGACTTTCAAGTTAGTCCTTTAATTTGGTTTGAGATCGAGAGAGAGAAATCTTGGGTTCGTAAAGCTGCCACATAAAGAGGGCAACAAATACATTATGATTTAGGGGTTGACCTTCATTAACAGATATATGTCCTAATCAAGTTTGTATCTGTGGTGCTGAGTCTAAGATATTAATTTCAAGCCAATGGAGTAACATTCATTAACGTTCATACAGTTGGAACATGTCATGTGCATATAAGCATAGCAGATTAATTACGTTTTTTTTCAGGTTCACAACTTTAGGACAACATCCTCTTCCACCCTCCACTGAAGGTTGGATATGAATTATGTATGTTAATTTGTTAGTTAGGAGGAGTCAGAAAAACACAGTTGTACAATCATTACTACGAATATCTTCTCTTTTTTTGGGTACTAGTGGCATGCAATGAAAATGAAATAACTGCACAAATAGAAAGATCAAAATAAATCGAAATGTGCATGTGTATTGAATACGTCGTAGTTTGGCAGTTGAGCCCCAACTCAGACTTGTTATATGTTTTCTTTAACATCTCAGGCTGGGAAAATTGGCAAATGACAATTGCCATTTGCCAATTTTAGACCACATATGGTGGAAACGTACCCACCAAAGGTTCAGACCTCTCTTTTACAGGAATAGATGCGTTCTCTACTTCTGTGGTTCATTTGTTGAATGCGTAGGGTGTGTATTTGCAAGGTAAAATTCATTTTAAATTATGATACGAAAATAAAATTAACCCAAGTTAGTTCAGTGGGTTAGGGGCACATCACAAATGCCGCCGACAAAAATCAGATATTTAAATGGAGAAGGATAGAGATGACCCATAATCTATTGAGTTTTGAACATGCACCACCAATCCTCAGAATTTGTATCTAAAAAAATAAAAATAAAAAGTGGCACCACCATTGTCAAAGAGCCTGAACAAAATTGAACTCAACTATCAATTTACTCACCATTTAGCCTTTTTCAGAGGCTTCTTAATTAATGTCACCTTTTGATCCAACATAAGGTACTCCCTTTTCCTATCTTTCCTACCCTACATTCATGGCCACAACTCCAAAATAAAGAAGTTAAAATTTCAAGGAAAATTTTACTAAAAGAAAAGGCAGAAAAAGTTAGTTAAGTAAACAGATATGAAGGATATTAGTACCTATATCAGAGCCTAACAATGGCAACGTGGTTGCTCTTGAAGATAACTAAAAATAGACCAAAGATCCTACCTCTCTTCCCTCTCCTCACTGATCCTTTCCCTTAGTTTCAAACTAGACTTACTGTTTCTTCAAGAATCTCACTCTACATTCCACAATAAGAAGTAAAAACTAAAAAGTAAAAAGCTCAATGTAATATAAGTGCCAGTAGTCCCCTCTTCCTTTTCACATAAGAAACCAGAAAAGTGTAATATCTATCTGAATAGTATTGCCATCACTCTATTGATTTAGTTTGAGACCATAAGCCAAACAGCAAAGGCAGGAAACTCTAATTTTCTGAACAATCCGATACTACCAACCTAACCTTTGGCAAGGAATTATCTTTGCAGTAGCAGTTGCAAAAATGCAATAATATAGCAACAGAAAATAATATTAACAAGAAGAAATCAAAATTACGCCAACCCCTATTCAGTTTCTTAGTTGAGTTGATGTAATGCCCAAGCAGAAACTTAACATGAACAAGGGTGAAGGTCAATAAAAAACGTTTCAGTAGCATCGCTTTAATCTTGAGATTGTCATGTTTCATTAAGATACAGTTGTTGCTAATTCTTCAGGCAGACATGATATTAGGCTTCTCCTAAGACAAAATGTACGGCAAAACCAGGGAAAGGTTAATATTCAAAACCAGATAAGAAAGGTAAATGATATATAAAAAGGAAGCTATAGCAATTAGCAGGGGGCAGAAGAAGGGAAAAGAAAAAAGAGAGAAAGAAAATCTACTTTAAGAGGGGACCTCATTCACCTCAAGTCGCTGCCCAGTATACATGTCCTACACAAGAACCAGTGCCTTCAGTTTCTGAATCTTTACATGCTTGCCTCTAAGGTGGAAGCCATGAGCAGAATTGTGCACGATACCACATCCGCGCGAGCATGAAAGCTTGTTCTTATGAAATAGAATAAGACTGCTCTATATTTACTTCGTTTTATCATGTATAGAGGGGCTAGAATATTCTGCTACATTTTCTGAAGAAGTCATGTTAGAGGAAGCACTTGATGATACAGCACTATGATCATCGGGGCTACCGCTGAAACTGTTTGACGCAGGGGCAGGATTTCCTTGCGGTTCGCCATTTGCCTGCCTTTGTCCTTGTTCTGCTAGTCGTCTAAGAAGGTTCATGACAGTAGGAAGGAACTTTGTGGATAAAGAGAGAAGTCCAGGAATCTGAAACACATAAATTGAAGATCAGTTCCCTAAAATTTTTTAAGGAAGTTCTCCATATTGCAAGTAAAGTAATGAAATTGGGCAAATCACACTTGCTTTCAACTTCTAGTCTAAGAATGTTTCACCACCAGAGACTAGATTAGATTAAATAATAACTCCTGAAAGCCCACACGAAACATGAAGGTGGAATCCAGATGTCCGTCTAAAAGATCCACAGGAAAACAATGAACATATTTTTTTATCAAGGACCATTAAATTTAGGAAAGTTTGACTATATTGGTTGCGTTAACCTTATCAAAACAGAAGTCTAGAAAGTCCGCTGCTACAGAAATGGCGTGTAAGAGTTAATTGGTCAAATTGCAGTTAAAACATAGAAACTGATATAATAGGAATTCAGATCTGATACTTACAGCACCATTGCGGAATTCACCGGAGATGTCCATTTGCACCCAAAGGGCTTTCAGTAGTAGAAAAGAAACAAATATAACTCCCAAATACAAAGGGTTTCTGGAGAAAAAGTAAATCTCAACATAAGTTAAGCAATCAACGATGGATACACCATGCCAGTGGGTACACAAACATGAATGTATCAAATTGTGGTGCTTTCTGATTTATTAGCAGAAAAGGTACCTTAAAAATGTCATGAATTCATTGAAACCCAAAACAACCAAGGCAACAATTGCCCAAGGAGGTGGTAACCAATTGTTACTTCTCCTGCTAGCCTCCTGCAGGGTAAAGTACCAGAAAATCAGAAAGATACAGCATAAGGGGAAACCACAAATATTCAAATGGCAATCAGAAAACTCAAAAGAATTTCTCAAGAAATATTCCGAATAGAAAGTCAACATGGTAAGACCAACTATGTACAGCAAATGTTGCGCATATTTATAACAGCTCAGATAATAGTTAAAATCACAGTGACAAGCACAGATAACGTGAGTGAGAACCCACACATTCTTAAACTGCTTAAACAGTTACATTCAAACAGTTGCTCTGAAACCCCAACATCAACTGAAGGGGGTAGGCTTTGTTCAAAATCGACTTCCAAGAACCAATTATAGTTACCCAGCCATTAATCTAGACATATTATTCAACATTGCTAATCCACCTTACTGCCAACCAAAACAGGTATAAAAGGACTTCACTTTCAAAAGAAGACTGAAGCGATGCAATAGCAGCCAAAAGATCATGCCTGAGCAGCAATGGCTTGTGTAACAGTATATTCAGTCTCAGATTTAAATTGCCTCCACAAAGACTTGCACTGGACAGGTGTGATCAAAGTTTTCAATGCGGGGACCTGCAATAAAAATTGACTTAAAGATGATCAACTTGACAGCTTGGAAGATAGCAAGCAAAATAAACCATAAAATGTCAGAGGTACAGTTTCTAAAGCTGAAACTAAGTGGTGACTCGTGAGCTTTATCATATGCACGTGAAGTATTGGACTGAGAAAACCCGATCCAGATTTTAACACAACATACTTTAGCCCCCAGAACTTTGGTTCAGTTCTAAGGACGCAGCGCAGGCTGTATGAATTGGGCGCATGTCACGAGTTCGACTCCTGCCACTGACACAAAATATGGAATTCAAATGGGAGCAGCGTAGAGGTGCGGGACCATACTCCATCAAGTTTCAAACCTGTTCTTACAATTGGGGTTGGGCTAGCTAATTCACATGGATTTCACGCTTATATAAAAAAAATTACATAACATAGTTAATGGCCATGACTGGGAAGATTCGAAGCAAACATTCACATTTTATGACATCTTGTTGGGCATCCAGACTTGCCGGGATCTTGTCCCCCCACCACCCCACCACCCCCTCTTTGGTTACTTTTTCTGCTTGCAAAAACTTCTAACACAAACCACGTCATTTATTAAGCTAATTACCTCATCCCAAGTGCTAGAGGCTAGAGGATCAACAGATGTGGATCTCTCTGAGGTGGAAGCACCTGATTTTCCATCCACAAGAGCAAGGGCTAGTGTCTTCTCTATACTATCACCCTCATCTTCCAAGCGAATCGCAGCCATAACTGACAGGAGCTTCAGAGACTGGGAGAACATTTGAAGGAGTCAACACAGACTGAAATGTAATACTCAAACCTGAAATCACATCCAAATGAGGAAGCTCAATCTAGTCAGTCATACAGCTGATCTAGCAGTTTTGGTAATTGCTCGGATATCTTCTTTTCCAGTCCAAACTCGTGGCATTGAATCAGAATCATGACTAAATAATGTTGAAAACCTGTCAATAATTTTCAGGTCAGTAACTCTTCTTCATCAACTTTTCTGTCAAGAAGAGTGAGAATAGAGTAACTCATGTCTGTACCTATCCTTCATGCGAATCAAAACCCTTCCAGCTTCTTCCTTTGCCTTTGCTTCAACTACTCCCTGTGCATAATCCTTCAGTCTTGAAACCATATTATCTCTAGCTTGTTCATCCATTTCAAAATCAGAAAGTGCAGTAGAGAAACCCAAGACTCCGGTTTCAGTCTCACGCTGAAGCAGCTTTCTTATCGCTGGCCATGTATCATCACCAGCTCCATCTAAAAGAGCTTCAACAGGTCCAGCTAATGCCTCGTTCAATTTTGTCTGAATTCCCATTAGTGCCAGTATAATTACATTAGAAAGAACAGTTGCAACTTGCAACAACAATAACAACATACCCAGTGTAATCCCACAAGTAGGGTATGGGGAGGGTAGTGTGTACGCAGACCTTACCCCTACTTTGTGAAGGTAGAGAAGTTGTTTTCGATAGACCCTCGGCTCAAAGAAAGCATAGTCACAGCAGACGACAAAGAAATATGGAGGTGGAGAAGCTTTAGAAAAAGAAACAGTAACAGCAGCCAGCAAAGTAAGATAACCGAAGCAAAATAAACAACGGGTAATAGTGACATCTAAGAATGGGAAATACAAGAATAACATTAGTACTATAAGTGAGGGAAATTAGAAAGAACAGTTGAATCTAAAAATATAGTTCTCAATGTTGCGTGCTATAATATAAGATTCTTTAAAAACAATCAACATTTCAATTTATTTCATGAATGAATGCAGCAATCCAGCTCTCAGCTGCAACTGGCTGATGACAAACTCCCCACATAAGAAAGGGAAAACCCAAACATTCCTTTTTTTCCTAGATTGATTGAGGGATAGGCGAACGACAAATTATTTGAATGTCAAAATGCAACAGGAAAGCACTACCAAAGGATTAAATGAACTTTACTTTTTGATAGGTACTACAATGATTAAAACATACAGGTTCGCAAACTTCGTGCCTCATAGAGGGTTGTAACTTCAGCCAGCTTGGCACTACGAACTTCAGCAATATGAGCATCTACATCACGCTTGAGCTTATCCCTTATTCTAGAGGGATCCCAATTTGCTTGCCCAATAACAGCATCTGCAAAACAGTACTAGTAGTCATATTTCAAAAGCTAATCCGCCGTGACTGAACTCAATATTTAATCCCTGCATAATATCAGTCATTTACAGGCAAAGCCTTCCCCAGCCTTCCCCGTCTAACATAGTCCTCTACTTACAGCGTTAAAGGAAAGGGGATAAAGGGACGGGCCGCGGGATAAAATACGGGTTAATGGATAAATGGGACGGGTTAATGGGTGGGTGTTTTTTCCACCTATATATGCTGACATGGACAGCGGTTAGTTTTAAGAGATAAAAGTGGTCCACTTTACTAACGGCAAGGGTAATTTTGATACCAAAGGATAACGAAGGGCAAATGTGGTCTATTTCCAATAGTTGAAGGGTAATTTTGGCCCCTTTTTTTTTGAAAAAGGTAACAATAATTTTGGCCCTTTTCCGTATATAATATATCATGCAGGGCAGCAATAGCAGGCTATATCTTGTACCTGCACATTCTTCATTGAAGTGGGACATAAAAAACTCGGTGCAGTCCTGAGCAGCCACAGCGAACCCTTTACCTCCCTTTAGTGCCTTATCAAATGCTTCTTTGAATATTTCCAAAGTACGAGATCTTATGTGTCCCAGCATAGATTGGTACGCTTCTTGGACAAGCTGCAATAGGAGAAAGGATAAGTAACTAGATAAAGCAATCAGAAAATGTACCTTCAAAGGTTAAAAAAGCTTAGAACATTAACTCCAGCAGTTTCTCTTCCAATTGGTTACATTATCTAACTTAATATTATAAATGAAAAAATAATAATTCTTTTTCTTCTTTTTTTATTTTTTATTTTTTTTCCACCATTACCTGCAGCAATTTCTCTTCCAACTGCTTCCGTTTTGTAGATCTTACTCCATCATCAAAGAAAGTAGCGTCAGCATCATACCTGAAAAGAAAGAATGTTACTGACCAAGTGCACATGTCCTTATTAATGAAATACGTACACCACAACTGATATAACATGTATCAAGAACAGAAAAAACATCAAATTATATCAATAGGAAAAAGAGAATTCTGTACAGATCTACATCGCTGTAGAAGTGCAACTTTGTAGTTTTAGTGTAGTAGCTTCTCTTCAGACAAAGTTACAGGCTTCCTACATTCTTTGGTATCATAGATGCAGTTTTAGACTTTGTCACCAGAGATTGTATAAGAAATGATAGAAATTTGGTCGCAAAATTTGGTAGACGTAGGAAAAAATACAAGCACACAGCTATAGAAAAGTTAATGCTGCACTGCATGAAAGTATGTCCCTACTCTGACAGACAACTGTTTAAAATTGAGGTAAGCTTCCTTCCAAAGCCCTGGACTGGATGAGATTGCACGGCCTCTTTTAATTGACACCATTCCTAGAACAAAGATCAATCACGTCAATACACCTCATTTGTATTGAAAAAAGCACATATTTATGGGCAATTTTATCAGAGATTGTCAATAAATATAAGAATGTACAACACATTAAGTTAACCTTCAAAACAATTCAATACCTCATTTTCTGTAAAAGAAGCATATTTTTCATGGGCAATTTCTTCACAGCGTACAGTAGCTACCATAACCTGTAATTAGATAAGAATCAAACACAATAACTATGGAAACATAACCGGAAACTTCAAAGAGAATCAAATGTTAACCTTATGGGCAGGCAGGTCAAGGTCCTTGTTCTCCTTTATAATCTTCCATATCTCTTGAGCACTAAATGAAAAGCCCGAAGCAGGAACAACTGCCCGACGATCTCCAGCAAGCCCACCAGGTGCAATAGAATGAAAAAATCGGTGTCTTAGACTAGCCACCTTATGAAGAAAACAAAAATGAACAGAAATAAGCAACTCAAAGCCCATTAAACTGGAAAAGGAAAAACCATATTGGCAAAGTAACCACTTCTAAGAAATTAAACTTTTTAAAAGAGAAAAAGAAAGATAAAATGATCATTGTTTCCATTAATTTACTTTAAAGTACCTGTTCTTTGAATTGTTCTTCCTTTTCTTCATAACTAGAAAGAGCCACAACCTCGACCTGGAATGTCAATCATTTCATTACATGAACATGCATAGACATAAAAGAGACAGTAAGAAGGTTAGGACAGATCGTAATGAGACTCACATTAAAGAAGTCGCTTAAAGGTGTTTCCTTGTAAGCTTGCGGCTTTGGGACGGAATCCCAAATCTATATCCAAGAGAAGTGAACAAAAAATAATATTTGATTTTGTAAGACGAAACATAATAAGAAGAATCGTGCATATAGTACCTTTTGAATATCTTCCCGTAGTACAGGCTCCAAATTCTCAAGTGGAGTCTACAAAATTCAATTGGAAAATTAACTGGCTTATTGAAGTCTTTATACAATTTGCAGTTGAATGTGTAACACTCATTTATAAGAGAGGAAGGAACCTACCCTTGTTTTATCACGTATAACAAACATCAATGTCGTTTTACGAGGACTAAATAACCGCATCATGACCTGTTTAACATAAAGAAATCAGTAAATTGATCCAGGATATACAAAAAAAATAGTAAATTTTTTCTACTTTTACCTGGAAAACAGTCTTCAAAAGAGGTTTATTTGCAGCTTGCTCACGGCCAATGTCGTGACACCACCTGAATGTTGAGACATTTGATCAACTTGTCTATTTCAATTTTTGCTGGTATTATTTTATGTCAAGTCTATGTACTTCATACACTAAAGGAAGCTTACATGTTGATTAGCACTATATCGGAAACAGCAAGTGCAAACAGGGCACTCTGTTTTTCAAATGCAGTGTCATCCTAAAAGGAAAATAAAGTCTGAATGAGAAAACAATAAGCTCTATGCCCAGTTATAACACTCCATGACAAATGATGGGCAGGGAGCATTCAATGAGCATTGGTAGCTGAATTTTGGCGGCTCCAAATTTATCTCTTTCATATACATGATTGAAGATGGATATTACAACATTGACACAGACAATACGGGAAGCAAAATCAAATGTCTCATACACAAGCCAATTAGTAAGAACTTTTCCAGCATTATGTCAGGAGCATTGTCCTAGACAATGGCCCAGAGAAAGCTACTAGTCTTAAATTTGTCTTACTAGTCAAGGAGCCGGGTACATTAAATTTTAAAAGCAATACGAGACAACAAGGCTAATAAAGAATCAAGCAAATAATTGGTTTGTGTCCTCTTTAATTAGTAACAAACAGCTGATTCATATTAGCGGTAACAATGAATACAAATATATCATACAGCAGTACATGCAGATATGAATTGAGAATAATATATGTCTGGTCACAAGAATTGCATTGAATGGAGCAACAAAGAGGAAAGTCAATAATCATTTTTTTTGCATTTATAACCACACCTCTCCTTGCTCTCTTCCATCAGTGCCCTCTAAATCCATAACAAGGGTGCAAGGCTCAATTCCATCACATTGAGCCATCCAAATACCTTTCGTGGTTTGTGACCTGAAATGAAGTAAATTCTTTCAGCTCACTTCAATAGAATATCAGAGAATTAGCATTAATAACATAACTTCCAAAGACTTACCTTCCCTTGTAAGCATCCATCTCTCTGAAGTTGGTAAAGAAAAGATGATTTAACAGCGTACTCTTCCCTGTCATAATCATGGAATAGCATCAAAATGATTTAAAATTTGTCAAAATTGGCATTTATGGAATAGCATCAACTCAAAAGAAAATCAATGACTAAGAGTTAATCAAAATCTATGTTGCGTGGACTCTCCAAAATAATGTCACACCCGTGTCGGATCCTCCAAAAATACACTATTTTTGGAGGATCCGACACGCACCCGGTAACATTTTCGGAGAGTCCGAGCAACATAGATCAAAATGACCCGTGGTCAGTAGAGCTGAAAGGTATCCTGATAAAGGAGAGGTCTAAAAAGTGAGCCGTTCTAAAACATGCACAGGAAGATCTGAATCAGCTTTAGGATGCTTTTGACCTTTTGTTCACTAAGGATCAACATTCCCAAGTTACATTCTTTTATGTAAGGTGTTATATAACAGTCAAGAAGATGCAAAAAGTACAAAAGAAGATGGGTTAGCCCCATTACAAAAAGTACATTATCCAGGGCGGGGAGCTAACCAAAAAAACAAAAAGCTTGGCTGCCGAGTCAAAGTTATAGAGCCAATGAAATCTTGAAATGTGATAACATCATTTACAGGGGATAGATTACTCCAACTAAATAGATTCCGAAGACATTTGGGTTTCAAGTTTTCAAGTTAAATTGAAGTCAATAGATTCCAAAGAGCAAAATGAACGATAAGTGTTCACATTTCCAAGAAATTGTTCATACCACTACTTTGTGGGCCCATAATGGATACTACAGCATATGAAAGACCGCATTCTGCCAGTTTAACTTCCTTCGAGAAGTTCTCAAGTCCAGCAACATTGAATACCCCATCCCCATCAATGAGGTGAGTTGAGTTACTACTTAACAACTAAAACCCAATGGCCAGAAAACAAAAAACATATAGTTAAACCGTGAGAAAGACGGTAAACTGAAGAACTATTACATGGCATTTGGTTTATGAATATGGAGCACGAAATTAATGGGGCGGAAGTTAAAAGCAGATCATTTAGAGTGTGAATTGGGAACTATGGAAGTGGATTGGAGCATCAGAAAGATAGAAGACATACCCATATGAGAAAGCTCAAAGCTCGATCAATGCTTGTGAATTCGAGGAGGAGAGTGCCAAAGTGCGATCTTTGAATAGAAATATGGCTTCTTCTGTCTTAAAAAGTGCGCCTCATATCCGATTATCACATGTGAAAACTCTATCAAGAATTGTAACTTTGCAATCATCAAAATCAAAGAGGAAGAATACTACTCCTACTACTAGTACTAGTAATTAGTGAGAGTAATAACAATAATAATAATTAGGTTAATACACCAGGTAAACAAAATCTATGAATACCCGGGACACCTTGTAAGGTGAAATACGAAAATTTGTAATATCTAATTAAATATGTCTCCCTTTTGAGAGGGAAGAGAATCTAGAGATATATCTTTAAAATATTAGTACAGTATCAATTTTAGGTGGCACAACATTATCTCTGCTTATTTCAATAAATAATTTTTTTTAAATCACATAAATAATATTAAATAATATGTTTGAGTTATATAAAATTATAAAATAAAAAATATCTTAAAATGATGAATATTTTTCTCATTTATCTAGCTCAATAAATGAAGAAATCATGTTTCTTAGAAGTTATGAGATGCCTTATTAAGATTTATGATGATTTATGTTTGAATGCCTTATAAAAATGTTCTTCTTCGGTAATCTAATACTGAAAACAAAACATAAAATTATTTTATCACGACTCTCAAATAACATAAGCTAAAAATTGAATCTTACGCTTTTTTAACCCTATACCTCCTAAAAAAACTTGCTAATGGCAATGTAAAATTGAAAAAATGACTAATATTGATATAATATTTATAACAAATAAATTAATATAAAAAATAATATAGTGAAACGTTGTCATTTGTTGGATGGAGCAAAAAAAAATGATAATTTATTTATGATATATTTTGTCTTCTACTATTTTATTCTTATTATGTGTGTTTTTACCAATTTAGTTGTCAATACTATACTACAATTGATTTGGCTCTATTTTCTGACTTCTTTCACCGCTAATGCTCTTTTTATGAAAATAAATTTATATGCCTTAATAGTTTGTCAACTTAACAAATAATTAATTTTACTTATATGATGAATTTGAAAAATAAAATAAAATTGGTTGTTGTTGCTAATTATTTAAGTCAAAGATTCAATTATTTGTTCTATTAAAGGAAATAAATTAGTTTTTTTTAATTCAAAACAATAATATTAGTTTGTATTATTTTCCTGATATTTAATTTACTTTAAAACCAACTAACGTTATGGGTTATTAAATTTTTCTTTGTTTAAAAAAAATTAAGATTTTATTTTATATAAATTAATATTTATTTAAACTATGTAACATAATTATAAGTTATTTTACCTAATAGTATCTACTTATATTTTTATAAAGTCAAAAAGAAATTAAGCTGTCGTTTTTTCTTTTCTAATTACTCGTACAATTTAATTCATCATGTTTGAAAACTATGTAAATACACTCGTTAATTGTAAATTTATAATTAAAAAACATGCTAAGACAAGTGAGTTATCACTTGAATAACAAACCAAATGAAGCATGACTATGTTATCTTAGTCGGCATGTATAATGTATATATTTGAATTGTCTCCATTTTTTACAAAGTCAAATCAAAAAAGGATTTATATAAGATAAAATTGTGTTCAGCTCAAATAGACAAAAAATATTTTATTAAAAATTAAGACTCCTAAACCAAAAAGAAGTTCAAAGTGTCGTTTTGTACCTAATATATTCGTAAAGAATTAATTTGTCAAAATTTTACTAACTTTAAAAACCTTTCTAAACCTAAAAGAGGTATGAATTGGTTAAAACTTTCCTAGTGTAAAATTTAATACTCCTAAATATAAATGGATTTCAAAGTAAAAACTTTCCTCGTGCAAAAATTGAGAAGGAACGAAATTTTTCAACTGAAGGGATTAAAAATCAAACGAAATTTTATTATAGTGAACGAATTGAAAAAGAACTAAACTTTCCTACCGAAGGAATTGAAAATTTTAATTAATTATCTAAGATTTAAACTTTCCTAGTGTAAATTGAACGTCCTTGAAATTGTAGAATGGAAAAGAAATTCAAAAACAAAAGCTCTAAATATTCAAAAAAATAATTACTTAATTATTCCTAAATATTAGAAAATTAATTAAATGGATATTCCTAAATATTAGGAAATACAGTCAAACTTCTCTATAACAGTTTCGTTTGTTCCGATATTTTTTTGCTGCTATAGTGAAAGAATGTTAGAAAATATATATTATAACATAACATAAAAATCGATTCCAAGAAAAAACTTGGCAAGTGAATGGTTGTTATATGAGAATGTTGTTATAGAGAGGTCTGATTGTAGTCAAATGACCATTTCGCCTTATGTGAAATCAAATTTTAAAGGGTAAAAAAAGCGAACAACATTTCGCTAAAAGCATTCGTACTTTTAATATCTATACTATATTAAAAGCACAAAGTCCTTTAGCGAAATGTCGTTCGCTTTTTTTATCCTTTAAAAATAAATTTTACATTGGACAAAATTATAATTTTAATTATTTTCCTAATATTTAAGACTTCTAAATCAAATAAAATTTTAGTTATTAAACTTTTCCTTATTTGGACTAGGTAAGAAGTCCTAATATTTAGGTAATGGTAAAAACTTTAAAAAGTTATCTTTTTTCCAAATCAAATAAAGTTTGTTTGCCTAATCATTACTTTGAAACATGTAAGAAATTTTAAATAGGAAGTAAAAATCAATTATTATTTTAAATATATAATATAAGCTATTTATCTATTTAGAAAAAATTATAACAAAATGTAATGTGCTAATTTTATAAAAAATAATGGTTAATATACTTAAGAAAGTTATCCCCTTTTCAAAATTACTTAAAGTTTTATCTATTTCCTTATTTGAACTATGTAAAAGATCTTAATATAGGATTTTAAAATCATTTAATATATTAATTATCTAATATAAATTATTTATTTATTTAAAAAATGTAATATAATTATAATTCTTTACATATTAACTTTGAACTATATATATGAACCATAATACATCTGCATATCAATTTGGGCTACTTTTCATCCAAATAATATATTTTTTACATAATTTTTGAAAACTACATTTACCAATTAGAACAAGCAACTATATATTTAAAAATATAAAAGATATAGAGAGATAGGGAGAAAGAGAGATCAGAAAAGTAGCTGGCAAGAGTCAATAACACTAATTATTCTGCAAACACAAAGATTCAAAAGTGAAATATGATCATATTAGTTTTTTTAAACCTTTTGAACATATAATTTATAGTGGATAAAATTATAATTATAGTTAGATATTTATATCATGATATGACCTTTAAGAATTTGAATAAATAAAAAATACATTATTTTTGTTAATATTGATAATAAATAATTAAGTCTCTAAATTATACAACTAATTAGCAAAAGAAACCTATTCAATTATTTTTTAAATTCATGAAAAATAAATTTTCAATTTGACAAACTCTTAATTAGGGTACATAAAGTTATTTTTATAGAAAGAACATTAGTATTAAAACCAATCAAAAAATAAAGCAAACCCAGTTATAATATAGTATTAAGAGTCTAATTGGTAAAATGTAAACTTGAAGCAATAAAGATGAAATAACAAATGACAAGATGTATTCTATTTGAGTTGTCATAAATTAATTTTTCCTTTTTTCGCATTTGTTCCGGCAAATAATAGGTTTCTATATTTAGTTCATAATTATTTATTATAAAATATTAACTAAACATTACTCATTTTTAGACTTTAGATTATCACGTATCAAATTTTAAGAGCTATAAGATAAACTTCTCATTCCCGAATCTCTAAAAGATCAAAAAATTAAATTTTTTAATTTGTTTTATTTGTCAAATCTTCAAAGAATAATAATAACAATATTTTTGTGTTATTTATTTTCAGTATTAAGTCAATAAAATATTAACAATTGTCATAAAATATTCCCAGAAAGTCCTCAAAATCACAACAAGGATTTGTGAACGTTAGCGGGACATGATTATTTTTTTTATTGAACTAGCTAAATAGGGTCGACATTCATCATTTTTAGGAACTTATAATTTTTTAAAAAATTTTTAATTTATAACTCTAACAAATTATATGATAATATCTAAGTGATTTTTAAACTTATTTACTTATTAATATGGGTACACGCGCAAAATGCATATTCTAAGACTAATAATATATTAAAAGCACGAAACCCCTTAATGAAATATTATCATCTTTTTTACCCTTCAAAAATATATTTCACACTAGATAAAATTATAATTTATTTTTATTTTCCTAATATTTAGGAATTTGAGTCAAGTAAAATTTTAATTATAAATTTTTTTCTTATTTGAAAAAGTAATTAACACCAAAAAAGGAAAAATCTCAAGTTGACACCTAAATTGGAGAAATCAAAGTGAGGAACTAAATATTGTGCACCTTGAACTCTATTAGGTTTAGGAGTCTTCATTATGAGTATAAGCGAATTAGATTTTAAATATTTTTTTTTTTATGAAAAAAAATATCATTTGAATTTTGGCAGGGTAACTTCCCTTCCTTCTCCAAGGAAGTTCAACAAAGGAGGAACAAAAGGCCCTTTACAATATTAATTATAATAACAATCATCCAGAATTAAAAACTGCACTTTCTATAAGCTTTGATTTTTATTTATAAGGTAAATAAGTAATTTTAATTTATACATTATATTTAAAGATTATTACATTTAAACTTTATAATAATCGCTAGGTTATACGTGCGAAAGACGTACTCTATAACTAGTAGTATGGATATAGATAAAGATCAATTTCATTTGTATTTACTATGTGAATAAAAAATTAGAATTTTTGTATACAAAAATAACTTAATAGCATTACTTTTAGTAAAAGGAAAATATCAAGTCTTTGAATATGCTAAAATATGCTGTTCGAATTTGACAAGAAATTAAAGTTTGACTTATTATCTTTACAAGAAAACAATCCCAGTTTATTAATCGGAATATCAGCTTGTTAAAAGTTGTAGTTGGCAAGCAAAACCCTCTTTGATTACGAAAATTAAGATTAATAAAATAAAATAAAAGTCAAGGAAGAATACTAGAATCATAGTCCACAAATAATTTTTTACTAGCTCAGCTAAAGTGCTAATGTCTCGATTTCGATATATATATGCCAAATACATACGCAACCCCTTAAAGTTGTCACCATTTTCCATTTAGACACTTAAACTGAACCTATTACCTATTGGACACTCAAACTATTGGCGAAGTGTACCTATTGAACACAAAAAAACTCATACCCACAAAAAAACAAGCATGTGAAATCAAGCGTTGTTTACATGGCAATGTAACCAATAAAAGAAAACCACATCACTAAAAAAAATACACATTGGCTCTTCAAACCAGGCCCACCACCTTCCTGTTTCTCTTACTTCCCTCATCACCTGCTTGTTCATCTTCAGTCACCGCACCAACAATAATCACCATAGAAAATCACTAACTTCATTGAAATTTAAACTAAAAATTAAAAAAAGACAGCACACTACAATCATACTTATAAAGAACACAAAATCAATCACCAAGTTGTTGCTTTGGATCTTCTAGTCAGGATGAGGATAATAAGGAATCAACAACACCCACAAAGTCCACTACCCTCACTCCACGACTTAGCTGAATATATGCAGATTTCAAAAAATTAATAGTTCCAATATATGTTTTTTGGCATGTTCGAAGAATGTCAAGAGAGATACAACGATGCAATTTCTGGGTCATCACATTGATGACGGATTTCCCGATCACCATGATCCCGCTCCCCTCTTCGGAAGAGATAGAGGACATGCGAAGGGGTTAGAAAACCTTATATTCTAGTGCTTAATAAAAATTTAATTTTGTAATTTTGATGTTGTATATTTGAAGTAAATCTGTACAAAAACCAGAATTATTAGGAGGAAGAGGAACGAGAAAGTAGGAGAAAACAAGTATTTGAATAAAAAAAGAGAAAAAACTTTACTTCAGTTATTAAAGGCTTCACGCGCGCAACTCATAGTGAGATTTACTAATTATGCCACGTCTGCGTAAAGTGTTCAATAGGTACACTTTGCCAATAATTTAAGTATCCAATAGGTAATAGGTTCAGTGTCTAAATGGAAAATTGTGACAACTTTAAGGGGCTACCTATGTATTTGGCCAAATATATATTATTATAAAAGCACGAATATTTAATGCTAAATATTGAACGACTAAAATATCCCTAAAATCTTGATCGACTTTTATACCCTTAAATATTTATTGAATTTACGGATATAATTGTAATTACCCAAAGTTGGAATTCTTTTCGGATTTAAATTGCACATAGACAGACCATACAAAGTGTATAGTTTATTTTCAATATGATTCATATTAGATACGATTTATATTATTCAATCAAAGTTAAACTTCATTAGGACTCTTATAATTTATACACTTAGAATTTTTGTTAGTGCCACATGGTTATACACTTAGAATTTTTGTTACTGCCACATGGTTGAAGGGAAATCCTATTATTTATAGGGTTATCATGGACAAACGGTGGGCTGGATTCTAGGAGGAAATTGAACGCTCCAAGGACGCTCTTTGTTAAGGTTACGTTTAATGGAATTTTGTTCTGTATCTTTTATTGTGAATATAAATATTTTGAATACAGATTATATGTTAGCAAGATTTGCAATATTTTACTTTTTTATTGAAAGTTGGGTCGTGTTAGTTTATTCTAATTTTCTATATAGTTTATACTTTATATATGTGTAAGTACTACTTATGTACAGAATCATGGAAGAAAAGATTATTTGGCAAACGACACGAGAAGAAAAGTTAATATATATGGGAAAAGCGTCTTTGTTTTCCCTACGAAGATGTGGATTTTGCTTTTCTTCCTATGTCAAAATGATACTCCCCTAATTCTGCTTTACTCAACTACATATCTATTGATAGGTTTGATACATGGAGTGTTTGTTTTCCTTTTTGCTTTTAATATTTTTGGATTTTATGAATAACGTTTAGTGGAACTCGCTAGGCTTTTCTGATTGATATAGGTCATGTATCGTTTAATGTATCTTAATGTTAATGCACTTAAACTACTTTAGGAAGATTTTTAAGATTAGTAAAAATAATTGTGTAATACATAGTTATTTTTATAGAAGATGTAATTAATCATTTTTGTCTTTTGATTAAAAAAATTATTTGGTGTGTAGGAAATTAGCCAAGTCACAAGCGTTGTTTGCTCTTTAATTACACAATACAGTTATCTGAAGGAGTGTCAAACGCACGCAATTGCATTGCTATAATAATTTTTTTTTTCCTGAACTTGGTAACCTTTATAAGTTCTCCTCTCTTATGGTTTCTTTATTCATGTGCGTATGACTTCGGAGCTTGATAAGTTTTATATGTTCTCCTCAGTCCTCTCTCATTCTTTACCTGCATGTGTGATTTTTTTTATGAGATACCTCGTCTTGTACCGGCTAACTAGAGCCCTTATGTGTCTTGAACTTATATTGAATGCGGTTAATATAAATTTTGTAATACTTTTTGATTTTTTTTATAATCGTCAATTAAAAGAAGACATTTTCTCAGTTGTTATAGCTATTGCCGCCGCTGAAGTAGTTATTGCACTAGCTATTATTTCATTAATTTACCGTAACAGAAAATTAACTCGTATCAACCAATCAAATTTGTTGAATAATTAGTATTAATACAGCCAAGAAGATCTTATGAAAATTGAACATTTTCGTAGTGAAGATTTAAAACAGATATTGGAAATTTTAGAAAAATATTTCGTAATTGATTTAGCAAAAAATAAGTTTTAAATCTATTGGACTTACTTAGTGAAAATAGATTGAAAATCTTTAGCATAATTAATATATTAATATATCATATATTCAAAATAAATTCAGAATTAAATTTAATAGATGTATCTAAGGAGAATTCGCTTTGAAGAAACTATTCCCTAGATACACATGTCGTGTTATTTCACAATTGAACAAATTTAAAAATTTAAAAAGACCTAAAGTTAGGGATTTATCAATAGGTAATGTTGCACCAATGTCCAACCAAAGGGAGACTGCGGTACGACCCAAAATCAACCGTTATGATGGCGCCTATCGTGGAACTAGGCCAGCCTCAACTCAACAACCCAACACCAAAAACAATAAGTTTGAAAACGTTAACGGAAGCATTTAACATTAAAGAAAAACTGTTCGAAACATAAGAAAATCCCAAAGTGATACAATCCAGCCCAAAACCAGGGTGTCACTGAGTACATGAGCATCTATATCAGAAATACAGTCTATTATATGTCTAGAGATATAAACTGAAAGTACGACAAAGATAAAAAAAAAAAAGGAGAGTCAAGGCCCGCGAACGCAGTACATCTACCTTGATAGTCTCCAAAACTCTAGGATCCTCAATCAGCAACTGTCGCTATGACCGGTATCACATAAATCTGCACACGAGGTGCGGGGAGTAACGTGAGTACACCATCTCAGTAAGTAACAAGTCCAAACTTTGGACCGAAAGGTAGTGACGAACTCAACCTCAACAGGCATAACAGAAATCAATGTGCAGAAACGTAGGCATGCTTTCAAGTCAAATATACAGCTCAAACAGTAAAGGAAATATAGATCTGAACAGTGTAAGGTATACTACTTAGCTATCTCTACATGCCAATGCACATACTGTATGAAATACCCCATGTGCTCCACTCTCAAGTATCCAACCACTCGGTACTGTATATGGCCATCCGGCACAGGGAAATCTATCCCGAAACATATACAACACTGACTATAAGTCACCATTACCGAGGAAAAAGGGCAACATAACCATATGGAGAAATCCATCTCCAGGTATCAAGTGCTTCGGACAAATCCAGATCCAGGGAAATACATCCCTCAATAATATCATCCGCGCTCACTAGGTGTGTGTTACAAACTCCGAAGGGGCTCCTACAGCCCAAGTGCTATCATAATCATCAATATAACCGCTGCGGTGTACAGCCCGATCTCATAACTGTCACTCATAACCAGGCTCTCGGCCTCACTCAATCATCAACCTTTTCAGTCTCACCCACGGGCTCACAATATCATGAAAACAAATCCGAAACAATAATATGATGATTCAATAACTAATCGAGACTGAGGTATGATATAAAAATACATGAACATGACTGAGTACGGAATATTAATAAAAATAATGAGATGACAGCAAGAAATGACCACTAAGGGTCCCAACAATACCGGCATAAAGCCTAAACATGATATCTAGCATAATTTACAGCTCAATTACTTTATCACGTGATGAACGCATGGATATTAACAAAATAGAGTCACTAAACGGTGCCATGGAATCACGCAGGCCACAATTCTCATGGTGCATGCCCGCACACCCGTCACTTGGCATGTGTGTCACTTTAATACCAGTCACATAACATGTAATTTGGGGTTTCAAACCCTCAAAACTAAGTTTGAAAGCGTTACTTACCTTAAACCAAGCAAAATCCTACTCTGCGATGCCCTTGCCTCTCAAATCGGCCTCCAAACGTCCCGAATCTAGCCATAAGCAATACAATACGATCAATATAGGATAAAAAAACCAATTCCACAAGAAAAATATCAAATTATAGCCAAAATCCAAAATCAGCTCAAACCTGGCCCCCTAGCCCACGTCTCGGAATCCAATAAAAATTACAAAACCCGAAAGTCCATTCACTCACGAGTCTAGTCATACCAAATTTATCAAAATCCGACCTCAATTGCCCCTCCAAATCCCCAAAGTTCACTTTCCAATTCCCAAGCCCTAAATCCCCAAATTTTCAATTCCAATCCCTAATTAAATGATGAACAAAGCCATAGATTCACGAAAATTAGACCAATACGGGTTAGAATCACTTACCCCAAGGTCCTCCTTGAAAACCTTCGAAAAATTGCCTCTCTCCCGAGCTCCCCAAGTCCAAAATTGAAAATGAAAGACAAAACCTCGAGCTGGGATTTTCTGCCCAGTTAAAATCGGATTCCAGTCGATGAATCTTGAAATGGGATATGCCATACAATAAACCATTAAACAAAGCAAACTAGACGGTTCGATCAAAATGAATTCTTGTTTTGACTAAATAGTTATGGATGACTTGACAATTCCAATTCGAATCGACCAATCGAATCTTATATATTTTCCACATTCATAGGAGTGCGTTTATGTTTCTGCTTTACGAATATGATTTTTTGGTCATTTCTAATAATATATATCCTTATTCCTATTTTGGCATTTTTAATTTCCGAAGTGTTAGCCTTGTTATCCAGAAACTTGTTCAGAAATACCGTAATGGAAGGAACATAGGAGTTTGTCGCTAGGTATTTGACCAAATAGGATCTTCCAATTCCTGTAGAACCTATCACTAAAATACCCCTAGAGGGGGATAAGGCTAAGGGAGCGAAAAGGGTTTTCCATGAGATGGGAAATGAAAACTATTTTCCCCACACGAAGTTTGTGAATAAGTGATTGTCTGATAATGAGCAAGGAATATCCGTCTTTACCGGCCGTGGAAGCTCTTACTCGATAGGGTGCTCTTGGCCCAATGAATATCACTTATTCTGATATTTATCAATGGTGGTATACAATCGGTTTATGCACTAATGAAGATCTTTATACTAGCGCTCTTTTTCTATTATTTCTTTCTATCATATCCTTAACAGTAGGTTGGTTACACCTACAACCGAAATGGAAACCGAGCGTTTCCTGGTTCAAAAATGTCGAATCTCGTCTGAATCATTATTTGTCAGGACTCTTTGGCGTAAGTTCCTTGGATTGGACATGGCATTTAGCTCATGTTGCTATTCCTGCATCTAGAGGGGAGTACGTTCCGTGGAATAATTTCTTAGATGTATTACCGCATCCCCAAGGGTTAGGCCCACTTTTTACAGGTCAATGGAATCTTTATGATCAAAACCCCAATTCAAGTAGTCATTTATTTGGTACCGCCCAAGGGGCAGGAACTGCCATTCTAACTCTTCTCGGGGGATTCCATCCACAAACGCAAAGTTTATGGCTGACTGATATTGCCCATCACCATTTAGTTATTACATTTATTTTATATCTCGTGGTAACAAAAATATATTGTTCTGGGGTATATCAAGGTTTAGTCTTAAGTTCATATTTCGTCGACCAATCCTTCCTAATTTACATCTTTATTGAAAGAATTTCTTTTGTAATTCCTTACATAAGGATTCATAAAATACCAGATCGCCACCTACACAAGTAAATTGTTGATAAAACTCTAAAATGGCATTTTTTTTTACCCAATTTAAAGGGCCCCGCTTTTTTCGATAAGAGTAGGTAACCCGTTCCCTATCTTTATTTCTATTGCATTATATCTCATCGTATTACATTATGTTCTGCGAGATTAGAAAATCACCATCAATACCTCGATCTAGGTCTAAGATAATCCTTTGTTCCATAGCCCTGGGGCTATTTACAACTAGCCAATTAAGAAGTGTCAGGACCCAAAATTCTAACCAGTCGTGATGGCGCCTATCTCAATACTAGGCAAGCTGAAATCTCAATGAACCACAACTTCTTTCAAGTCTGAAAATATAATATTTAAATAACATCCACAAATCTCATAATTACCTATACAACATCTCTCAAAACCTGGTGTCACTAAGTACATGAGCATCTAATTATGAATACAAGTCTGAAAAGTACGGTCTGTAACAGTCTGAGACCAAATATAGTAAATAAGGAGATAGGGAAGGAGAGACAAGGTCTGCAAAACACGACAGCTACCTCAGAATCTCCAGAAAATCAAATGTGTGAAAGAATCAACACCCGCTATGTCCGGGAACACCTGGATCTGCACACGAAGTGCAGGGTGTAGTATGAGTACAACCAACTCAACAAGTAATAATAATAAATAAGGAACTGAAGATAGTAACGAGCTACACAGTTATGGTTCATTTTCAGTAATTCCAGCTAAGAATAGACATGCTATCAAATCTGGTAGTTTATTGTCAAATCAATTTTTATACAGTTCCTGTTCATGTAATCCGTATATCAAAATCTTTCAGAGATTTCACAATAATGACAGATAGCAACTAAGTGCAACAACAAATGGAAATCAAGTACAATCTTCTAGGACAACAATCACTCAATGGGCTCCCAGCCCTCATCACTCACTCTCAATGAGTACCCGCGCTCACAGGGGGTGTACAGACTCCGGAGGGGCTCCTACAGCCCAAGCGCTATAATCTGCACAGACAACTCACGTGCCATATTACAAATATCTGGATCCGCGCACGGCCAACTCACGTGATATAGTATAAATATCTGAATCCGCACGGCCAACTCACATGTTGCACGGCCAACTCACGTGCTATAGTATAATATAAGGATCTGCACAGCCAACTCACGTGCTATGATATTAATATCTCACAATCAGGCCCTCGGCCTCTCTCAGTCATAAATCTCTCCAGTCTCTCGGGCTCTCATTAATCATGAAATCAGCCCAAACAATAATGATATGATGTATCAATAATAATAACAGAGACTAAGATAAAATGTGCAAGTAAAAACTGAGACTGAGTACATATAGCATTTAGCAGGCAATTCAACAAGTTCACGACCTCTGTGGGTCCCAACAGTACTATTACATAGTCTAAGCATGATTTCTAACAAGATTTACAGTCAAATTTTATCAACACATAGAGAGCATATAGCTAACAATAAATTATTCAACTTTACAGTTTTTCGGGACGGACCAAGTCACAATCCCCTCAGTGCACGCCCACACGTCCGTCACCTAGCATGTGCGTCACCTTCAGAATAACCACATGATACCAAAATCCGAGGTTTAATACCCTCAAGACCAGATTTAAAACTGTTATTTACCTCAAAGCGTGAAATGTTTTACTCTGCTATGCCTTTGCCTCGCAAATCGGCCTCCGAATGCCTCGAATCTAGTCACAAATAATTTGTTTCAGTCAATAAAATTTATTGGAATTAATTCCATAAGAAAATACTAATTTTCCATAAAAATCCGAATTTTAGCTCAAAAATCGCCCGCGGGGCCCATGTCTCGGAACTCTATAAAAGTTATAAAATACGAAAGTCCATTCAACCACGAGTCTACCTATACCAATTTTACCAAATTTTGACCTCAATTCGACCCTCAAATCTACAAATCTTATTTCCAAATTTCTAAGTTTCAATTTCCAATTTACACCTCAAAATCATATAATCTAGTCGGATTATTCGATGATAATTCAATATTATTGAGTAGAAATGATCACAAGGGACTTGCCTCAAGTTTTCCTTGAAAATATATCAAAAATCGGCTCTCCTCAAGCTCCAATTTGTCAAAAATGGCGAATGGGACGAAGTCCCTGTTTTTATAATTCTGCCCAGACAACCTCGGTTCTGCCTCAATCTTGGCCTTCGATCGAGGTCCTCGATCCTGGGCCTCGATCCTGGTCCTCGATCATGTCTTCGACCCTGGTTTCGACCGTGACCCTCGACCCTGGGCTCGATTATGGCTTCGATCGTGGCCCTCGACCCTGGGCTCGATCATAGCTTCGATCGTGGCCCTTGACCCTGGGCTCGATTCTGGCAGGTTCTGGGCTCGATTCTGAGAGATTTATTGGCTCGAATCTGGCAGAAGAAATTTCCAACAGAAAGAAATTGCAGCAGCTGTTGTAGTTCAATTTTTGATCCGTTAACCATCCGAAACTCACTCGAGGCCCTCGGGACCTCAACCAAATATACCAACAAGTCCTAAAACATCATACGAACTTAGTCGAATCCTCAAATCACCTCAAACAACGCTAAAACCATGAATTACGCCCCAATTCAAGTCTATTGAACTTTGAAATTTTTAATTTTTACAAATAACACTGAAACCTATCAAATCACGTCCGATTGACCTCAAATTTTGCACACAAGTCATAAAATAACATAACATACCTATTAAAATTTTTAGCATCAGATTTCGACCCCGATATCAAAAATTCACCCCCGGTCAAACTTCCTAAAAATTCAACTTTCGGCATTTCAAGCCTAATTCCTCTACGGACCTCCAAATATTTTTCCGAACACGCTTCTAAATCCAAAATCACCATACGGAGCTATTGGAATCATCAAAATTCAAATCTGAGGTCGTTTACACATAGGTCCATATCCGGTCCACTTTTCTAACTTAAATTTTTAATTATGAGACTAAGTGTCTCATTTCATTCCGAATTCCTTCCGGACCCGAACCAACTAACTCGATAAGTCATAAATCAATTGTATGACATAAATTGAGCAGTAAATGGGGGAATAGAATTATAATATTCAAAATGATCTGTCGGGTCGTTACAAGAAGTCTCGGATGTACTAGCACTGCATCAAAGATGCAGTCATTGATTCTCCCGAGAGGTCACAATTACCGCGAGCCAAGTGGAGCATGCATGAAGTAGTCATATGCTTCTTCTATTATTTTCCTTGGCGCAGCTGGGCCATCCTGGACTTGAACCAGAAACCTCGCCCGTGAAGTAAATCATCGTACCTACGGTCCAACCAATTGGGAGAGAATCAATAGATTCCTTTTCGGGAGCGATTCATCCTTCCCGAACGCAGCATACAACTCTCCCCCGATCTGTTAGTTGTCAATTGAATTTATAGCATAATGAGACAAATAATTTTTTCCCTTTATTTTTATGGTACTATTCAAATATAATAACCTTCAACATATATACTATTAGCTTTTGATTATTTTAGCTACTTTTTATCGTTTTACTGCCTAAAGATGATTTTGATGCTTTCTCCATCATTAATGCGAGAAGAAACTACATGAAATAAGTTAGAATAAAGTGTCGTAATAAGGACAGATTTTTCAAAAAGAAGTATAATGTTGTGTAGAAAATACTAGATCTTAGAGAAGGCAGTATACATAAATGAGATATTTCTTATTCTTAGGCAGTAGATTTAAAATGTGGACCTGATATAAACGAGTAGCCAAACCAAATAGCTTCAAAATAGCATGTAACTAATGGAGGAAAAAAGAAGGCATGTTTTACTTTTTTTAAAGGAGGAATCAAAATCATTCGGAAGAAAAAAAAGATTAGGCCAAAAAAAAAAAAAATATATGACGATTGTGACGATTACGAAAGGAATAGAGGTTAGGTTGATTGCTTTAAAGGATATTTTTATATTTTAGTTTTTTAATTCTATATATAATATATATCATTAGTGATTGATACTTTTTGAAATTTTAGTGATTTTTATGGATTGTAATTATTCATCCAAATTTTAGTAATTTTAAATTATTCACATGAATTGGTTATGAGTTTAAATTTGCGTTAATTGAAATTTCTTATAGTGTATTTGATACCAAATTAAATTGAAAGACATTTTAAAAGTTAAAAAAGTTACTCTAATACTTAGTAATGTATTTTTACAATATCATTTGCATGAAACTCTATACAGACTAGATGCTAATTGATAATGTGTAACATAAAATATTGGTAACTTCCGTATTAGAATTAAAACTATAAATATAGTGGAATCAACATAAGCTCTCTCTTTAACTACTTAATTGATAATGTGTAACATAAAATATTGGTAACTTCCGTATTAGAATTAAAACTATAAATATAGTGGAATCAACATAAGCTCTCTCTTTAACTACTTAATACAAGCTCGCTCTTTTGTTGACAAAAAAACCATTAAGCACAAAAATTTAGGTTGTAAAATTTCACTATAGATTTGAAAATCACAAGTACATATTTTAATGTTAATTTTTTTTTTGGTAATTAAACTTTTATATATACCAGGAAAAATATTTACACTCAATACAGAACCCTTATAGAGTTTTCTATACTTTCCTTCCTCCCCTATACACACCTTTGCTATCCTTCTGCTATTCTAGCTATTACTTTGGATAGTAGTCCAATCTACTTAGAACTTTTTCTATTTTTCTGTTGCTTCTACAATGCACTTCTTGTACAATTAGCTTGCTAAGAATCTCACAGTTCCTCGCTTTGGCTTGAAATAGTCTTGCCTTCCTTTCCTGCCACACAAAATATACATATCCTGCTAATTGTAACGACCCGACCGGTCCTTTTGAGAGTAATAGCCCTGATCCCCTATTAACTGCTTTTCTCAAATGTTTTTCTGCTATTGTGACTTGCCGGGATGATTGATTTTGAGTTTCGGAGTATTTTAGGATACTTAGTCCCCAAATGAGAGTTTAAGCCTTAAGATTTAGACCGTAGTCGGAACTGTATAAAAACGGGTCCAAAATGGAATTTCATCAACTCCGTTGAGTGATTTTGGGGTTAGGAGCGCATCCGGAATGTGTTTTTGGGGTCTGTAGCAGATTTAGGCTTGAATTGGCGGAAGCTAGTTTTTCGGCGATTTCAGCCGATAGTGAAAATTTTGATATCGAGCTCGGAATGGAATTCCGAAAATGGTTGTAGGTTCGTAATGTTGATTATGACTTTTGCGCAAAATTCGAGGTCAATCGGACGTGATTTGATAGGTTTCGACATCAGTTATAGAATTTTGAAGTTTCAAGTTCTTTAAAATTAAATTGGAGGGTAATTCGTGATTTTTGCGTTGTTTGATGGGATTTGAGAGCTCGACTAAATTCGTAAGGTGTTTTAGGATTGGTTGGTATGTTTGGTTGAGGTCCCGGGGGCCTCGGGTATGTTTCAGATGCTTAACGGGTGAAAACTTGGACTTAGAGGAATTTCTGAACTTTGCTGGTTCTGGTGTTTTCGCACCTGCGTAAAAGAGACCGCAGGTGCGCGAGCCGCACATGCGGAGATGGAAGCGCAAATGCGAGAAATCGAGAGTTGGCCTGGGGTTGCAGGTGCGAGGAAGTTTCCGCATCTGCGATGCCCGCAATTGCGCAAGAACGTTCGCAAATGCGCAAGATGTGCAGAAGCGGAAGGAACTCCGCAGGCGCGAGTGCGCAGATGCGGCCCTTTCGTCGCAGATGCAAAGGCAGAGGGGGTAAGTGAGTTGCGCAGATGCACACGTTTTTCCGCATAAGCGCACCCGCAGGTGCGAGCCCAGGTTCCGCAGGTGCGGAAATACCTGGGCAGTGATTAAAACCGAAGGACTTCGCGATTTTTATCATTTTTGGCTTTGCAAACTCGGGTTAGGGCGATTTTTGAGAGCATTTTCGAGGCATTTCTTGAGGTAAGTTCCTTGTGCTTATTTTTGGTCAATAATCTTGCCTTGTCCTGTATTTTTCCACCTAGTTAATGTGTATTTAAGGTGGAAATTTGAAGTTGGAGACTAGGGATTTGGGAGTTTGAATTGTGGATTGGAGGACCATGTGGTGTAGGATTTTAGTAAATTTGATATGGTTAGACTCGTGAGTGAATGAGATTTCTAGTTTCGTGAATTTTGTTGGGTTTCGAGACGTGGGCTCCGGGGGCCGGGTTTGAGCCAATTTCGGGTTTTTGGCCTAATTTTTGTAGTTTTCTTGTGGGATACATTCCATTAGCGCGTATTGATGTTATTGTACTGTTATGAATAGATTCGGGCCATTTGGAGTCAGATACTCATGGCAAGAACGTGATATCAAGTTGATTTGAGCGGTTCGAGGTAAGTGGCTTGCCTAACTCTGTGTTAGGGACTTCCCCCTTAGGATATCTTGATATTATTTGGTGTGTGGGTGTCGTGTACATGAGGTGACGAGTACGTACACGGGCTATTATTGCAAAAACAATCCCGTTTTTCCTTTCTAAATCATAATTTATTTTATATATGCTGAGTGGTACTACTCTTGGCTATTTATAATATGTTGTTTATCTTTAAAATATTGTGTTTCTTTATATTTTTTGCAATATTAGGCTTACCTAGTCGTAAAGACTAGGTGCCATCACGACACCTTACGGAGGGATAATTTGGGGTCGTGATAAGTTGGTATCAGAGCACTAGGTTCGTAGGAGTCGCGAGTCACAAGCCGATTTATTAGAGTCTTGCGGATCGGTGCAGAGATGTCCGTACTTATCTTCGGGAGGCTATGTAACTGTTAGGAACAATCATATTTCTTTGATTTCCTTGTCGTGCGAGTTATTGACACCAAAAAAATTCTAAGATTCTATCCTATTCTTTCTCACAGATGGTGAGGACCCGCAATGGGAGGACCGACGACCAGACACCCGAGCCCCCTACCAGAGCCACCAGAGGCCGTGGTCGGGGTAGAGGACGACCACGCGGTGCAGCCCGAGCACCTGCGAGAGTTGCGTCAGAGGAGCCCCCAGCAGCTCCAACTGGAGGGCCAGCGCCGGAGATCCCTATTGCTACTCCAGCCCTCCAAGAGACTTTAGCTCAGTTCTTGAGCATGTTCAGCACTCTGGCTCAGGCTGGACTATTTCCGATAGCTCCCGCTACATCTCAGGCAGGGGGAGGGGCACAGACTCCCGTAGCCCGTACCTCTGAGCAGAGGATCCAGGTTGATCAGGCCCCAGAGTATATTCCTATGCCCCCAGTGGCTCCGGTTTAGCATAAGATCAGGGTAGCTGCTTCTGAGGTAGAGTAGCTCGGACTTGAGAGGTACAAGAAGTACCACCCACCTACTTTCAGCGGACTAGCTTCAGATGATGCTCTGGGTTTTCTTGAGAAGTGTCATCGTATTCTTCACACTATAGGCATTGTGGAGACGAGTGGGGTTTCTTTCACCGCTTTCCAGCTGAGGGGAGCAGCATATCAGTGGCGGCGTGCCTATGAGCTGAGTAGTCCGGACGAGGCAGCCTCACTCACTTGGACTCACTTTTCAGAGATGTTCTTGCGTGAGTATGTTCCTCAGAGCCTCAGGGATGCTTGGCATGCAGAGTTCGAGCAGTTGCGTCAGGGTTCTATGACTGTGTCGGAGTATACAATCCATTTCAGTGGGTTAGCTCGCCATGCACCGGCTCTGGTTGCTACAGTCAGAGAGAGGGTTCATCGCTTCATTGAGGGACTCCACCCCAATATTCGGACCAGTATGGCCAGGGAGTTGGAGATGGATATCACTTATCAGCAGGCAGTGAGCATTGCCAGGAGAGTGGAGGGCATGTTCGCCCGTGACCGAGAGGAGAGAGAGGCCAAGAGGTCTCGAGAGACTGGTCATTATTCAGGAGCTCGTGCACCAGCAGCACGCTATGGTAGGGGTTTTGTGAGTCGCCCTGTTCATTCAGCTCTTCTAGCAGCCAGCAGTGTCCCAGCTCCTCCTAGACCTCATGAGCCCTATTATGCACCGCCAGTATCCAGTATGCCTCCTACTCGAGGTGCTATTACCGGCCAGTCCATCAGGCCAGGTCCGAGTCAGTCTCAGCCGCCGCGTCCTCTAAGAGGTTGTTTTGAGTGTGGTGACACTCGTCACCTGGTTAGAGATTGCCCAGAGCCAGGAGGGGTGCACCTCCACAGACTTATCAGCCTCCACATGCTCCATTGGGTCCTCCGGCCATTCTTCCAGCACCAGCTGCTACCCCACCTCCTCATCCAGCTCGAGGTGGAGGTCGGGGAGGTCGAGGTCGCCCTAGAGGGAGAGGCCAGGCCAGGTACTATGCTCTTCCAGCCCGTTCAGAAGCCGTTGCTTCAGATTCAATTATCACAGGTATTGTCCCCGTCTGTCATAGGGATGCATCAGTATTATTTGACCCAGGCTCTACGTATTCATATGTGTCTTCTTATTTTGCTCCACATTTGGGGATATCTCGGGATTCTTTGAGTTCCCATGTTTATGTATCTACTCCTGTGGGATATTCTCTCGTTGTGGGCCGCGTATATCGGTCATGTTTGATTGCTCTTAGTGGTTTTGAGACCAGAGCCAATTTGTTATTTCTCAGTATAGTAGATTTTGATGTTATCTTGGGCATGGACTGGTTGTCGCCCCATTATGCTATTCTTGATTGTCATGCTAAGACCGTGACGCTGGCTATGCCAGGTTTGCCGAGATTAGAGTGGAGAGGTACCTTAGATTATACGCCCTGCAGGGTCATTTTATTTCTTAAGGCTCAGCGAATGGTTGAGAAGGGGTGTGATGTGTATTTGGCCTATGTGAGAGATATCAGTATTGATACCCCTACAGTCGATTCAGTTCCAGTAGTGAGGGACTTTCCAGATGTGTTTCCAGCTAATCTTCCGGCTATGCCGCCCGATAGAGATATTAATTTTGGCATTGATTTGTTGCCGGGCACTCATCCCATCTCTATTCCTCCATATCGTATGGCTCCTCCTGAATTAAAGAAGTTGAAGGAGCACTTGCAAGAGTTGCTTGATAAGGGCTTCATCAGGCCTAGTGTATCACCTTGGGGTGCTCCGATCTTATTTGTGAAGAAGAAGGATGGTTCTATGCATATGTGTATTGATTATCGGCAGTTGAACAAGGTTACAGTGAAGAACGGGTATCCTTTGCCTCGCATTGATGACTTATTTGATCAGTTACAGGGTGCCAGGGTGTTTTCCAAGATTGACTTGCATTCTGGCTATCATCAGTTGAAGATTCGGGAGCCGGATATCCCGAAGACTGCTTTCAGGACCAGATATGAGTTTCTTGTCATGTCATTTGGGCTGACCAATGCCCTAGCAGCCTTTATGCATTTGATGCAAAGTGTATTCCGGCCTTATCTTGATTCCTTCGTCATTGTGTTTATTGACGACATCCTGGTATATTCCCGGTCTCGGGAAGATCATGAGCAGCACCTGAGGACCGTGCTTCAGACTTTGAGGGATAAGAGGTTGTATGCAAAATTTTCTAAGTGTGAATTCTGGCTTGATTCAGTGGTATTCTTGGGCCACATAGTGTCTTGTGATGGGATCAAGGTAGATCCGAAGAAGGTGGAGGCAGTGCAGAGTTGGCCTAGACCGTCATCAGCTATGGAGATCCGCAATTTTCTTGATTTGGCAGGGTATTACCGTCGCTTTGTGGAGGGATTTTCATCCATTGCAGCACCTATGACCAGGCTGACCCATAAGGGTGCTCCGTTCAGGTGGACCGAGGAGTGTGAGCAGAGCTTTCAGAAGCTCAAGACAGCTTTGACTACAACCTCAGTATTAGTATTGCCTACAGGTTCAGGGGCATACACTGTCTATTGTGATGCCTCGAGGATTGGCCTTGGAGCGGTATTGATGCAGGACGGTAGGGCAATTTCCTACGCGTCTAGACAGTTGAAGGTGCATGAGAATAACTATCCAATTCATGATCTCGAGTTAGCAGCTATTGTTCATGCCCTGAAGATCTGGCGTCATTATTTGTACGGTGTTCCCTATGAGATTTACACTGATCACCAGAGTTTTGCAGTACTTGTCCAGGCAGAAGGACCTTAATTTGCGTCAGCAGAGGTGGTTGGAGCTACTTAAAGACTATGACATCACTATATTATACCACCCGGGAAAGGCCAATGTAGTAGCCGATGCCCTGAGTCGCCGGGCAGAGAGTTTGGGGAGTTTGGCATATCTTCCGGCAGCTGAGAGGCCCTTAGCCTTGGATGTTCAGGCCTTAGCCAACCAGTTCGTGAGATTGGATATTTTATAGCCTAGCCGGCTATTAGCTTGTATGGTTGCTCGGTCTTTTCTTTATGACCGTATCATGGAATGCTAGTATGATGATCCTCATCTTCTAGTTCTTCAGGACAGGGTTCGGCGAGGTGATGCCAGAGATGTGACTATTGGTGATGACGGCGAGATGAGGATGCAGGGCCGGATCTGTGTGCCCAATATAGATGGCCTTCGGGAGTTGATTCTTGAGGAGGCCCATAGCTCGCGGTACTCCATTCATCCGGGTGCCACGAAGATGTACCAGGACTTGAGGCAGCACTATTGGTGGATAAGAATGAAAAAGGATATAGTTGGGTTTGTGGCCAAGTGTCTCAAATGTCAGCGAGTCAAATATGAGCACCAGAGACCGAGTAGATTACTTCAGAGGTTAGAGATCTCAGAGTGGAAGTGGGAGCGGATCACCATGGACTTTGTAGTTGAACTTCCACGGACTTTGAGAAAGTTCAATGCTATTTGGGTGATCGTGGACCGACTGACCAAGTCAGCCCATTTCATTCCAATGTTGACTACATACTCTTCGGAGAGGTTGGCTGAGATTTATATCAGAGAGATTGTCCGCCTTTATGGTATTCCAATATCCATCATTTCAGACAAAGGTACACAGTTCACATCACGATTTTGGAGAGCCATACAGCAGGAGTTGGGTACTAGGGTGGAGTTGAACACAGCCTTTCACCCTCAGACGGACGGGCAGTCCGAGCACACAATTCAGATTCTTGAGGATATGCTCTGTGCCTGTGTGATTGAGTTTGGAGGGTCATGGGACCGATACTTGCCACTTGCAGAGTTCGCTTACAAAAACAATTACCAGTCCATCATTCAGATGGCACCGTATGAGGCTTTGTATGGTAGACGGTGTCGGTCCCCAGTGGGATGGTTTAAGCTAGGCGAGGCCCGATTGTTGGGTACAGATTTGGTCCAGGATGCCCTGGTTAAGGTGAAGGTGATTCAGGAGAGACTTCGCACGGCCTAGTCCAGGCAGAAGAGTTATGCAGACCGTAAGGTTTGTGATTTGGCATTTATGGTTGGTGAGCGGGTCTTGCTTCGGGTATCGCCTATGAAGGGTGTCATGAGGTTCGGAAAGAAGGGCAAGCTGAGCCCGAGGTTCATTGGTCCTTTTGAGATATTGCAGCGAGTTGGGGAGGTTGCTTATGAGCTTGCCTTGCCTCCCAGCCTAGCAGGAGTTCACCCGGTATTCCACGTTTCTATGCTCCGGAAGTATCACAGTGATCCGACTCATGTATTGGATTACAGCTCTGTCCAGTTGGACAAAGATCTATCTTATGTTGAGGAGCCAGTACCCATTTTGGACAGGCAGGTTAGAAAGCTCAGGTCAAAGAATATTGCTTCAGTAAAGGTCCAGTGGAGGGGTCAGCCAGTCGAGGAGGCGACTTGGGAGACCGAGCAGGATATGCGCAGCCAGTACCCTCATCTTTTCACAGTTTCAGGTATGTCTTTATACTCGTTCGAGGACGAACGATTGTTTTAAGAGGGGGAGGATGTAATGACACGGCCGGTCCTTTTGAGAGTAATAGCCCCGATCCCCTATTAACTGCTTTCCCCAAATGTTTTTCTGCTATTGTGACTTGCCGGGATGATTGATTTTGAGTTTCGGAGTATTTTGGGACACTTAGTCCCCAAATGAGAGCTTAAGCCTTAAGATTTGGACCGTAGTCGGAACTATATGAAGACGGATTTAGAATGGAATTCCGTCAACTCCGTTAGCTCCGTTGAGTGATTTTGGGGTTAAGAGCTCGTTCGGAATGTGTTTTGGGGGTCTCTAGCAAATTTAGGCTTGAATTGGCGGAAGCTAATTTTTCGGCGATTTCGGCCGATAGTGAAAATTTTGATATCGAACTCGGAATGGAATTCTGAAAATGGCTGTAGGTTCGTAATGTTGATTATGACTTGTGCGCAAAATTCGAGGTCAATCGGACGTGATTTGATTGGTTTTGACATCGGTTGTAGAATTTTGAAGTTTCAAGTTCTTTAAAATTGAATTGGAGGGTGATTCATGATTTTTGCATTGTTTGATGGGATTTGAGAGCTCGACTAAATTCGTAAGGTGTTTTAGGATTGGTTGGTATGTTTGGTTGAGGTCCCGGGGGTCTCGGGTGTGTTTCGGATGCTTAACGGGTGAAAACTTGGACTTAGAGGAATTTCTGAACTTTGCTGGTTCTGGTGTTTTCGCACCTGCATAAAAGAGACCGCAGGTGCGCGAGCTGCACATGCGGAGATGGAAGCGCAGATGTGAGAAATCGAGAGTTGGCCTGGGGTCACAGGTGCTAGGAAGTTTCCGCATCTGCGATGCCCGCAATTGCTCAAGGACGTTCGCAAATGCGCAAGATGCGCAGAAGCAGAAGGGACTCTGCAGGCGCGAGTGTGCAGATGCGGCCCTTTCGTCGCAGATGCGAAGGCAGAGGGGGTAAGTGAGTTGCGCAGATGCGCACATTTTTCCGCATAAGCGCACCCGCAGGTGCGAGCCCAGGTTCTGCAGGTGCGAAAATACCTGGGCAATGATTAAAACCGAAAGGCTTCGCGATTTTTATCATTTTTGGCTTTGCAAACTCGGGTTAGGGCGATTTTTGAGAGCATTTTCGAGGCATTTCTTGAGGTAATTTCCTTGTGCTTATTTTTGGTCAATAATCTTTCCTTGCCATGTATTTTCCCACCTAGTTAATGTGTATTTAAGGTGGAAATTTGAAGTTGGAAACTAGGGATTTGGGAGTTTGAATTGTGGAATGGAGGACCAGTTGGTATCGGATTTTAGTAAATTTGATATGGTTAGACTCATGAGTGAATGAGCTTTCTAGTTTCGTGAATTTTGTCAGGTTTCGAGACGTGAGCCCCGGGGGCCGGGTTTGAGCCAATTTTGGGTTTTTGGCCTAATTTTTGTAGTTTTCTTGTGGGATACATTCCATTAGCGCGTATTGATGTTATTGTACTATTTTGAATAGATTCGGGCTATTTAGAGTCGGATACTCATGGCAAGAACATGATATCAAGTTAATTTGAGCGGTTCGAGGTAAGTGGCTTGCCTAACCCTGTGTTGGGGACTTCCCCCTTAGGATATATTGATATTATTTGGTGTGTGGGCGCCGTGTACGTGAGGTGACGAGTACGTACACGGGCTATTATTGCAAAAATAATTCCGTTTTTCCTTTCTAAATCATAAATTATTTTATATATGCCGAGTGGTACTACTCTTGGCTATTTATAATATGTTGTTTATCTTTAAAATGTTGTGTTTCTTTATATTTTTCGTAATATTAGGCTTACCTAGTCGTAAAGACTAGGTGCCATCACGACACCTGACGGAGGGATAATTTGGGGTCGTGACACTAATACAATCTTGAATAGCTCTGCTTTTGTATTTTTGTTTCTTGTCAGTTTTCTGCCCATTGCAATTCCTCAGCCCATTCATAGATGTTTCTGCTGATACCTTGCCAGTTGAGCATCCTTTTCCATAGCTCAACAGCATATTGGCATTCAAAGAATAGATGTTGTATAGATTCATTTGCACGTGAACATAAAGGACATGTCTGATCATTGTGAATACCCCACTTTAGCAATATATCCTTTGTGTACAACCTGCCATTTTCCACCAAAGTTAGCGTGAATATCCACCTAGGACATCCTGCATTGTTGTATACCAATTTCCTCCAGCTCACTTTGTTAAATTCTCCTCGCAGTTTATGGTACATGTGCTTTATAGAGCAAGTCTGCATCTGCCTGAGATCTTCATAATTGTATCCTACTTTCTCAAAGTTTTCTTTGGCTTTCAGTATCTTCCTCATGATCCATGATGCTTGGTTTATTTGCACCTCCCATACGTGTTTGTTCTTTATGTAGTAACAGTGTACCCATTGTATCCATATCTTGTTCTTTTCTTTGCATAGATTCCAGAATTGTTTGCTGATATCTGCTTTATTCCATAGACCAATGTCCATTACATTGAAGCCTCATGCTGACCTGGGTTGGCATACTTTCTCCCAAGCTAGTAAAGCTTTCTTTGAAAAGTTGTTATCTCCTGTCCATAAGAAGCTTTTGCAAATTGCCTCAATCAGCTTGGTAATCTTCTTTGGTAGCATGAAAATTTGAGCCCAATAAGTTTGAATGGAGAATAAGACACTTTTGATGAGTTGTAGTCACCTTGCATATGACAATAGCTTGGTTGTCCAGGATGTGATTCTTCCCACTAGCTTGTCAAGTATAAGTTGACATTGGATTAGTGAGACCCTTTTAGAGCTTAAAGGTACTCCAAGATATCTTACTGGAATCTCCTCTTTTGGATTCCAAGGAACTCCAGTATTTCTTTTTGAAATCTTGTGATACTCCACCAAAGAAGATGGAACTTTTCTGCTTATTAATTTCCAATCCTGACGCTTTTGAGAAGTCCATAAAACAGTTGTATAGTAGCTGAATTGAACCAATGTCTCCCCTGCAGACCAACAAAAGGTCATCTGCAAAACCAAGTTGCATGATCTGCATCTTTGCACATTTAGGATAATAGTTGAAATCCGGGATATGGTGCAATGCCTTCAATCTTCTTGTGAAGTATTCCATTGCCAGCACAAAAAGAAATGGGGATAGTGGATCCCCTTATCTAAGTCCTTTACACAAAAAGAAATGGGGATAGTGGATCCCCTTATCTAAGTCCTTTACTGGCTTCAAATGGATGAGTTGGTGAACCATTCAAGATGATGGTATACGTAACACTTTGTACACAAGCCATTATCCATTTCACAAACTGCTCTGGAAATGCTAATGCACTCAAAACCTGCTCAAGAAAAGGTCATTCAAGTGAATCATATGCCTTCTGCATGTCTAGCTTCATCATGCATCGAGGTGGCACCTCTTTCCTTCCATACCCTTTTACTAACTCATGGCTTAGTATGATATTATCAATAATGACTTTTCCAGGGACAAAGGAAGATTAAGTCTTGTCTATTAGATCATCCATGACACCTTGTAATCGACTGATCAGGACTTTTGAAATGATTTTGTAAATTGTGGTGCAACATGAAATAGGTCCATACTCCTTGATGGTAGCAGGATTTATGACTTTAGGAATTAGAGTTATTAATATGCAGTTAACTGGCTTAAACATCTGTGATGTCTGAAAGAAATCCAGCACAGCTTGTGTTACCTCCTCCCCTATGATATGCCATGACTTTTTGAAAAAAATTGCATTAAGCCCATCATATCCTAGGGCCTTCAAGTCATTTATATCTTGTAGATCTTCCCATATCTCTTGCCTTGTGACATGCTGAATCAATTTAACTTGTTGTTCTCTTTTGAGCATTGTCTCTTTTTGCATTACATTTGGATTTATTGTTGGGATTGCAGGAGCATTTGACCCTAGCAATTGTTTATAGTATCCAAGTATTTCTGCGTCTATTTCCTCCTCCATATGTATTTGAACCCCTAAATCAGTCGTGAGAGCATGTATTCCATTTAAAGTGTTCCTGTCCTTCATATGAGCAAAGAAATATGCAGAGTTAGTATCTCCCAACTTCAACCACTGTACCCTTGATCTTTGCCTATAAATGCTTTCCTTTATCAGTATCCACTTCTCTAGATTACTTTTCAGTTCCTTTTCTTTCTCAACTAATTTTGTATTCATCATTCTACAACCTATTTTCTCCTGCACTTCCTGTAATTCCCTTCTGGTTTCTTTGATTCTGTCATCAACACCTTTGTAGTGTTGTGTGTTGAGCCCCTTAATAACTTGTTTGATTCTCTTTAGTTTGTTCCATACTCCCTGTAGCTTCCCAACATCTCCAGTTATGTTCCATACTTGTTCTATTCCTTGTATAAATTGAGGGTGATCAGTTATGCAGTTAAAGAACCTGAATAGACGGGCTTTCTTCCTCTGTATTTGTGAGATCATCGGCTTAAGTGGGGAATGATCAGAGAACGATGGTTTTAGGATTTGTATACACAGGCTGGGCATTGTCATAATCCAGTTTATGTTTATCAATCCTCTGTCTATCCTGCTATAGGTATGATTATTTGTCCATGTGTAATCCCTTCCCACAGTGGGTAAATCATTCATGCCAGTATCACTTATGAACTCCATGAAATCCTTTGCTTCAATATCTTGTATTATACTGCCATGCTGTCTATCCTGACTATTCAGTACTAAGTTGAAATCTCCCATTGCTAGCCATGGTCCTTGCTGTATACTGTTTATCTGCCTCAATTTCTGCCACATACTCAACCTGTCTTTGATAGTATGCGAGCCATATATTGCTGTAAAGCCAAATACTAATAATCTTGAGTGAGTTCTGACTTGTCCATGTATGTACTAACAATCTATGTTAATTAGTTCAAACTCAAAGATTCTTGGGTCCCATAATATTCATATTCTGCTCTTATTATTGCTGCTGAAATTTGATATTCACTGCCATCCGGGTGCAATTGTATTGATGATACTACTAGCTTTCTGCTCCTTTATTCTGTGTTCTACTAATGCTATCACTATTTTTTTATTCTGCTTTATGAACTCCTTTGTCTCCTTTTGCTTGTATGCTTTATTTAAACCTCTAACATTAAATGTAATCACACTAATACTAGTATGAATTGAGTATCATGATATATCTCCTGTGCCCCATAAATCCTCATTTGCATATTGCTTGGTCTTGGCTCATTGGTTGCTTGTCCACTTTCTAAGGATTGAAACCCATTACTGCCACCTAGAGTCTTGCCTTCAGCTTGCTTTGTTTTTGCCATTCTTGCTGCTGACTTCCCACTAACCGTTGTCCACCCTTCTTCTTAAGATTGTTTAGTAGCTGCACTAATCTGCATTGTGTTATTCTCTAGGGATTTTGTTATTTCCATCTTCTTTGTTTGCTCCTTCTCCTGATTATTTTCTTAGGTCCAGCTTTCTCAGTCTTCTGCCAGACTTGTTTGACTTTATTTCCTCTCCCTCTGTATGCCTGCCTTTGTGGTTGTTGCATTATGTTTTCATTGCAATTGTATCCTATTTGTAGACATTTGTTGCAGTATGTTGGTTCCCAATCATAGCTTATCTCTTGTTCAATTGTTTTCCTCATTGAATCCTGCAGCTTCACCCTTCTAGTAAGAGGTTTTGTGATGTCTATCTCAATTAACATTCTCGCATAAGAAATCCTGACTGAACCAGTTGTACAGTCATCAGCATACACTGGATTTCTCAATGCACTCCCTATCTTACTTAATGCCTTCATACTCCATCAATTGAGTGGAAGATTTGGGAACTTCACCTACAATGGAATGGTTCTCAGTACTTCATCATGCATATTAAAATCTGGTGTCCATGCTTTCATTATAATGGGGCGGTTGTTGATGGTGTGAGGCCCAGTATATAAAACTTGACTTCTTTCCTCCAAGTTTGCAAATCTAATTACAAAATAGTCTTCATTATGATAATAAATCAGAGGTTTCATGCAGAACTTACCCACTGAATTAAGGAATCGTTCCATTGCTCCTATGGATGGTGAATCCCCAATTACATACAGTACAAGTGTTGTACTCTATTTTGTATTTTCCTGCTCAACATCCTCTAGATCTAATTTTATAATTTTCTCCCCATCTTGAATCATTGATGCAATATATTGAAGATTCATTCCTCTCGATGCCAGCTTATTCCCTGCTACAATATTTGCCCATGACTGAGTTCCATTTTCCTTCTCCATTTATTCAGTACCTTTGAGATTTTCAGCCTTATCAGCTTTGCATGGCATTGTTACTTTGCTATTTGGTGTAATAGAGTTCATCTCTATCTTTCTGCTCCCAGATCCACTATCTATTCCACTACTAGCTATAGGCGTAGCTATCACTGCTTTCAGCTTGCCATTGTTAATTGCTGGATCTTATTCTAGTCTGCTCTGCTCACTCATCATGCTCTTCAGAGTGTTGTTTCCTCAATTCTCACCCTTTTTGGTGAGACAAAAATTTTTATTACTGGCTTCCTTACATCTACTTATCTCGGATCTATAGTCGGAATTTTCATTAGATTCCGTTTAGGTCGTCCTCTTCCTCCCATGGCTTCCAGTTGCGTACGTTAGCAAAGCTACGTTAACGTGCGCCAAGAGAAACGTGAAAGATTTTTTTGTTAGCACAAGACAATTTTAATGTTAAAATATTTATTCTATATAAGATTTTGTTTCATATGATACGAATATGATTATTTGGAAGAAATTTAGGTGGAATGACTTCTTTGAGTGTGCTTGCTATGTTATATATTGTTTTAACGATTTTCAATAGTTTATAAGCTAGGATGAAGATATTTAAAAAATATTGTGATGATTCTAAAAATAAAATTGAGGTTACGAAAGACCGATATTTTTACTGTTGAGTAACTAAAATTTTTTTCTCAGACGATGATTTTCCTCCTTCTATTATGCTAATAAATAGTTAGTGATATTTAGGTACTTAGCGTATAGAGTGTCGTTTAATTTATATTTTTATACAAGTAATAGTACTACCTAATTGTTGATTTTGATGCTTTATAAAATGTCTTTTCATTTGAAAATTTTGTCACTCATTAATACAATTATGGAAAGAACTTTGTCTATTGTCATATATATATTTTTGTTAATTTAATATGAATTTATAAATTTATTTTCTAATCATATAATTTTTTTTATTGATCGACGCGGAAAATTACGTGCAACGCATGTAGAAAGAAACTAGTCTATATCTATATTATTATAAAAATACATATATATAAAGGCATTTGGACAATATTTGGTTAAAATTTTAAAAGTATATATTTGAATTTAAAGTCTTTCAAAAGATTTTTTCAATTTTTAGCAAGAATTGTCCTTCAATCATTTCCGCTTCTTCAATCTTCTTTTCTTCTCCCTTTATGCTAAAGCTTACTCCCTCTATCTTAAATTATCTGTCGTGTTTCTCTCTTACACGTCACCTTAAAAAATATTAAATAGGATATGTTTTGACTATTTTACCCTTATTTATATTTTAAGATATAGAGGGTGTTTGGCCAAGCTTATAAGCTGGTCAAACTGGCTTATAAGCACCTTTTGGCTTATCTACGCGTTTGGTAAACATCCAAAGTGCTTATAAGCTAAAAGCGGCTATAAGTCATAAGTTGGTCAGCCCCAACTTATGGCTTTTCAGCTTACAAGCACTTTTAGTTTGACCAAGACTTTTACTAGTTTATCCTTAATAATATTTTTTAATTCACAAAATATTTTTCCCAAAATAAATTTCCTAACTTTCTCTTCATTGCATATTCGTTGTTCATCATTTTCATTACAAAGAAACTTTTTAGTTCATAATCTTTTGTAAAGTTTTTAAAGATATTTTAGTTATTTTAATGAAAGAACGGCTTATCAACACTTTTCTACCAAACACATCAACTGCTTATTATCAGTTTCAGCAAGTATATCCAAACACGTAAATACTTATTTAAAAAATCAGTTTCAACACTTAAAAATATTTTTTAGCACTTCAAGTTTATCAACTATTTACAATCAGCTAATCCAAACAGGCTCATAATCTCTCTTCATTTAATATTTAGTCATAATTTAGGTGTTTGTAGTTTTCAAGGATAATTATTACTAAGGGTAAAAAAGGAAAAAAATAATCAATTTTATCTTGAACTTCTAATATGACATATGACAAACAATTTGAGACAACTATTTTTAGTAATCACGACTGATAATATGAGACGGAGGGAGTACTTGACTAAACAAATTTGAAGAAGAGTTTTGCATAGATTTTTCTAATTTTAGCAAAAGCTTTTGTTCAAACAAATGTCAAGATGAAATCTTTTTAGTAGTCTTTTTTCCAAAATAAATAAATTTCTTGCATTTGTTTGGCAAAAAAAATTATGCAAAGAATAAAAAGTCTTCTTTTAGGTTTACAAAAAGTGTTCCTTGAAAATTTGTTTTTTGCGAAAACAAAAACAAATTGTTTTGAAAGCAGTCTTATGTAAATTATCTAAGCCAAATGTCATCTAAAAAAGATCTGGGTAATTAGTAAAATCACACAAGTATCATTGTATATATAACTTGTAAAGTAAGATGTCCCTCACATTAACATTCGAATTGTTTTTACCCAAATGTGCATGTTGGCTGAATTTTTTTTTACTAATGTAGAATTATTGTAAGAATTTCAAAAATTATACAAAACATATATGTGAAATGCAATTACATATATTCTAAGTTAGCAGAGTTAACACACGGTGTGAAAGATCTCATTAGCTTAAATCGAATTTTAAATTGCAATTTTTTCTATAAATTGTGAAGTAACACGATAATTGCATTTATTGAATGATGCGACTTATAAATCGCATTGAATCAACGCGATTTCGCATTCTATCAAATGATATTCATACGGTACGACTTATAAAAGGTATTTTTTAAAACCACCTTACAGAAGTAGGACTTACAAACAAAGTTATAAATCACATTCTGTTAATGCAACTAATAATCGTATTTTATTAATACGACATATAAATCGCATTATGTTAATCCTAATTATTAATAGCTGTCTCTCAATGACACCACTTGTAAATCGTACTATTAATGCGTTTATAAATCGCATTGGCCATTGCGATTTATTAAGTACGACTTACGAACAAACCGCAAATACAGAAGTTTGTCTCAAACTACCGACTCGTCAACCATTTGGCTCTGAGTGCAGAAAGGTACGGAGTTGAAGATGGGTCACCGAGTATCCCGCCGGCTGACCGCCATCTGCCTCTCTCTTCTCTTCTTCGTCTCGTCAACACACTCCTTCTATCTCCCCGGCGTTGCTCCTCGCGATTTTCACACTGTACGCTCTAAACTACTTCTATCCTTAGTTTTTTTCCCTTTTTTTTTTTTGTGTTTCAACGGTATTTTTATCAAGATAGGATCTTTTGGATCAAATAGTAATGTGATTGATCGTTTCTTAAATAATTTAAGCATATTTTAGTGTTCGGTATTCAGTAATTTCTGAAGTCTTACTATTTTACTGAGTTCATGTGACTGATAAATGATTGGATCTATGGTTTTTGACTGAGTGTTTAAGTTTTGTGAAATGGGTTGCTGTTGCCTGCTTGATCTGATGTTTAGGGTAAATAAAAATGTTTGCTTTGTTTAGTACCTATAAAAAGTTTGATTTGCTTGATAAATGTGATATTTTGCTCTCTTTGTTGATAGACAAGAGTGGGTTGCTAGTGGTGAGCACCCTCCAACCAAGAGGTTGTGATTTCGAGTCGCCCCAAGAGCAATGTAGGGAGTTCTTGGAGGGAGGGAGTCGAGCGTCTATCGAAAACAGGGGTAGGGTTAAGGTCTGCGTACACACTACCCTCCCCAGACATCACTAGTGGATTATATTGGGTTGTTGTTGTTTGTTGTTGTTGTTGATAGACTAATTCTAACTTATAGCCTGTTTGGCCAAGCCGTAAAAATAAACTTATTTTGAGAAGTGTTTTTTTCAATAGTGCTTTTCAAAAAAGTACTTTTGGAGAAAAGAATTTGAAAAGCACTTTTGAATAATAATTTGTGTGTAGCCAATCTTTTCAAAAAGTGCTTTTATGTGTCAAATTACAAATAAGGACATGAAGAGATTTGCTTAATAGTTAATATTATATAAGTAGATAAATAATTATAAATTTTTATTATTAAAGATAATAATTAAATTTTTTATTTTATTTAAGTAAAATATAAAAATAAAATTGAAAAGTACTTTATTCTTTCAAGATAATTTAAATATATTAAAAATCATCCAATAAATATGAAAGCTCATCCAAAAAGTCATTTTATATTACTTAATAGTTTAAACTAAGTAAGGTTATTTTGGTATATATAATATTTTGCAAAGGGTATTTTTGGTAGGAAGAAAAGTCAAAACTGCTTCTGCTTCTGGAGAGAAGTTACTTTTTTCTGCTTCTTCAAAACTGCTTCTGCTTCTAGCCAAAAGCACTTTTTTTTCAAAAAAAAAAAAAGAAGCACTTTTGGCCTGCTGAGAAGCTTGGCCAAACATGCTATTAGTCAACTGAGGTAGACTCACCAGAGAAATGTAATACTCTGTCTGTCCCTGCGGAGCCAGGAACTTTAGAGAATTCAAAATATAAAGGAGTAAACACATGAAGAAGCTAAGGGGACATATAATGTGTTTACACAAAAAAATTGACCTATATACACAATGCATTCTTCCGGTGAAGTGGTGTCAATTGACTGCGCTTGGACATGGGTAGCTCCACCCTTGCTAAAAGAATGACGCGGTTTGGAGTTGGAGGGTCAAAAAAAATTGTTGATTTCCAAATAATAGTAGTACCAAATAAATTGGGATAGAGGGAGTATATGTTAAAGCTCCAAAAACGTATTTCAAAGAGAAAGAAACCATGAAGGTCTTCCTATTTAAGAGATCACTTGAAGTGTTGCTTTTCCAACTGAGCTTGATTTACTTGAAGTCACCAGATGTTTGTCTATTGGGTTAACCTGACGTCTTGGACTTGTTGCTGGATAGAATCCATTAGAAAAGAGAATCAGTTGAATAAATCGGTGTTTGGGTGTCACGTTTTGCTATATATGTTTATATCTGTTGCTTTTGATTGTTCCCCCTTACTAAAAAAGATTGTGTTCCCTAGAGCTTCCTATGTAGTTTTATTGTTTCTAACAAAGCTTCCTTTTCTGTGTTCCTCTTCTTCTTTAACAGGGTGATCCACTTTCTGTTAAAGTGAACAAGCTGTCATCTACCAAGACACAACTTCCCTATGACTATTACTACCTGAAGTACTGCAAACCTACAAAAATTTTGAATAGTGCAGAGAATTTGGGGGAGGTTCTTCGAGGGGACCGCATAGAGAATTCAGTTTATACTGTAAGGATATATGCTTTTATAGTCTAATGATGGTTTTATGTACTTATGTGTGCACTCGCTAACTGGAACTATATTTTAATCATCTGTTCACAGTTCCAAATGAGACAAGAACAGTCATGCCAAGTGGTGTGTCGGCAAAAACTTGATGCCGAATCTGCAAAGAACTTCAAGGAAAAAATTGATGATGAATACAGAGTCAATATGTAAGAGTAAATTTTCTTTAGCATTGTTCCCTTTATATTTTGTTCACTCCTGCCATTTGTGATACTTCTGTTCATGTTTTTTGCGTGAAATGAAAATTTAATATCAATCACATGGTGTTGCAGGATTTTGGATAACCTTCCTGTTGCTGTTCGTAGACAGAGGCGGGATGGAAGTCAGTCAACTACTTATGAGCATGGTTTCCGCGTTGGTTTCAAGGGGAATTATGCTGGGGTTAGTGATGTCTCTGAATTGTCAGATATGATAGCTTAATCTTCTCAAAATAATATAAATGTTTATGCATTCCACTTGCTTCTGTCAGAGCAAAGAGGAGAAATATTTTATAAACAACCACTTAAGCTTTCAAGTCATGTACCACAACGATCCTGAAACTGATACTGCTCGTATTGTTGGATTTGAAGTCACTCCAAACAGGTTTAAATGCTTAACACCTATGACTTCTGAATCTATTTTAATTCCTCTCACCCCAGGGGGGCGGGGGGTTGTAACTCTAGCCTATCTGTTATCTTCTGATAATTTTATTAACAGCATTAATCACGAATACAAGGAGTGGAATGACAAGAACCCTCAAGTGTCAACATGCAACGAGAATACAAAAAATTTGATACAAGGTACCGCTATTCCACAGGAAGTAGATACAGATAAGGAGGTTGTATTCACATATGATGTTTCTTTCAAGGTATTCTCTTATTGAATCTTTAATTCCTTGTCCTTCCTGCTTCAGGCTTCAAGATATTCTTCGCTGATTCTGGATATCCTATCCACTATTATCTATCTTTCTCCAGGAAAGCGATGTAAAGTGGGCTTCTCGTTGGGATACATACCTTCTCATGAATGATGATCAGATTCACTGGTTTTCCATCATAAATTCTCTTATGATTGTCCTTTTCCTGTCCGGTATGGTTGCCATGATCATGATGAGAACTTTGTACAGAGATATTGCGAACTATAATCAATTGGAAACACAAGATGAAGCTCAAGAAGAAACAGGATGGAAGCTTGTTCATGGAGATGTTTTCCGTCCTCCAATTAATTCTGGATTACTGTGTGTTTATGTCGGGACCGGTGTTCAAATACTTGCAATGACACTAGTCACAATGATCTTTGCTCTGCTAGGTTTCTTGTCACCTTCCAACCGCGGTGGACTAATGACTGCCACGGTTCTGTTATGGGTTTTCATGGGCTTGTTGGCTGGGTATACTTCTGCACGTCTATACAAAATGTTCAAGGGAACAGAGTGGAAAAGGATTACCTTGAAAACTGCTTTCATGTTCCCTGGTATACTTTTTGCCATCTTCTTCGTATTGAATGCTCTCATCTGGGAAGAGCGATCTTCTGGGGCAGTGCCATTTGGAACCATGTTTGCTCTTGTTTGCTTATGGTTTGGAATCTCGGTCCCCTTAGTGTTTGTCGGAAGCTACCTTGGATATAAAAAGCCAGCCATTGAAGACCCTATTAAGACGAACAAAATCCCTAGGCAAATACCAGAGCAAGCATGGTACATGAGACCAGCTTTTTCTATACTTATTGGGGGTATTCTCCCATTTGGAGCTGTTTTCATTGAGCTGTTCTTCATCTTGACCTCCATATGGCTGAACCAGTACTACTATATCTTTGGTTTCCTTTTCATCGTTTTTCTGATCTTGATAATCACATGTGCCGAGATAGCCGTCGTGCTCTGTTACTTCCAGTTGTGCAGTGAAGACTATCATTGGTGGTGGAGAGCTTATCTTACTGCTGGATCCTCTGCTTTATACCTGTTCCTCTACTCCATCTTCTATTTCTTCACCAAGTTGGAAATCACAAAGTTGGTTTCAGCAATCTTGTATTTTGGCTATATGTTGATTGCATCATATGCCTTCTTTGTGTTAACAGGAACAATTGGATTCTATGCTTGCTTCTGGTTTGTTCGAAAGATCTACTCCTCGGTGAAGATCGACTGATCACAAGGGAGCCTCATAATATGTTGTTATTGTAGTGAAATGATGTAGGTTCTTATGTGCCAAGGTAAAAGGTAGAAAGTTTTCTTGCTTCAAAGAACAAGGGCTAAAGAGAGGAAGTTCCCAGGCTAGCATAGGTTTAGTCTGTATCTTGTCATCATATTTTTCGTTTAAACAGATGCCTGCATTCTTGATTGTACTATCTAGCTATACGATTTGGTGAAATTTTTGATAAAATTTTGTTCATCTCGAATCTTATGATGATGTAAACAAATCTGAGGTGCTTTAAGCCTCTGGAGTCATTGCTATTTGTAAATGAATTCTGCAATGGGAATACGTGGCGACTTTCCTATGTTATTTACATCAGGTAGCCACTTTCGTGGCCTTGTATCTAGAAGTTAGCTGCTTTTTCAAAAGGGAAAAGGGCAATATACCCCTGTACTTTCGAAAAATGTTTAAATACACCCTTCATTATACTATGAGTCCAAATATATTATGCCGCTATACTTTAGATTCAAATATACCCCTCATTTAAACGGAGTGACACATGTCATCGTCCTATTGGCCAATTCTAAATATTTCCTAATTAATTAAAGACCCATACCCGAAAAATAATTTTCTAAAGCAATTTTTTTTACTAAAAACTGAAAAAACGAAAATATTTTTTTTTCTAATTTTTACAAAAAAATGGCTTTGAAAAAAACTGAAAAAACTGAAAAGTATTTTCTAAAGCAATTTTTTTGTAAAAACTAAAAAAAAATATTTTCGTTTTTTTCATTTTTTAGTAAAAATAATTTCAGTTATTTTCAGTTTTTACAAAAAAATTGCTTTAGAAAATATTTTTCAGTTTTTCCAGTTTTTTTTTAATAATTTTTTTGTAAAAACTGAAATAAATATTTTCGTTTTTTCCAGTTTTTAGTAAAAATAATTTCAGTTTTTTCTAATTTTTAGTAAAAATAATTTCAGTTTTTTCAGTTTTTACAAAAAGAATTGCTTTAGAAAATATTTTTCAGTTTTTCCAGTTTTTTTTTAAGTAATTTTTTTTGTAAAAACTGAAATAAATATTTTCGTTTTTTCCAGTTTTTAGTAAAAATAATTTCAGTTTTTTCTAATTTTTAGTAAAAATAATTTCAGTTTTTTTCTTTTTTTACAAAAAAAATTGCTTTAGAAAATTATTTTTCGGGTATGGGTAATGAGTATGAGTCTTTTTAATTAATTAGGAGATATTTAGAATTGGTCAATTGGACGATGACACGTGTCATCCATTTAAATGAGGGGTATATTTGAACCCAAAATATAGCGACATGAGTATATTTGGACTCATAATATAACGAAGGATATATTTAAATATTTTTCAAAAGTACACGAGTATATTTGGCTTTTTTCCCTTTTCAAAATTAGACCAAATCTGTAGTAGACAAGCAGTCTTTTCTTAAATTGATAAGTTAGCAGACTAAAAATGCCAGAAATTTGGGATAGGAATCCAAAGATCTTCAAATGTATGTGCAGTGGGTTGACTCATAATGGTTAGTTGAGCAACGAAGATGAAGGCCTAACTTGCGCATTTGGAGGTAAAAAGTTAAGCAATATATCAATTCAACAAATTAAAATAACTGAGATTTTTAAGAAGAAAAAAGGAGAGTTTTTAAATTATGCAAAGAATGCATCACCCGGTACACAAGCCAGGCAGCACAAGATGAAGTACAAGATAGAGAAAACATCTTAAAAGAGAGCTTGATGTTATTGCAACGTCACAGTAACATTGCTACTAGTGCAGAGCAATGAATAATTGCTTTCTTACGTAGATAAATACAATATTGAAATCCCTCAACTGAAAAGGGCTTATAGATTCTACCACTAAAAATACTGCACACGGCCACATCAAGAATCATGTAGATGTGCACTTGGACCAACTCAAACTCTTGTTTTACAGAACACAGGCGTACACCAACCAATCTGACAGTAACTTATACAATGTACAGAATCTTCCCCCGTAGTTTTTCAATAAATATGAGCTTTGACCTTTTGGATGTGTTGCATATCTGTACAACTTCACCCTCAGTGAAGCCAAAAAATGATTTTGGTGATCCTTGGATGTGAAGTAGCTTCTTGAAATAATTCAGAAAAAGAATACTTAACTATTGCTATCGTGTATAATAGTACTAGCTGAAACCTTGTTTGTTTGTTTATCCTCAGTATCATCAACTGCAGATAGCTTCGACTGAGAGTTTCTTCATAACACCTGGACATGGATCACCACCAAAAATTTCTGGCGTCACAGGTACTGTGCACGACTCTTGCCCGATGCAATACTGAAAAAAACAGAAAACAAAAAAATGCAATTAGTTCAGTCAGAAAATAACATCCTGCAACTGCTTGCATAAATAAGAGGAAAAACTTAGCGCGATTAGGTCCAAGGGAACAATGCATTAGGATCTTATTTTCTAGGGGAAGACCGAAAAAAAAATCAATTTTGACAGCTACAACTAGTTATAACTGTGAATTTTGTCCAAGTTATTCTTCTAGAATATGGTGGTAAAATCACAAGCAAGATTTAAATACCCTTTCAAAAGCATCGTATGAGTGGTGGGCATGACAACTTCCTTCCCTGAAGCTTCCACAAACCCCCTGTGGTGATCCAAAACTTGCAAATTTGATTGAAGTAATCTTTTGACCAGGAGCACAACTGAGGTGCGCTCTAGGCCTGAGTGGTTTGTCAACTTTCCCAGATGCTTGCATCTGCCAATTCACTAACTGTGGTTGCCATTCATTTATATCTGCGCAGACACTTGCTAATTCTCTCTTGACCAAAGAAATCGCATTGGGATCCCCTCCCCATTCTTCAAATACAACTAACAAGTTTCCAGTAGGATGCAGCCAAGAACGTGGCACGTGATACCTGAATATCATGATTCTCAGTTAATAGCGAGCTTCTTGTGACACCAGAGGAAAATGCACCAAAAAGGTTTGTCATTACTTACCATCTCTGTGAGGCCTCTCCACAGTTACTTTGGCACTTATCCTCACTAAAGAAACCTGCATAGTTACAGGCACCACACGTACCAGATGCTTTATATCCAGGCCAGTATCGTCCAAGACTTTGTCCGTTTATCCACACTTGACCTTTGCCCATGGCATTCATATCTAAAGCCAAAGGCTCATTTCCAGCTGGAGCATTGAAAGTGGTCTGGAAATATGAAGAGCTTGATATGAAAATTATTACGGTAAAATAAAACAATTAACCACTACAGATTACTCTAATAATTGAGCTTAAGATAAATCAAATATTCATTAACGAACAAGGCATAGATATGAGTTATGCACCTTGAGCCAGGTGAGAGGCTGTCTCTGAGCCACCAAAGAGCCTTCAACCCACTCAACAGACGAGCTGCCACTGAGCGAATGAAGATTCAAGGCTTCTCCTTTTAGACCAACCTGGTCAAGAAAGTTAAAAAGTCAAATAAACTGGCAGTTAAAACAACTAAATTATCTGTCAAACGTTTCAAAAAGACAAACCTTGTAAGACCATTTCTGCCATGTTAAATCTCTTTTGCCCTCGTCAAGACCACTGAGTGAAACTGGCCCAAGAACACCAGTGTTCCATGTCTCAAAATGTGGGCCAATATTCTGAGTTCGAGCACAAGTAAAAACAAGCCAAGTGAAGATGTGTACTTGAAGTACCAAAGTGTGACTCTGAAAATTAATTTTTTGTGTGTGTGTGTGTGTGCAGTCTTTAGAGCCATGCAACTGCCTATGAGGATATACACTGTCATATGGACGACAATAGAGAAAGAGGGGCAAGATGGAGTGAGAACAAACCGGAAGACCAACAGCAATGCTTAGCAGAGAAATCTTGTTTACACCAGCTCTCAGATTTACTGCTTTATTGAAAGTAAGTTTCTGGCTTTTTAGACTTCCATATACAGTTCCTGCAACAAAAAAAAAAGACGATTTAACCAACCGAGACGTTATATAACTAACTTGTGGTTATACAGTGGAATGTCGGTGGCTTATTTTTTATTATCACATAAATTATCGCGTTGCTTGAGGGTTCCTGATGACACCAAACAGTTTCTCACCATGGAGGAGCCAGGGGCGGAAAGGAGTTCACCGGAAAATTACACTATATATACTAGGTCAAAGTTATTTATTATACATATATAGTAGATATTGATTCCCCTCGACTTTTTCGTATGTTTACTTCTTTATATCTTGACCCTTACTGAAATTCCTGTTGGGCCACTGGTTCTCACCTTTCAAATATTTAAAGAACAAATCCATTGCAAATAGATTTTTTTTAAAATTGACATAAAGCCAACAGAAATCTAATACTGTTTCATCATTTTTGTTATTTCCTTAAAATTTGAAGGATCAGTGCAGAACTAAAGATGCAAGTGTAAAGCTCGTGAAAAACAAATAATCATGTGACATACCTGCTAATTGATCATTCACGAAAACATGCAAAGCAGGACCAGCTGAAGAGACTCTAAGCCAAGGCCATTTTCCGCTACTCAAAAACCCTTCTCTTGGATCAATCTTGACACTGAAGATAGACATAAATGATCTTAAACTTGTGCGGAAGCTAAAGTATTAAAATGTCATTAATTTTCCTACTTTTGACATACGAAGCAGCACTCAGAAACTATGAGAAGCTACACAAGCACTTACTCGGTCATATACCACAAATAATCCGACACATCTCTTGTGGTATTTATCTGTTCCAGTAACCCAACAACCGTGAAAGTATTGTCTTCATAAGATGCTGGCTCATCATTGTATGACTGCCAAGAAAATCCCCTATTTACTGGAGTCATCTTCATCAGAGCACTTTGAGCACCAACCTTCACATGGAATTAAAAGAGCCGTTAGTCGCAGTAAGTGGTAAGAGGTAAGGAATTCTCTTTTTCATAACTCATTAATGTTTAGATGCAATTTCATTGTTATGCATCAAATAGCATAAATGCTTAATGGAGAGAGTCCAGTTCTCACCCTTGCAGTATTATATACGGTGTTCTTGCAGTCGGGTAGAATGCTGATAGACCAGGGTGGTAAGTTATAATGCCTGTTCGCGAAGGCCACTGTAGCAAAAGAATGTTGGTTGTAGTTTGCAAGGAATGCAGCACACGCCCCAGACTTCGACCTAAAAACACGGGCCTGCGGAAGAAATAGCAGTTAATTTCACTTCAGATTTCACATATACGTCGACTGCTCAAGAATTGCAACAAACCTTACCTCTTGATAGTGTCCAAGGGATGTCACAGTTGGATCGCCAGATACCAAAGCTGGTTCACAAAGCTTTATTGCTCTATGCAGATCTTTCAGATGACCCCACTTAGGTTGCCGTAACAATCCTAACGATCAAAAGGAAAAAAGAAACTTCATTTGGCTAAACAATCTAGTTCTTCTTCAGCTTCTTTTTTTTTTCTCTTTCGCGTCTTATTTCAAGCGGTAAACCATGAACATAAGAAACCTCATCAGCAAGAAATTATCTTTTCACAGCAATAACCAAACTTGAAAGTGTGATATCATATTCGTTGCAGAATAGGACTCGTCAAACCAATCACATTAGATGATATAATCACTATCAGCTAAGCCATCAAAAGTTACTGAAATTTCAAGCTTGGGAAACCAGGAAGCTTTTAAAAGAAGCAAATAGATACTTTTGTCACCGGCTTTTGCTTCAAATGCAGCTGGCATCAGGGGCAGATGCAACATAGGACTACCGGGTTCATCTGAACTCTGTACTTTCTACGCGGAACATAAATTTACGTGAAAAAATCCACCAAAATTGCATAAAATAATAGATCTGAACCCATAATTTTAAAAATAAAATAAATTCAATGTCGAGAATCTTAAAGATTGAACTCATAGAACTTAAATTATGGATCTTCTCTGGCTGACATGACTTACTACACCATCATATATCTATTGGTTGGCTTTTTTATTAGATTAATAACAGGTGGTAACCTCAAAGCATTCAACCTAAATTGTTACTCAATTCAAATAAAACAACTTGGTCAAAGAGTCCACTTTTCCATGGTTATGAAATGATAGAATTCTGATCTTAGCTCCTTCTTAAATGAAGATATTTAGTAGACTCAAATTTAAAGGAAAAAGTGCATACCAAATTCATCAAGTGGTGCATCATAATCATAACTAGTAGCAATAAATGGGCCACCAGCAGTCCTACCAAAGTTTGTTCCTCCATGATACTGAACCAAGAAAGAAATAAACATCATAAAACAATGCTCTTTGATTCATAAGCAATAGTAAATCTTGAAAATTAAAAGGGCAGCCCGGTGCACTAAGCTACTACTATGAGCGGGGTCCAGGAAAGGGCAGGACCACAAGGGTTTATTGTACACAGTCTTACCCTGCATTTTTGCAAGAAACTGTTTCCACGGCTCGAGCCCGTGGCAACAACTTTATACCCCAAGGCTCCCGTTCTAACTCTTGAAAATTAAATATTAAAAAGAAAACGCTCAATATACCATGTAGTAATTGATGAATGAGCCCCCAGTCTGTATAAATTTAGCAACACCAAATGCTAAGTCCTCAACAGGACGATAAGGAACTGGACCTCCAAATTCAGTGAACCTGCAAAAATTAATAATATAAAATTATTTCCAACATGGACTGTTGCTAAGATGTAAAATAAGAAACTGATCATTTATTGCTTCTGAAATATGTGTTTGCAAATTTACCATGCAGTCCAGGCTTCTGTCCACATCTTGGGTTTATAATCCTTGTTTGGTGAGAAGGTATCACAGTAGAAACCATTGCAAGTATTAATCTAAACATGGGATAGAGATACATTTTGAGTAAGATAATAAAGGAAGAAATATAAGAAATAGTTCTAACTTAACAAAAAAAAATGACACTATTAGCATTGAAAATCAAACAAATTTCTTTGACCATGATCTTTTCAAGAATTTTTAATTTCTTAATTAAGTGGCTGTGATTTAAAGTAGTTATATATAAATTTCTATGATAATGTTCAATCTCTCACAAAAAATACTTGCATTTGCCCTGCCTCACTCCAGGGGCAGATTTAGGCCGTTTGAAAGGTAAACGTGAACGATGGTCTTTCTAACAAACTAGGTATTTTATGTATATATTTCGTAAAATTGATCTAATATCATCTGTTGACCCTCGGCTCCAAAAAGGACGAATGATACACTTGGTTGAACGCTGAGTTATTTATCCAAAGGAACACATCCCCTTTATGTCACTAATAAAAATAAGAAAACAAAGTAGTATTATGGAACTTATTCCCTAAACATTTTCACATTTACACCATAAATAAAGTAGAAATCAGATAAAAATATCTAACCAGACTGCAAGACAAGGAATTACTGTATGTATTAATTTGGTTGCAACTGTGATTCAATAATAGGATTAAAGTTAGAAAGGTGTATTCATACTTGGTAATAGACAAATTAACATGGTCTCAAGTCGGTGATCCAAAAAATGACAAATGTGAGTGATATTTGATGAAACGACAGGAGAAAAGACAGGTATGCTTTAAACAATAGATATACCATGTGTAGGATTTAATTTATCAATAATGAGAAGAAAAATAAAAACGACAAACAAGAAAGAGCAAATTAATGAGTTGTTATAGGGGCAAAACTTACGACAGGATCTGGAGCATCATTTTGCTTGCACATGACCCATGGGACACCTGTCCCAAGATCCAACGCCATTTTTGCTGCCCATTCTGAGTAAGATTTACCTGCTTCACCTAGTCTCAACTCTATTGGCCCATATTCATTCTCAATCTGCCATTTAAGTGGCCATTTGGACATAAGAATTGTGAAATTCCGATAAAAGGTGAATTTTTTTTTCTGAAAATGGTATTTAAAAATTAAAACTGTTTTTAAATTTTTGTGAGTAATTGAAGTTAAAATTTTAAAAAATAATTTTTGGAGTTTTTCAAATTTCAAAAAAATTTGAGATTTTACGTGAAATTTGAAATTTACATTGCCAAACACTAATTCCTAATAAATAAATAAAAAAAGTGAACTTTTTTTTGGCCAAACGGGCCCTAAGTTAAATCAAAGAAAGAAAATTGCTTTCAACAATTTACCTCTCATTTTTAGCTATAGGAAACAAATTGTACTGGAATTAAGGAAAATAGAAAGGAATTAAGAACTTCTTTAACAACCTGTGATAGTATTATAGGACCACCCTGAGATTCGTACAGCCGTTCTGCTTTCATCATATTAACAATCTTGGTAGTGAATTTTTGCATTGCAGCCTTTGTTATAGTAGCAATTTAGGCATGAAAAGAAATAGAGCCAAAATTAGAAACCAATGACATTAAAGTAATACTTACGAATTTATAGGTATTTTTTTAAATCTAATTACCTTGAAAGGCCCATTATCTGTTCTGAAACTGATACCTGGAACATACTTCAGCCAAACAGGGAAACCCCTAAAATTGAAACAGATAAAGCAAATCAAGAACTTAACTTTATGCCAAAATGGGTAATTACAATTTTAGCAGATAGGATAACAAGTTTATATACCCAAAATTCCATTCAGCACAAGCGTAAGGTCCAACTCTGAGATGCACATAAAGTCCTGCTTGGTGCACTAGCTTAATAAACTTCACTAGATCATATCTCTCTTCAAAGTAATACTGTAAAATGAAAGAAAAAAGAAGAGGAAATTGAATATCAGTACAAGTAAGTCATGAAAATTACCACTAAAGGTCTCAACTTTTACTCACTTTGCCTTGTTCAGGCTCATGCCCATTCCAGAAAACATAAGTCTGAATCACATCTATGCCTCCTTTTTTCGCCTTCTGAATTAAATCCGGCCACATCTGTGCAATACCAAACAAGGAATTTAAAGACACCATTTTGCCAAAAGAAAATCTTGAACAAAAAATGGGACATAACATAAATGATAAAACAAACAAAGTGCATTGTAATACCTCAGGGGTGCTTCTTGGGTAGTGAATAGATCCAGAAATAAGAATTCTTTTTTGGCCATTTACAATTATAGCATTTCGGTCATATGACACAGAAGCTAATCCGGAAAAAACACATGAACCCAATAACACTAACAACATCAGCAACACATTCGACATTACTAGCCTCGAAACCATGTTGATTAGCATTGAGAACTCAGTCGCAAGTCTCAAGCTTGTGCCTTTACAAGAAATGACCTTTATTCCCAACCTTATCCCTTCTTTTCTTGCTATACTTTATTCTATAACTCTGTTATCTAGAAAGAAAAACATTAGGAGCGGGAAAGGAAAACAGCTGTGTTTAGTCTGAAATTTTCTTAAACTTTTTCCTACTTGTACAGCGTTAAAAGAACAAAGTTCAGAGAGTGTGTGATGAAATGAGGACTTGGGACTTAACAAAAAATTCCAGCTGTTTATAAACACCAAAAGTACGGATTAGTTTGAAAGTGAAAGTGGGACCATTTTTTAACTGTACCATGAAAATGGGTCCCATATTTGGCGTTTCCTACGCTTTTCCTAAAGCTCATCACTGCAACAAATTTATTATAGTAGATCTGAATTCTGACGATAACATATAGAAAATCATACTAGTCAATTCTGTAACTGATAAATTGACATAAAGATATGTATTAGGAGTATTTGATTAGTTATAATTAAATGATAGTAACACTTATATAAAGAACAGTTTTTTGTCAGGCTGAAAGTTTCCTCTGCATGCATTTTTGACAAATAATAGGTGAATATGTAGTATTTAGTACGACGAAAGTCATTTTTAGGTATATATTTTTTACAAAATAGGTTATTTTTTTAAATTGTAAGTGAAAAGTTTTTCTTAAAAGAATTTTATTAGACTGACGCTAATGTTAGCAAATTGGATAGAGTTTTAGTGAAATTTTTGAGAAAATTTATAAAAATATATAAATGTCGAGTTGAGTAGAAATATGAAACTAGTGTTGGAATATTTAGGAAGAAAAAATGAGAGTGCCATAAATTATTTTTCCCTTGTTTCTTAAAAGCATTTTTCTAACAATATTTTCGGTGATATCTAACGCACCCGTAAATTAATTAGACATTAACAGCTGTTTGACTCTGTTATTTTCTTTTTCTTTTTTACTTATCTCTGTTTGGCTCGGTTAGAAAAGACGAACTTTAACACGGTGTTTCAAGCAGATGTACAAAGATTCTCCACTGTTCCGGCCTTATTGGCCGGAGCTTTATGTTTGTTCTTGGGGCCGCTTTCTCAATCGCTTAAAACGCAAGTACAACTGTCTCTATACAAATGGTCTCATATAATTGGACAGTGCGCTTCACGTCTCAGTTAAAGCATATGATACAAATTCTTCTAGGAAAGTACGCTTTGTGTAATTGGCCTGTCGTATGCATGGTTTGGCTAAAATTTCTAAGTAATAAAATTAAAAGCTATTATTAATCTAAATTTAATTGTAAAGTATTTTAAAAATAAATTTTTATTTTATTTGTTATTTTTCGCATGTTGAGAGAAAATAATAATTTTTTTTTTTGTTTTTTCTTTAGCATTAATTATTTATTTCAAATTATTTTTCAAATCAATTAAGACTATATACCAATTAATATGTATATCATAATAAATTATGTACTTTATTTATTATTTCTTAAGAGGCACGGGAGGTCCAAATTGGACAACTAAAAGTGAACGCAAGGAGTACTAATCTCCAGGTGTTTGTGTTGTCTCGAGTTTTTAAAAATTGACTTTGAAATTTTGTAAAATAAAATCGGTAACGGAGTTTCTATTTATTTATTTTGCAGAGTTAGAAAATTGTGGTTAGAAACTTCCAATAAAAAGTTAGTATTTGATTTTGTTAAAAACTCAAAAATTAACTTATAAATTTAATTTCAAAACTTGAAACAAACAGAAATTAAAACTCATAGGTCTTCTAGAAGAGGTTCCCAGAATATATCATAGGCAAGGAAACTTAAAAACGAAAATTAGAATTTTTATTGTTTTGGTGCTTCAACACGAATTTGAAAAGGAAATGTTAAGTATGAAGGCAGCTTTAGACATTAAAACTCCCCTTCATTTCCTAGTCTTTTCATTTCTCCAAGTTCCTACTTAGATTTGAAATACTTGTCATGGTTAAAAATTAATAGATGAAATTTAATTAAATAAATTAAAGCACTAAGCATAGTTAAAGTATTTAGTTTCTTCTTTTATCTATTTTCAAAAAATAATATCTTTTACAATTCAATAATTATAGCTACACATTATCTAACATTCCTTCTCTCTTTCTTGTAGTAGTTTTCTTTCCATGAGTTAATTATTTTTGACTTCTACAAAATCTTCTTACATTCTCATTAAAAAGAAATTAAAAAAATATGAGAAGTAAATTCCAACCTTTGACAATAAAAATTAAAGAACGGTACAAATTTACTTTGAGAAAAATATAAAATAACAGAGAAATGACAACTCAAGTTGAGCCTCAAAATGGATTTGTACCGTTTTTTAATTTTTATTGTCAAATGTTGGAATTTACTTCTAATATTTTTTTTTTTTTAATGAGAATACAAGAAGATTTTTTAGAAGTGAAAAGAAAAATTAACTCATGGAAAAATAATCACTACAAAAAAAGAGAAGAAATATTAGATATTCTTATATACCACCACACAACAACTTGAATAAAGCAACATATTATAGTTTACAAAGTAACATCTCAAAAGGCAAAGAATAAGAGCAGTAATAGGAAAAATAGAGGGGGAAAACTAGTAGAATCATAGCAAGTTTACCGTTAAAAGATATTATTTGGAAATAGATTAAAAAAAAATTAAATACTTTAACCACGGTTAATTTATTTAATTAAATCTCATCCATTAATTTTTAATCATGACAAGTGTCTCAAATCTAAATAGGAATTTGGAGAAATGGAGAGACTAGAAAATGGAGGGGAGTTGGATCCGTGTAAAAGTAAAACTGATGAATAGTGTCTAATAGCACCATTTACTAATTTGTAACAGAAAACCTGAAAATGTGGATTTTATTCAGTTTTCGGATTAATGTACTTAACTTCCAAAATCTTATGGCTTTGCCAACTAACTATTTATGGCCAATAAGGGACGTAAACATCTTTAAGTATAGACAATGTTTTTAATTATTTCCCCATTTTCAGGTAAAATGGTTCCACTTAAAATTCTTGTATGTCAGCTTGTTATGGGGAATTACATGATTTATGGAATTAGGAGCCTCCAAATATAGTACTAATAATAATTGAGATTATAATGCTGATTTCGGGTATGTTTAATTTAGTGTATTGTGCTACTTAATCACGAACTAAATTAAATAGCCTTTTCCAGTTATAACGTTCGTCTCTTTTCCAATCTGCTAAATTAAATTGTGAATTGTACTGTGATATCTTGAATTGGAAAAATAGCCTTTAAAAGATAATAAGTTTTAATGTATTAGTTAAGTTGACGTTTTGATGCAGCGGTCACCCTTCATTTTCGAAGTAAAAGTATTTATTTTTCTACAAGCTAGCATTATCCCTTTGAATTCAAACAGAAAAATTAATCTAGTTTTATCCCTTTGAATTCAAACCCAACCATATTTAGCTTCTGATGCATTAAACGACGTCCAAAATTTATAAAACTTTCGAATTTGAAGTCTATAAACGTAAAATACTATTATATTTGTTATATAATTATGTTAATTATATAAACTTGTGTGTGTGTGTGTGGGGGGGGGGGGGGGGGTGGGAGAGGAGATACTATGTATGTGTGTGGACGGCCAAATATGTAGTACCAGAGGGGAATCAAATATTTGAATTTTATATGTTTGGAAATTTACCATAATCTATTTAGTTTATTAGCTAGGTTCGAAATATAATTTTTTTACTTTTTAGTAAATTTATAAATACATATATGAGATCTGAGCTAAAGTTAATTAGTTTTCGCCTTGTAGTGTGTAGTACCATAAATTCTCAGCTAACTCCCATCCTTCTCTCCTTTTCCGAACCAACTCACCTCGTATAATACTGCATTTATTTTTTCTTCAACATATTATATGTTTCATTGCGATTTTTGGGAAAGAATTTATTTATTCACTTGAAGATTGAGACGAAAAATGAATTAACAATAATAATAATAATAATATTAATATGTTAATATTATAGTATCCGTTATTTGGTCGGGTCGGGTGAACTAAAATATTCTCATGTAGCTTCTGAGAGCTCGGCCTCAATCAGATTGACAGATTGTCCAAATTGGTTGGTCAAAGGAGTATAATTTTTCGTCTGCATGCAGCTATACGAACATGGGCGAAGCTACACTCTCTTAAGGGTTGTCAATTTGACCACCCTTCGTCAGCAAATTATACTGCATATATCTATATTTATCTATATTATTATAAAAACATAAATAATTGAATATAATATTGGTTTACAAAAATAACCTTATACTATTAAGCATAATAACTCATAATAAAAGGATATAACTGGAATTCTAGATATTAGTCTTATAATCTTATTAGTTTTAGAACATAATACTACACGTTAGGAATCCTACATGATTACCTTTAGAAATCCTATTAGTATAATTACTTTTGAAATTTCTAAGTCATAAAAAATTGAACAAGTAAATATTTAGTCATGTAATCCTATTCTTTTTAGGATATACTTCTTAAAAATTCCTATTACTAATTTAATTTGAAAACATATTATAATGTCCTATTACTAATTTAATTTGAGAATGTATTATATTGTCCAAATTCATCTAGAAAAAGGAGACCTTATATTCTTATAAAAGCATAAATACAATATTAATATACCAAAATATCCCTAAAATATTAAGTCGAAGAACTCATAAGGAAAGGACATAACTGTAATAACCTATTTTTTGGACTACAATAACTTCTATGCTAATTTTTAATGTTTAAAATTTTAAAATTAATAAATTTTGTCAATTAAATTTTTATTAAAAATATATAGGAAGGTTTAATAAAAATAACTTCATAAGAATCCTCTGTATTGGCAATACATTACTACGCTATAATGTCCAATACCAAGAAAAAATAAAAGTAATATTAAATGGATTGCATAAAGAGTTGAAATTGAGAAAAAGATACTCCCACGTTAATATATTTTTATTTTATATTTAAACTATTTTTTCACTCAAATAATATTTTTTTATCAGTTTTTCGTGTAATATTGAAAAATACTCAATTATTAAATAACAACTAAGAAAATATTTAAGAATATAAATGTGTAAGAAAGAGAAAAAAAATAGTTGGTAAGAGTCAATACCACTAATGATTCTACAAACATAACGATCTAAAAGTGAAATATCATATCAATTTTTTACTCTTTGAAAATAAATTTTATGGTGGATAAAATTATAATTAAGATTAAATATTCAAACAAGAGATGAACTAATATTAAAATCTGAATCAACATAAAATAAATTATTTTTTATGTTAAAATCAAATAATTTAATCTTTTAATTAATTATTTAGCAAGAGAGTCTAATTCAGTTATTTTTTAAATTCATCATATGAGTAAAATTCTTATTCAAGTTTAAAAAAATCTAAGGATACATAAATTTATTCCATAAAAAGAGCGTTAGAACACAATGTAAAAAGGATAGTATATTATTAAGAATCAAAATGATATACAAGTGTCTGAGAAAGCACAATCAAAGCTAAATCCTAATCAAGAACAAGTTTTTATGACTATATTATAAAGAGCCGATTCTGGTATAACGGGATTATTCTTTGCAGATACCTCCGGCGAAATAGAAATAATTTTTTTATGTCATGCATTACTTGCAAATATCATATTAAGAGGCATGACACTATAAACAATAATAGCAAATGGTGCACCGATAACAATTTTATTGCGAGGCCACCCACTTCATATTTGATATACCTCTTCAAACAACTTAAATAATCATTACAAATATATCAAAGCAGAGAAACGGTGCTAAATTTATAAGGAAAGCAAAATTGATAATATGGGATGAAGCACTTATGTCTAAGTATCAAACAATCGAAATAATTGCCCGAAGTTCTAGAGATATATTAGATATTAATGAACCGTTTGTTGGAAAATTAATGGTTTGGGAGGTGATTTACGTCAATACTACCTGTAGTTCCAAAATCGACAGAAGCAGAGACTGTAAAAGCTATCTTGCCAAATTTATACTTCTGGGCTCAAATGAAAAAGATTCAACTGACAAAAAATATAAAGTAAAAATAGATTCAGTATTCAGTGTCTTTTTGCTTCGTGCCGGAAACGAATAAGAACATACAATAAAAGATGATTTGGTTCTTCCTGAACACTTGGTTATCAATCCCAAATTGCAATGGTAGTGCATTTAATAAGAGAAATATTTCCATCATTAGATTAAAATACATTTTGTGCAAATCGCACGATATAATTAAAAAGATGTCTTAGCTAGCAGAAATGAATATATTGATCAACTAAATAAAAAGGTTGATTGTAAAATTTTATAGTAAAAATAAAATGTTCTTCCGCTTTTAACTCAGCAGAAAATGATATCAATAATTACTACCAAGAAGAATACTTAAATACTTTAATACCAAATGGCCTTCTACCATACATGTTTGTTGTCAAGTTTATTATTTCTTACGTATGTTAGTGTCTGTCACGATCCAAAATCCAACTAGTCTTAATGGCACCTAACCCAACCCGCTAGGTAAGACAATTGAAGAAAAATATGCCCATCATGCTACTGAAAAACTTAGATACGCCGAATAACTTATGTATTAACACACATATAGTATATAGAAGTTTTGACAATAACGTCATACATGTAAAAATTATGATACTGATCAATGTGCTTCTAAGTATATTCTTATCCATGAATTCAACTTTCGTCTTCCGAAACTAATGAATAACCTTTTAAATTTGTTGGAAAATATTTTTTAGTATGTTTATGTTTTGCATATATAATAAATAAAGCATAAGGACAACTATCCTAAATATTGGATTATATTTACCGCAATATATTTTCTTGCACGAATAATTGTATGTTGCACTTTCAAGAGGGAAATCAAGATCGACAACAAGCGTTCTGGTTAAGGCAAAGAAACCAAAGCATTAGGAGGAAACATACACAAAAAAAATTATCAAAAAAGTGTTCGTTAAGATACCATCACATTTAAATACTTTTAAACTATAATACATAATTATCTAACTAACATAACAAAATTGATCAATTGTGTAAGTTTTGATGATGTTCTTTTATTTTAAATTTATATATTATGCTAATGTAATAATATTTTTCGGCATTTAGATGATTGTTGTGTTATTAAACATAAAATTTCTCTCATTAATTAAGTTTTATTGTTCCTTCATATAAATAAATGTTTAAATCATCATGTGTCATTATTAACGTGCAACGCACGTTCATAGATACTAGTATGTAAAATATTAGGTTTTAAAGGTATATAACATGCATTGAACACTCTTTCTTGGGGATTATTTTTTTTACTTATTTCAAGTTTGAACACCCTTAAAAATATTCCTGGCTTCCCCACTGCGAACAAGTATAAGTAACTTACTAATTGATCGAAGAAAAACTAAAATTCATATAAACAAGGCTTACAGCTAAGCGAAGATGAGACAACGTGGCACCATTCACAAAATAATAATCCCATTTTATTGTTTTAATTTTTGCAACGTCCCATTTTGTTCTTCAGTATGCTATTTATTGTCCCATTCAAAATGTGGAGATATTGTTAAAGCACCTCAACATATCCTTAGCTGATTTTTTTTGGTAATTAATTTTTATTACCAGAAAAAATATTTACAAGTATAACAAAACCTTATCACTATCCACCTAGGTTTGGACATGCAGTCCCAAACATAGGAATATCAAAACTAATTAACACCAGTTCTAAGTATAGACTAGCTAAGGATAAAATTTAAATATTGAAATCTTTTAGCTAGACTAGGACTCAAGCTTCCTCAACAATGGACCTCTTGGATTATCGTTTTAACCAGCTCCTCACTTCTCCTTTGCTGCCTGCGAAAAGTTCTCCAATTCCTTTCTTGCCATATATGGTATACAATGCAAGTTAGAAGCATTCTGTATATTGCTGATGGTGGTTGTTTACCTGCTGCACATTTTGTAGCCCATTTTACCTCTTCATTCCACCCAGCCACATCTCTTTTGACTCCAATCCAGTATAATAGTTTCCTCCAAAGTGTTGCTGAGTAGGTGCATCTGAAGAAAGGATGATTGTGGTCCTTTGTACCTCCTTCACACAACGAACATGATGGATCGGTTAATATTCCCCAAGTGATAAGCCTGTCTCGTGTGTATAATCTGCCCACGATTGTTAGATAAAAGATAAAGATCCATTTAGGATTGCTAGTGTTATTGCATAATAGTCTCCTCCATTCAACTTTAGGGAACTCTCCTCTAAGCTTATTATACATGTCTCTGATGGAGTAGCTCCTCGCATTCATCACCTCCTACACTCCTATATTTGCTTCATTTAGATACTTTGCAGTTCCTAATATTTTTCGATTGAGCGAAGAAGATTGTTTCACATTTACATTTTATATCACATGTTGTTTTATATAGTATGTATGCATCCACTGTATCCATAGGCGATCCTTCTTCTTACACAAATTCCATAGTTGCTTAAAGATTGCAGCTCTGTACCACGTGAGGATGTCAGTGATGTTCAAACCACCTACAGACTTTGGCCAGCATAATTGTTTCCAGGTCACTAATGCTTTATTGCTCCCTTCTACTTCACCTGTCCAGAGAAACCTCTTATAAATGCTCTCAATTTTTAAAATAATCTTCTTTGGTAAAGGAAAGATTTGTGACCAAAAGGATTGGATGGCAATCGGAATACTTTTGATCAATTGTAACCTTCCTGCATAAGATAAAAACTTTGCTGTCCAATGCTTAACTCTGGTGAGCATCATATCCAGTAGGGCCTGACACTGAGTTATAGATAATCTTTTGGTACTTAATGGAACCCCCAAGTATCTGAATGGTAGTGTGCCTGTGGAGAAGCCTAGGCATTGATTAATCTGTTGTTGAACATCCACCGTTACCTCTCCAAAATAGATACAACTTTTGTCTTGTTTGTAATCAGTCCTGAGTAGCTAGAATAGTGCTAAAACACTCATAGAGCAGTTGAATGGACACCACATCACTTCTGCAAAATAATAACAAATCATCTGCAAAGCTGAGTCGCACTATGTTCAGCTTCTCACATCGGGGATGATAGTTAAAGTCAGGCATGTCCTTCAAAGTCATTAAGATTCTGGTCAAGTATTCCATGGCCAGGACAAAAAGATATGGCGACATTGGATCCCCTTGTCTGACTCCTCTTCTGGCATCGAAGGGAGCTGTTGGCTTGCCATTTATAGCAATAAAACAGGACACTGTAGTGACACATGTCATGATCCATGATAGGAATTTCTCTGGGATATTCAGTTTTGTGAGAACCTGCTCAAGAAACCCCCACTCTAAAGAATCGTACGCTTTCTGCATATTAATCTTGACCATACACTTGGTTGAAATTCCTTTCCTTCCATATCCTTTTACAAGTTCATGCCCCAGTAGGATATTATCATTCAACACTCTTCCTGGTACAAATGCTGCTTGACTCATATCTATTAAGGAGTCCATCACTAGTTGCAACCGGCTTGTGATCATCTTTGAGATAATTTTGTATATAATAGTGCAACATGAAATTGGTCGATACTGTTTGATGGAAGATGGATTCTTCACTTTGGGAATTAGTGTGATTGAGGTACTATTTATTGGCTTGTACATGGAACCCTCATTAAAGAATTTCAATACAGCCTTGGTAACATCCTCTCCAATTAAGTTCCATACCTTTTTGTAGAAGTATGCATTAAATCCATCCCCTCCTAGAGCCTTACAATCTCCTATTCACTTTAATGCTTGCACCACATCAGCTTTAGTGAAAGGGGAGATGAGTTGTAATTGTTGAAATCTTGTAAATTGTGGACCTTTCCTTATTATACTAGGATTAATAGCAGGCATACTATTAGCTGATTTTCCTAGTAATCTTCTGTAGAAACCCACTACTTCCTGCTCATATATCCTTAGCTGATTGATTGCTACGTGTCCTAAAACTATTCATTCAGACTCAGAAAGAATCGTCCTAGAATATATGATTTTTTAAAACCATTTTTTAAATACTTTTAGTTGTAATTTACTGTACTGTTTTACATTTAATAAATATGTATGAACTTTATTTTAAATATTGATATTTAATTCTCATTGTAAATTAAAAGAATAATGTAAATTTACTGAGTTCGAAAACTCAATCAGCGAGTGGTCCTGTCATGGAACTAAGGAGTTCATGCACTTTTATGGAGAAAAGCGAACAACCAGTAAACTATACATGCGAACCAGCTTTTTCTAGCCTTTGACTTTCTAACAAATTAACGCTTTGGCTTTTCAATGATTGGCGCAATGGATTCCAGTGGAAAAGCACATTAGTAGAAAAATTTCCATAAATACAAGAGCCCGTTTGGACATAAGAAATTTTTTCCTCCTTCTAATTTTTTTTTTAAATCAGCGTTTGTCCATAAAATTTTCAATTTTCACTTGAAAATGCATTTTGAAAATTTTCAAAAATTTGAAAAACTCCAAAAAGTTATTTTTCAAAATTTTCTCTCAAATCAATCACAAAATTTCAAAAATAACCCAAAATTATATTCATGTCCAAACACAACTCTAAATTTCAAATACCATTTTCACATGAAAAAAGTTTTTTCCCTATTTTGGAATTTTACAATTCTTATGTCCAAACGCCCACTAAGTTGATGAGAGAATTTATACTATACTGAGTGGAGCTAGAAATTTTAGTAAGGAGTATCAGAATATATATTAAAAAAAAAAAACACATGAAAAAAATAAAGGAAGTCAACACACAATGTGTATATATATAATTGACCTAGTTAAACCGTATAATTTTTCAGTAAAGAAGTGTCAATTAGCCTAAGGTAGACGATGTGTACATGGTTCATGCATTGAAACCTCTAGAAACAATTTTCATGCAACTACAAGGAACAATGTTGGGATTTATTAATTAAAACAAAAGAGGGGTGAATGAAAAATGGTGGGAAAAAAAATAGAGAGAAATGAAATTTTGAATTAGTCCCTTTTACAAAGGAACGTCGTCCCTCATTGGATAGGAAGAGGAAAATTCTTGTGCTTATATATGGAAGCACTTCTTTTAGCTCTTAAAGAGTTGAGAAGACAGCAAGCCTCGCGTCGTCGTCGTTCGACTTCGACTTTGATTGATAATTTTTTGGATCAAATTTATTTTCCTTTTCCGTCAATAATATTTTCTTTTCTAGTATTTTTGCGTGAAAAAATATTAATTTGGAATTTTGCGGCATTATTTTCCAACGCTCAAATTCGCGACCAAATATTCCGTTTAACAGAAATTCAAATTTTCTGCTAAATAGACACCTTATCAAATGAACTGGCACCTTTGCACCTATTGGGACTCAACTTTTTTTAGCTATAAATAGAAAGGCTCAACCTCATTTTTCACCACCGAATCTGAAAATCTCTCCCCTCTCTCTTCTGCATTCTACATTGATTTTCAAAGCAAAACACAAGTATTTTGTGTGATTTATTCTGCCATTTGAGTTCGTCAAAGTTCTATTATTTGAAGTGCCGCTATCACAGAATAATTATTTCGCTCTATCATGGAAGAATTAATCCAAAATCTTGGGCAACTGTGAGGGAATTAAATTGCTTAAGGACACATAAGAAATTTGTGAGCTTGGAATTTTCTGTTTTTATTTTCTTAAACTAACGTCTTCTGATTTTCTGATTTTGAATATACAATACTAACAAACAGCAGTACATCTGCATACTAGAGTATGAACTATAGTAGGCAATTTTCCTGGTAAGCTGAATTTATCGTATAATGATAACCAAAGGAATTCCCAGTTTTGTTTTTAGAGTTAATATGTATATCTTTTTATTTTATTTTCATCTCCAAAGAAGTTGAGAAACATAAAATTGCAATTGATGATTATCATATTCGTAATATTACGTATTCTTTAGGATTTAAGACTGCTCACTTGGTGGGCTATTCGAACCTTCATCTAGGCATGTTCATGGATCGGATCTGATCGGATTTGACACTATTTAGATTGTAATTTTGAATTTTGAATTTTGTAAATTGCAATTCGAATCCGAGCCAAACTAAATTCGGATCAGATTGCATTTTGAAGTTTGGATCGAATAAATATTTCAGATTTTGGTTCGGATTGTACGCCTTATTAAGATGCTAAAATAAATAATTTTAATATGTTACCATCGTCCCTTTTATGTAGCAAAACTCATTGATTTTCATATCTTTTACTTAATATTGAAAACAAAGAAAAGGTATTTGTAGACATCAAAATTTTAGCAGATCAAGGTAAATCCTAAATTCAAGACGACTCTTAAAATATTAGGAGTCTATTAGGGTTACTTGGTGGCTACTCCATTCAAACCCTAATTCATGCCTATAAATAGGCTACATATGTCCTTCGAAGAGGATTTCAACAATTCCATAAACTCTCGGAATATGCACAAAGAGATCAAATATACGATCTCTAAAATTCCCTAAAACTCTTGGAATATTCACTAAGAGATCAAAGACGTTCCAAATATATCTTGTTCAAAGTTCTAGCAACATTCAAGATCCAAATGAATTATTGCTACATGCTTCTTGATCATCATACATCAAGAAGATGCATATCATCCTCGAATAATGGCTAATAAATCGAAGAAAAGAATCAAGGGATAAACAGAGTTGTAACCCGCAATGTTTATCAATAAAATTCTTTTTTTTTTCTTTATAGTTGTTTGTAATTGTAGTTTTATTTTCCTTCGAAAATTCGTTCCAAACAAATTGATACGCCCAGTGGGACCAGTTCTGCCCTTCATCTCTTCTTCATCGAAAACTACAAGTTTCAAGATTATATGTTGTGATGGTCGAGTACTTCAAGTCTCGTCTTCAAGTTTCAGCAAGCCAACATATCGACAATCCTTGAAGTAGGAAAAATTTGTAGACACTGAAATTTTAGTAGATCAAGATAAATCCTAAATTCAAGAAGACTATTGAAATATTAGGAGTCTATTAGGGTTACTTGGTGGCTACTCCACTCAAACCCTAATTTATGCCTATAAATAGGCTACATATGTCCTTCAAATAGGATCTCAATAATTCCATAAACTCTCAAAATATGCACAAAGAGATCAAATATACGATCTCTAAAATTCCATAAAACTCTTGGAATATTCATTAAGAGATCAAAGACATGTCAAATATGTCTTGTTCAAAGTTCAATCAACATTCAAGATCCAAATGGATTGTTATTACATACTTTTTGATCATCATACATCAAGAAGATGCATATCTTCCTCGAATAATGGATAATAAATCGGAGGAAAGAATCAAGAGATAAACAGAGTTGTAACCCGTAATGTTTATCAATAAATTTCTTTTTTTCTTTATAGTTGTTTGTAATTGGTGTTTTATTTTCCTTCAAAAATTCGTTGCAAACAAATTTGGTACAAGATCAAATTACTTGTTCGTGATCAAATCCAAATTCAAGCTCAAGAAGGAGATTCAAGACCAAGCTTTACAAGCCCTTGAATCAAAATCAAAATCAAGCTCACTCAGAGAGTTTATATTCTTGAAGAATCGGAGGAATACCATAGAGATTGTAACACTTTCATTTTGTTGAAATCAAATACTACATTTGTTAAATAATTTTCCAGTCTTGATTATTTATTTTTCTCGACGCGAAAATTTGTTGTTACAAATTTTTGGGACGCCTAGTGGGACTAGTTCTGCCAGAATTTGTAGACAATAAATTTGCGTCGAGAAAATAAATTCAAGACCGAAAAATATCGCAACAATCGTAGTATTTGATTTCAAATAATTTGAGTGTACAATCTCTATGCATCCTTTGATTCTTCTTTCCAATAGTAAATAAATTCAAAGGCCCTTGAGTTTGATCTTGAATATATAGTTGTTGCCACGAACGATGATCTTGAATTCATCTAGCACGAACTTTGATTTGAACTCGTACTCCTTGGATCTTGATTTGTTCTTCGTTCTTGATCTTGAGCTTGATTGCTTGAACTTGAACTTGATTTGTACTTCGTTCATGAGCTTGAACTTGATTTGTTCTTCGTTCTTGAGCTTGAACTTAAACTTGATTGCATGAAGCTTGAAACTTATGGAGAAATTTGCAGCGTTTGATCCATGAGCTCTTTCTTGCTTCTTGTTATAACTTCTTGTGTCTTCTAGCTTTATGAATACCTCTATTTATAGTTGCAGGGAGTGGTGTGGCTCTGCGATTTGATTGTTCCATTTGAACTGACCAATACCATCTAGACACTTGGCACAACTCTATTGGTTGTTGATTTGACTTGGATTGCCACCCTTCTTGACATGTGTCACGATTTTATTGGCTCATTTATTTGGTTTGGATTGCCACATAATTTGATACGTGAAATGATTTTGTTGGCTCGTTTATTTGTCTTGGATCGCCACATCACTTGACACGTGGCATGAGCCGGCTTTAAGATGGGCTGATAGCCATTTGGATCTTGGGCTAATGAAGTAGACTTATCATTTAATTTGTAGTCCAATTAGATGGACTAGCCCAACACATCTATATTGAATTTAAATAATTAACCCAATTTACTAGTCACAATATTTGTTTGGACTAGTATCTTGAGTTTAATATGGTCCAAATTATTTTATGAATTTAAACCCGATAAAATTTAAATGTTTACAACATTATTAGTGAGAGAGATAACAAAGAAACCTTTTTGTGAAAGGGCACCCATCTCTTTTTTATGTAAAATATAAATTTCAGATTTCGGATCGGTTCGGATGTAAATTGAGCCAAACGTTATCCGATCCGATATCCAAAATAATTAAATTAAATATTCAAAATCTGATCCAAAGACCTAAAATTTGATTCAAACCAACCCGAATAACATGAATTGGTTCGGATTTTTGGGTTGACCCAAATAATTCACAACCCTACTTCATCGTCTAGGTGAGCAAGCATTCAAATCCTCTCCCCTCCCCAATTTCCCAGTCCTCTTCCTCCCCCCATGTATAATAAAAATTAAGAAAACTAAAGAGAGAGAAAAAAGTATTTGCTATTAGACATTACCATGGGAGGATGCAAATATAGAAGGTATATGAAGTTGATCAACATCTCATACATTGCATTCTGACTCAAACTATATATGTATAATTGAAATTCTTAAACATGTGTACTTCTACTAAGTTCAAACTCATTAGTACAAAAAAACTTATAATTGTAATGGTGCTCGATTCAACTAAGTTAAAATCCCATGCCCACAAATATAACGGAATCAGGCTATAAATTTAAAGAAAAGTGAAAATATGAACTCTTCTAAAAGAAACCTGAGTATGTGGCGTAACTTAACACAAAATGTAAGGATAAATAGAAATGTAAATATAGATTGCAGAGAATGCGAAATAGATAAGGTTGTCAGGGACAACGAATCTTAGGATTCAACAAATAGAATCAATCTAAGAAATCTGAAAGAACGATTCTTTACTGTAGAAGAATATAACACTTTTATTACAATGTAAGCCTGAGAAAAAACTTGTTTTACAGAAATGGTAACCAAGCCCTTTTATAATGGAGGGATTTGGCTCTAAGCATAATAAAATAAACATTCAGTAGGAGACCCATGATAAGTCAGTTTTTTCATAATTTCTGCTAAGATTCTCTCTAGTGGGATTGCAACGGCTTTTGTCTGCGAGCTCGATCTTGCTTAGAACCCTCGATTTTGGTTTGAGCTTGATTTCGACTCGAGCCCATGATCTTGGTTCGAGCCCGATCCTGGCTCGAGCCCTCGAATTGATTCGAGGTCAATGTTGGTTGGTCTCTGGATTATCAGCATGATAGATCTATTCTGCATCATGGTTCGATTTTGATTCGAGCTTGATAATGATATCGAACTCGACATGGATCGGCCTCCCCGGGTTCGAGGTTAGTTTGTTCCACCTTCGGGATCTTACTTCGATAGATCATCATTCGAACTCGATCGGACGTGCTAAGGCCGAAATCTATTTCGACCGTATACAGATTGTCCCCTCGTTTCTCAGAAAGAATGTGGCGAGAAACGATATGATTTTTTAACGGCTCGATCGTATTATAACATGACGTTTCCCTCGGGTTCGACCATGACGCATCTTGTAGCTGTCCTGTCGGTTTAGTCTTTCAAGGCCTATAATACATGTCAGGCGGTGGTCGGCCACCGCTGATACTGAACTGCCATCACTTGAACCTATAAATAACCCTTTCTTTTATCTTTTGCCACTTTTACATCTTCTATCTTCCAAATTTTCCAAGTTCTTCTTCGTACTCTCCAACTTACCAGTAAATCTGTGATTTCTTTCTGCAAAAGCCCCCTTCAATTCTACCCAATCTTTGTCACTTTCTTCTATTCCTCACCTTTGAATTTGAAAATGGCGAAAACATCACAAACCATTCCTCAGAAAGAGAAGGCTTCATCTTCACAGTGTGCCGCCGATGAGACACTGGCAGAACCACGGCCTGAGGAGTGTATTCCTGGGGCGTGTGTTCTTACTTCAGATTTTAAGGTTGATAAAGGTTCATCGGTCCCTGGTCGATGTGAGCCGGTATTGAGGTACACGTGTTCAATTACCGAGAAACACCTCAAACAGCTAAAGAAGGATTGCAATTGGGGTGAAAAAGAAATAATAATTCCTACCCCTGATGAAGATATCACTTCTTACGTGAAAGGGTTTTTGAATGTGTATACTTACCCTTTTACTTTAGGTCCCCTCGATTCCGTTATTATTGACTCCTGTCGACAATACCAGGTAACCCTAGGCCATGTCCATCTTTATTTGTGGTGGATCGTTATCCTGAACCGATATTTTATGAGCAAAATTGAACGGATGTTGTTCACCCTCGACCATCTTATCCAATTGTACCGTCCTCGACTTTTTCGAGGAGGGTTAATAAAACTTCAGCGTCGAGCTATCAAGGCTCTGTTCTCGAATATTGACGAGGACAGGGACCGGGGTTGGATGGGAAGGTTTGTTCGAGTAAGGACTTCGGACATGATTCTGACTGAAAAGATGCCCTTTCCCGATGAGTGGAATATGAAACGTAAGTGTGATCTTGCTGTTACTTCTACTTTGTTCTTTCATTTATTCTCTCATCGACACTCCTCTTTTTGTGATGTAGCAGTTCCCTGGATGCCCGGAGCAGTTCCTGATCTCAAGAACTGGGTATGAGCCCTTGTTTTGACCTCCATATACGCCGAGCGCTCATGGCGTGATTTGTCAAAGGGTCAGTGGGAGGCCAAAAATCACGGTAAGCTCATTTCTCGTACTCTTTGGTGATCCGAACGAGGTAGTTTTCAAAATATTTTATTAAGGTTTTCCATATGCAGGTTTGGGTAATGACGCGATTTTGAGGCCCTTGCCCAATGAGGAGGAAATTTTGGCCTCTGTCCCAAAGCCGGTGAAGGAAAATAAAAGGAAAAGAGCCTCCGTTTCCGAAGATCCAAAATCGAAGAAGAGGATGGCTCGTAAGCCGAACAAGAATGTCATTACTTTGATTGTGGAATCCGTTCTGCGTCTAAGGGATGGAGATGAAGATGAAGAAGAAGAAGAAGAAGATGAAGAAGAAGAAGAAGAAGAAGAAGAAGAAGAAGAAGAAGAAAATGATGAGTCCGTGCTAGCTGTCCGAATGAAGAGGACCACCGATGCCTCATCGGCGGCTGGATCGATGATGCTCCATGAGGCTCCGCCTCGAACTGAGGATATACCGGATAAAGATTTGGGTAGAGTCCTCGAACTATCGGATATCGAAGACGCATCTCATCGGAGCCAACCGGCAGGGGATATGACTGAAGAGGCCTTCGAACCCCTTCGAACCGAGGAGAATGCTCCAGGCGATTCATTTGGGGCAGCAGCAATCGAGGATTCACCTACCTTTCCCGCTTTTTCCGCAGGGGTGATTCGGGAAGCTCAAGATCTGGGAGCCCTCGATCTAGACAGGCCCCGCGATGAAGAAGATCCCTTTCGTGACCTGTTTACCGGCATTGAGGACGTTGCCGATGCTGGTGATGAAGCGGATCTTTTTCACGGAATGCGGCAGGTTTTGAATCAGGTGAGCTTTTAAAATTATTTTGTCGGTACTATCTTTATGTTCATTTTTCATTAATTTCGCTTCTTGTTTCTTTGTAGGCAGTGGCAGTTCATCGAGAACAATGTTCTCGATCCCAAAATAAGTTGCATCGATACGAGGTCGACCTACAATAGGCTACTGACGATAGGAACTCCCTTAGACTTTCCTTAGGGCAGAGAGAAGAGGAAGTAAAAGACCTTAGAGCTGAGCTGGCCAAGGCTTATCGAGATCAGACCGATTTGTTTGAGCAGGTAATGATGCTTTTGAAAGCCTATGGGATTGATACCGGGACGATAGCTAGCATTCCGGTCTCACAGCTGTAGCAAAAAATCGAGATGATCGGGAAGCTTCGTGAGGAGGTCGACGTGATAAGAACAGAGTCTTTGCGGTGGAAAGAAGGTATGGACCGCTTTGCTGCAGAAAAAGAGACTGCTCGAGCCCAGTTATCATCGTCAGAAACCCAACTTCAGAAAATGAAGGAAAAAGGCCTGGTTCAAGCAAGAAGAATTGAGGAAATTGAGGCTCGGTTGGCCTCTGTACTTGCCAAGACTGAATCTGATGCCGAAAAGGCAAAGGCCGATACGGATACGCTCGTGGCCGTCTATCGGGCCGATGCTGAAGCTGCCCAAGTCCAGGCAAGAGAGGCAGCCAAGTCCACCGATATTCGAGCACATTAGGTCACCGAACTTGCTAAGTGCTGATCCCGAAGGAAAACTCTCGAGGATATCCATGCTCGTGGTTTTGATCTCGCTGAAGAGATAAAAAGGGCCAAAGAACTCGAAGCCGATGCTGAAGCTCTGGTTTTTGATGGCGATGATGATGATGATGGGAGCAAGGGTGAACCCGAAAACGGGGGGGATCTTGATAAAGAAGAGACCGCTCCTGACCGAGAAGTTTAGTTCTTAGTTTTTACGTTGTAATAACTCATGCAGATAAATTTGTATATAGATATATCTCCTTTTTTGCCGACTTGCTTCTGTTTTTGTTTCCTGTCTTGTGAGGACTTTATTCACGCCTTATGAATGTTTTCATAATGATTTAAACAACTTAATCAAATTTGGACTTCATAGCCTCTGTAACCGAGCGAGCGCTTACTCAAACTTGGAGCGATGTAGCCCTTAGTCTTATTAGTTGTCAATGATTCGATCTTGAAGAAATATACCCCGTAGGCATAATGATCGAGTGAGTGCTTGCTCAAACTCGAAATAAAAGTAGCCTGTAGGCTTAGTAGTCGAGTGAATGATTCGAACTCGAAGTAATGTAGCATGTAGGCGTAATGGTCGAGTGAGTGTTTCCTCGTACTCGAAATAAAAGTAGCATATAGGCTTAGTTGAGTGAATGATTCGAACTCAAAGTAATGTAGCCCGTAGGCGTAATGGTCGAGTGAGTGTTTGCTCGAACTCGAAATAAAAGTAGCCCGTAGGCTTAGTCGAGTGAATGATTCGAACTCAAAGTAATGTAGCCCGTAGGCATAATGGTCGAGTGAGTGTTTGCTCGAACTCGAAATAAAAGTAGCCCATAGGCTTAGTCGAGTGAATGATTCGAACTCGAAGTAAAGTAGCCCGTAGGCGTAATGGTTGAGTGAGTGTTTACTTGAACTCGAAATAAAAGTAGCCCGTAGGCTTAGTCGAGTGAATAATTCGAACTCGAAGTAATGTAGCCCGTAGGCATAATGGTCGAGTGAGTGTTTGCTCGAACTCGAAATAAATGTAGCCCGTAGGCTTAGTCGAGTGAATGATTTGAACTCGAAGTAATGTAGCCCGTAGGCGTAATGGTCGAGTGAGTGTTTGCTCGAACTCGAAATAAAAGTAGCACGTAGTCTTAGTCGAGTGAATGATTCGAACTCGAAGTAATGTAGCCCGTAGGCGTAATGGTCGAGTGAGTGTTTGCTCGAACTCGAAATAAAAGTAGCCCGTATTCTTAGTCGAGTGAATGATTCGAACTCGAAGTAATGTAGCCCGTAGGCATAATGGTCGAGTGAGTGTTTGCTCGAACTCGAAATAAAAGTAGCACGTAGGCTTAGTCGAGTGAATGATTCGAACTCGAAGTAGTGTAGCCCGTAGGCGTAATGGTCGAGTGAGTGTTTGCTCGAACTCGAAATAAAAGTAACTCGTAGGCTTAGTCGAGTGAATGATTCGAACTCGAAGTAATGTAGCCCATAGGCGTAATGGTCGAGTGAGTGTTTTCTCGAACTCGAAATAAAAATAGCCCGTAGGCTCAGTGGTCGAATTTATCTTAATTCTGATTTCATAATAAATCTCAAAATAGAGGAATTTTCCTTGGATATAAGATGCCGATAAAGAAGAGAACTTTCTTCGCACGTTATTACATGCCTGGGTTTGGGCCAATCTATATGAGCATGGTTCGCTTTGACCATTTGGCTCTTATAATTTTTCCTATTGGAACCCTGTTGGTGTGAAATAAATCTCTTGCGAGGCCTCGGATATTGTTGTAAATGCTGCACGATCATTGGTTTCCTCATTAAAAACCTTGCCGAAAAACCCATTTGGGATAAAACCGGTCTAAGGGAAAAAGAGTGAAACGCGTGCTTTCAAGTGAGAGATCCATTTTAGCCCTTGTTCGGACTTCTGCAGGGGTCAGTTTTGAAATATAAATGAATATGGAAAGGTCGTACCTTAGCAGTAGTACCGTTTTAGATGTGATACATTCCAGCTTCTTGATAGCTGTTTGCCGTTTATAATGCCGAGCCTGTACGATCCCTTTCCGATGTTCTCGAGCACTTGATATGGTCCTTCCCAGTTCGGTCCTAGTTTTCCTTCATTCGGATTTCGGGTATTGATGGTAATTTTTCTTAACACTAAGTCCCCAGGATTGAAATGGCGGAGCTTGGTTCTTCGATTATAATATCTTTCGATTCGCTGCTTTTGGGCGGCCAATTGGACGAGACCAGCTTCTCGTCTTTCGTCCAATAGTTCGAGGCTGGTATTCATAGCCTCATTATTTGATTCTTCCATCGCGAATCAAAATCTGGCACTGGGTTCACCAACTTCGACCGGTATCAATGCTTCGGACCCATATACTACGGAGAATGGGGTCGCCCCCGTACTGGATTTTGACGTCGTCTTATATGCCCAAAGGACTTCGGGCAGGATTTCTCTCCATTTCCCTTTAGCGTCGTTCAACCTCTTCTTTAAGTTTTGAATGACAATTTTGTTCGTTGATTCGGCCTGTCCATTCGCACTGGGGTGGTATGGCGTCGATAATATCCTTCTTATCTTGTGGTCTTCAAGGAATCTTGTTACTTTGCTGCCAACGAATTGTTTTCCATTGTCACACACTATTTTGGCGGGTATCCCGAATCGGCATATGATATGATCCCAAATAAAGTGTATAACTTCTTTCTCTCTTATTTTCTCAAACTCCTGCGCTTTAACCCATTTAGAAAAAATAGTCAGTCATAAATAAAATGAATTTGGCTTTACCTGGGGTCGATGGCAGAGGGCCGACGATATCCATTCCCCACTTCATGAACGACCATGGGGATAGGACTAAGTGGAGTTGCTCTCCGGGTTGGTGGATCATCGGTGCAAACCTTTGACATTTGTCACATTTACGAACAAATTCCTTCGCATCCTTGCCCATATAGATCCAATAATACCCTGCTCTGAAACTAATGTATCGGCTCCAGAGTGATTCCCGCAAGTACCCTCTTGCACTTCCCGTAGGATGTAACTGGTATCTCCCGGACCCAAGCATACTGCCAACGGTCCATCGAATGTTCTTCGGTACAACGTTCCGTCCGAAGCCAATGTGAATCGAGCAGCTTTAGTCCGTAGGGTTCTGGAATCTTTAGGGTCCGATGAGAGTTTTCCGCTCTTCAAGTATTCAATATACTTGTTTCTCCAATCCCAGGTTAAGCTTGTAGAATTTATTTCGGCGTGACCTTCTTCGATTACCGATTTCGAAAGTTGAACAACATTCCCCGAGCCCGAGTCATCTACCTCGACCGACGACCCCAAATTCACAAGCGCATCGGCCTCATTATTCTGCTCCCGTGGTACATGCCGTAAAGTCCATTGTTTGAAATGGTGCAAAGTGACAAGCAGTTTATCTAAATACCTTTGCATTCTACCTTCTCGAACTTCGAAGAATTTGTTTACTTGACTCACCACCAGCAAGGATTCGCAATTGGCTTCAATGACTTCTGCTCCCAAGTTTCTAGCTAGCTCGAGACCTGCAATCATGGCTTCATACTCGGCCTCGTTGTTAGTCAACCTGATAGTTTTAATAGATTGCCTAATAGTGTTACCCGTGGGTGCTTTCAAAACTATGCCTAGCCCGGACCTTTTCACGTTCGAAGCCCGTCCATAAAAAGGATCCATACCCCTGATGATGTACCTGATTTCAACAGATCTTTTTCGACTTCGGGTACGAGGGTTGGCGTGAAATCGGCCACGAAGTCTGCTAAAATTTGAGACTTGATGGCCATGCGGGGTTGATATTCGATACCGTACCTACTGAGTTCGACGACCTATTTAGCCAGTCGGCCTGATAACTCGGGTTTGTGCAAAATATTACGAAGCAGGTAAGTGGTTAACACACATATGGGATGACATTGAAAGTACGGCCTTAACTTTCTTGAGGCGCTTATCAATGCAAGTGCCAATTTTTCTAGGAGCGGATATCTAGTTTCCGCTTCTCCTAAGGTTCGACTCGTATAATAAACAGGGAATTGCGTACCTTGATCTTCTCGAACTAGGACACCGCTTACGGCGACTTTCGATACTGCCAAGTACAAACAAAGTTTTTTGTCTATTTTTGGTATGTGAAGTAGTGGTGGGCTTGATAGATATCACTTTAGTTCCTCTAATGCTTGTTGGCACTCCGGGGTCCAAGCAAAATCGTTCTTCTTTTTGAATAGAGAGAAAAATTTATGACTTCGGTCAAATGATCTTGAAATGAATCGGCCTAAGGTTGCAATCCGACCCGTTAGCCTTTGTACGACCTTCACGCTGTCCACAACGACGATGTCTTCGATGGACTTGATTTTATCGGGGTTAATCTCTATTCCACGATATGACACCATGAAGCCGAGGAACTTGCCCGAACCGACCCCGAAAGCACGTTTCTCGGGGTTGAGCTTCATATTGTATTTCCTTCAAATCTCGAATGTTTCCTGCAAATGAGTTAAATGGTCCTCTGCGCGTAGGGACTTAACTAACATGTCATCAATATAAACTTCCATTGATTTTCCTATTTGTTCTTCGAACATTTTATTTATTAGGCGTTGGTAAGTAGCCCCTGCATTTTTTAGCCCGAAGGGCATCACATTATAATAATACGTTCCATATTTGGTGGCAAATGAAGTCTTTTCCTGGTCCTCCGGGTTCATCTGGATTTGATTATACCCGGAATAGGCATCGAAAAAAGTGAGGATCTCGTGGCCGGCCGTGACATCGATCATGCGATCGATGTTGGGCAGCGGAAAGGAATCCTTGGGGAATGCTTTATTCAAATCCTTATAGTCCACACACATTCTAAGTTTGTTCCCTTTTTTAGGGACTACAACTACGTTAGCTAGCCATTCGGGATATTTCACCTCCCGAATGGACCCTACTTTGAGAAGCTTGGTTACCTCGTCCTTTATGAATGTGTGTGCTCTATTGGACTAGGGTCTTCTCTTTTGCTTCACCGGTTTGAACCTGGGGTCCAAACATAGCCGATGCGTCGTTATGTCCGACGGGATCCCTGTTATATCTAAATGAGACCATGCAAAACAATCGATGTTATCGATAAGAAATTGAACAAGTTTCTTCCTGAGTTCGGGGCTCAACCCCGTTCCCAAGTATATATTTCGCTCGGGCCAGTGCTCGATTAATGTGACTTGATCTACCTCCTCAATTGTTGATTTGGAGTTATCGGGAATCATGAAAGATCGAGGGACCCTTTGATCATCATCCTCTTCGATTTTCTGGTTGTTTGGCTGGGTTGAAGCCGATGTCTGTGATTGCTATTTGGTGTCCCGTTCTCCTTCTAGGCCCGATCTTTTTATCGGCGAAAGTGAGGACATTGGTTTAGCTTCGTCGACGGCGAACATTTCCTTTACGACTGGTTGTTCTCCGTACACCGTTTTGACACCCCTCGATGTCGGGAATTTGAGGGCCTAGTGTAGGGTCGAATGCATCATCGAGGTGCTTCTATAGGATCGGCATATTTATCGAAGCCGCTCTTACTCATAAGCCCCCGAGAATTTTGTCCTTGATCAATCCTTCAATTGTTTCGCACTGCATTGCGTGTTGAACCGTTGTTCAACCGATCTGCGATGTACAGTCGATATCGGTCTCTGCTTGACCTTTCTTCTTTGTCGATCTCCTTTTGGTTTTTAGTAACTGTCCTATTCTGAAGAACGGGTTCGTACTGAGCTCCCAACTGATCGTCCTCGGCCCTAATTTTCGATTGGTATCGGTTGTGTACATCTGCCCAAGTTATCGCTGGATACTCGATCAAATTTTGTTTCAGCCGATGTGATGCTGTCGAACTTAGCTCATTCAACCCTTTGGGTGAAAGCTTGTACGGCCCAATCGTCTGTGACCGGGGGTAATTTCATGCGTTCTATTTGAAATCGGGATACGAATTCCCTCATCATTTCATTCTCCCTTTGCTTTACTTTGAAGAGGTGTGATTTCCTTGTTGCAACCTTTATGGCACCAGCATATGCATTTACGAACGAATCTGCTAACATGGCAAAAGAATCGATGGAATTCGGCGGTAAATTATGGTACCAGATCATCGCTCCCTTCGAGAGGGTCTTCCCGAACTTTTTCAACAACACAGATTCGATCTCATCGTCCTCCAAATCGTTGCCTTTTATGGCACATGTGTAAGAGGTGACATGTTCATTAGGATCGGTCGTACCGTTATATTTGGAAATTTCGGGCATACGGAATTTTTTGGGGATTGGCTTCGGCACCGCACTCGACGGAAAAGGCTTTTGTATGAATTTTTTTGAATCAAGCCCCTTTATCATTGGTGGAGCCCCCGGGATTTGATCGACCCTGGCATTGTACGTTTTCACCCTCTTGTCATTGGCTTCGACTCATTTTGTGAGTTTCTCGAGCAATTTAGTAATTCCGGGAGTAGTCCCCGATTCTTGTTTGTTAGATTTCACTGTGGCAGGCTCTGTTATGGGGGTGACTTCTCGAAGTGGATTGGAATCCGGCCTGCTTTGTGCGCGAGTTTGGCTCTGTAGCTGAGCTATCGCTACTCGTTGGGCTTGTAGCATCTCGAAGATCATACGTAAGCTGGCGCCGATTTTTCCCGCATTTTGGGTGTCTCGAGTTACGGATCGAGTACCGCCCTGAATGCTTCTTTCCGGTTCGGAACGCTGATTCGCCTCCAAAGCTATTTGTGAATTGACATCCAATGGTATTTCGGCTCGAATTTTGGGTACTTCGATTCGAGTCTCGGTGCCATCATTAATTGGCCTTCCGGCCCTGGGTGCCAAATTGTTGGTTTCATCTTGAAGACCGGCTTCGTTATCGATCAGTGAAGATATTTGATTGGTGGTTATTCGTAGCTGATCTGAAATTCAAGATGTTTTCGGAAATAAGCGTAAAGCACAATGACGTGTTTTTTCAGATTTGTATCAAATAACTACTGTTATCCTCGGCCCCACGGTGGGCGCCAAACTGCTTACCCGAAAAATGGATAGAGTTGAATTTATACGCAGTTCCGAGGATATGTGGCGTAACTTAACACAAAATGTAAGGATAAATAGAAATGTAAATATAGATTGCAGAGAATGCGAAATAGATAAGGTTGTCAGGGACAACGAATCTTAGGATTCAACAAATAGAATCAATCTAAGAAATCTGAAAGAACGATTCTTTACTGTAGAAGAATATAACACTTTTATTACAATGTAAGCCTGAGAAAAAACTTGTTTTACAGAAATGGTAACCAAGCCCTTTTATAGTGGAGGGATTTGGCTCTAAGCATAATAAAATAAACATTCAGTGGGAGACCCATGATAAGTCAGTTTTTTCACAATTTCTGCTAAGATTCTCTCTAGTGGGATTGCAACGGCTTTTGTCTGCGAGCTCGATCTTGCTTAGAACCCTCGATTTTAGTTTGAGCTTGATTTCGACTCGAGCCCATGATCTTGGTTCGAGCCCGATCCTGGCTCGAGCCCTCGAATTGATTCGAGGTCAATGTTGGTTGGTCTCTGGATTATCAGCATGATAGATCTATTCTGCATCATGGTTCGATTTCGATTCGAGTTTGATAATGATATCGAACTCGACATGGATCGGCCTCCCTGGGTTCGAGGTTAGTTTGTTCCACCTTCGGGATCTTACTTCGATAGATCATCGTTCGAACTCGATCGGACGTGCTAAGGTCGAAATCTATTTCGACCGTATACATACATATATATATATATATATATATATATATATATATATATATATATATATATATATATATATATATATATATATCGGAAACACGTTCTACATGTCAAAGCCATAGACAACAAAAATTGTCGATCATTACTTCATTACCCCAAGCCCATCCGCTAATCACTGCAATTACGATATCTGCTTTTCTTATAACAAAATTATATATAGAGTTTGATGCCTAAAAGTTTCAAGTAAAATGGATACAAGTATCTTTTGATTTCGTTATAACTAAAGGCAAAGTCATTTCTGCAACTCTGTAGATTGCAAATCTCACATGTTTTATACACCATTTATTCACCTTCTAACCAGCCCCCCCCCCCCCCCCCCCCCACACACACACCAAAACAAAAACCATGGGCAAATTAGAAAATAATCACTAGATCTAGATTGAACATAAGTATTTGCTAGCCTTCAAAAATAAAAATAAAATTGATAGAAGATTTTGTTGTGTGGTTGATTGGGTCAGTTTCAGCAATTAGATGAGAAAAGAGACGAAGCAACGTTGGTCACATGTGCATGCCATTAAACTTTAATTGAAAATAAAAGCACCGGCTCTAGTTGAAATGTTCCTTTCATGCTTTAAAGTTTCAACAACATAAATTATGCAAATAGTTTTCATTTGGTCACTCAAAAAAGCACTGATTTCTCATTTGCTTCTGCTGGTCCAATCGGAACAAGATGCATTCTAAACTTCGTCAGTTTTAACTTTACCATTCATATATTAATTTTTAATCTAAATCGTAACTTAGCTTGTATGTGAATTTCCGGCCGGAACTATAGATTAATAGAAGTTCTAAAGCTTTACGTATGTATATGTTTATAAATTGTTAAAAGGACTTGGGATAGTCATTTTTACGGGTGGTTACCGGAAAATAGCTAGGACTTGCAAAATTATTAAAAAGTAGTCACTATTCGATGCGGAAATAAAATATGAACAAAAGTTCTCTAACTGAAACACGAAAAGTTCCAGCATTATATGCTGGATTATGGAACTCCTGCGTATAAACTTTCAGCATATTATGTTAGAACTCCAGCACATTATGTTAGAACTCCAGCACATTATGCTGGAATCTTACATGTAAAAAATTTGAACTCTAACATATTATGCTGGAATATTTCCGGATTTTGAGAATGGTTTTGTTCATATTTTATTTTTATACGAAAAAGTGACTAAATTTCGATTAATTTTAAAAATATGGCTAATTTTTAATTAATAGATATAAATCTGGCTATTTCTGATATCCCCTATATAAACTCTTTATATATTTTGTAGGCCAACTCCCCTCATTAATCCATAAAGAATTAAGTCAAATAGCGGCTCACCCTATCACTTAAATTAAAAATAGCCAGTGAATATATAATTTATGTATCATATGTGTATAATTATGTATAATCAATATATAATTTATATATATGGTTAGAAAAGGTAAATAATTAATATAGTCGGCTATTTTTGTAAAGATCCCATAGCACTATAGGAGCGCCCAACTCTAAGGATTGAAAGTGTGTGTCATTATCAGATACTAGATGGTAAGCAGTAGTTATCATCTTTAACATGACCTGTTGGGTTATTGAATAAGTGGGCCTCTTCGACTTTTCATTTATTGGAGCTTAGAAAAAAGGAATTTTTATATTTCTATACACTATTTTAATTTTTATTACCCTCCCTACTTAAGTTTTAATATAATTACATATTATATACCTAATTATCAATTATGTACATTTTTAGGCATTTAATGATAATAATTAGTGTCCTAAAATCATTCTAACTTCAGTATCCCACTATTAACGCTTCTCTCTCCACAACCCCCTCCCCCCTCACGTATCTTGCACTCACCCACGTTTCTCTCTCCTCAAAATTCAGTATCACTCCATTAACGTCTATTTTCACTCTTTTTCAAAAACCAGTCTATATTTTTTCACTCTTATTCAAAAATTCCTCTCCATTTTTATAGATTCAAGTTCTAAATACTCTACCACACACCTCCATTAACGCCTACTTGCTTAGTTTTCAATGAAGAAGAAAACAGTTTCGAAGATCAGCCCTAAAAAAGCTAAAGTAGGTGATATTCCTACATTTGATTTGGGTGTTTTCTCAGAGAATTCACCAAAAAAAAGTTTCAAAATCAGCACATGCAAAAGAAGAGACCAAGCCCAGGCTTTCCCCTCGTGAAGCTAGGGCAGAAGCTCATACAAAACAAAAGCACGATATGGATGCTGGTGAATCCTCGATACCTGTTAAATCTGCAAAACGGAAAGGCAAAGAAATTGCTTCCGATGATGATTTCGTCAAAAAAGAAGTTATCATGAAAGTTGCAAAAAAGAAATTAGAGTGTCTCCTACTGTTAAACCTTCAAAAAGAAGAAGGTTCAAAAATTTTCTAAAACTATTCCCCAACAGTCTTTGGAGAAGGTAAAAAAATTTTAGTTTCAGTTTTTTTTTAAAGCTAAAAAACTTGTTCTCATTCTTATGAATATGCATAATTTTTATTTTTTTAATTGTAAAAATTTTGTCTACATTGTGTAGATTTATTGTAGATTTATGTTTTTCTGATTGTAGTATAAACGTAATTATTTTGTTTATTGGTTTTGACTCTATTTTTCTGATTGTAGATAAATTGTAATATAACTATAGTTATTTTGTTTTCTGGTTTTGACTCTGTTTTTCTAATTGTAGATAAATTATAGTATAAATGTAGTTATTTTGTTTTCTTGTTTTGAAACAAGTTTTAATAACTTTCTTTTTCTGTTGATGTAGAATGGACTATTTTTTGCACCTCCTGATGTTGATTATGGGATTATTAGGTTTCAAACATTATCCGACCCCACTATTCCAGGCCAAATCAAGGATTTACTATCTGAAAATGGTTTAAAGTTGTTTAAGAAGACATGTTTTGGGTATTTTCTTTCCTTGCCCAAAATATGTATGCAAAATCAAGCAATTCATCTTCTCATGAAGTATGATACGAACGCATCTGGTTCCGACTTTTTTTCAGCAGAGATAAAGGCTGAGAGGCTGAATTTTAGTTTGAGAGAGTTTGCCCTGATTAGTGGCCTCAGATGTTTTACGGAAGTGACAGACTTTGGTTACACACCTAAATATGACAGTAAAATAATGAGAAGCTATTTTCCAAACAAGGAAAATGTTGAGAAGTCATACTTAAAACAAATTGTAACCAACCGTAGTTGGGTGAACGATGAGGATGCAATCAAGTTGTGTATTCTCTATCTTATAGAATTCTTCCTCTGTCCTTCAGACAAAGATAATGTAGGTTTGATACACCATTTTAGGTTCTATTTGGTGGACTCAGGGCAGTATGTGAACTACGCATGGGGTAGTGAATCTTATACACAATTGCTTCAGTCCGTTAGGCACAAGCTCAACCCTTATGTTCATTTTTATGTCATTCGAGGCTTTGCACTAGCTATGCAAATATGGTTGTATGAGTGTTGCTCTACCATCAACACTGATATAGCTACAAGGGTTGCTAATTCGATCCCTCGCATACTTAGCTGGTCGGCTAGTAAAGACAAGATATGGATATCTCCAATTGAAGATAGAATGATCAAACTATCATGGATCAAGGTAAATGATTTTCACTTATGCACAAACAATATAATATAAATTATCTACATATTTTATACATCTTATGTCTAAGTCACTCACATTTCTTTTTTTCACTCAATTCACCAACATAATTGAAGCACCAGAAGAGCTTTCAAGAATGAATTTACCAGATAAAGTTGAATACATCTTTGAAGAAGTTGAAACAAAGTCCGGGCATCCGATAGATGCTCCATCTCCATCCGGATATAAGCAGGCAATTGGAATAGATGGCAAGAAAGATATTATGAAATAAATAAAAAAATTAAGAAAAGATGTTGACAAGGTAACATATATACATAATCCTAGATAGTTTCTTTAATTTATGTTATGCAAATTATTTCGTTAACTCTTTCTATTTTAATATGTAGGTTGGTTCAGATCTTGGAACTTTAAAGAAAGGGATTTTTGAAGAACTAGGTAGTATTCGACTCCTACTCAATGATTCAATCAAGGCTGTTTTATAGGCGATAAATAGTCAAAAGGATAATATTGATGCTAAGATTTCATTTGAAATATATTCATTTTAGACAACAATATTTACCATGTCTAAGTTTATATTATCATTCATAAAGTATATAGCCTAACAAATTAAATGACTGTTGTTTACTAGCAGTTCTACAAAAAATGATGAGCATTACAAAGAAAAAGAACAATCAACACATTTCGGGCAGTAGTGCTAAACCAGTATTGGCCAGCAAGAGTAAAACAAGTATCTACATTATATTAACATTATATCTACATTATATCTACAATATATCTACATATCGCCTAAATTACCAACAAATAATCTACATTATATTTCCAATGGTTTTCTTAGATACAGGACACATGAATGACATTCAAATTGAGGAGAATGTTCCTGTAGGTGTTGACTTATCTTCCCAATTTCAAGGGGCATTGGATGAAGAAAATGCAGGTATGATTTAGTATAATTTATCATCATATTTCATAATACATTTTGCATATCAGCTACAGGATAACATTTCAACAAATTTACTACAATTAAACTACAACACCTAATCTCTACGACTAGGTAAGCCTAACATTTGTGGAATAATGAAATAAAAATATAAATTTAACAACTAACCGTAGCAATAGCAACATAATTGGGTACCATGCCGCTTGGCATGTACAATAACTAACTATTCAATAATATACAGAAAAATCTCAAAATCCGGAACATCGTGAATCACAAACTCCAGAAGGAAAAACTAGTGTCTTTATATATCAAAGTCTAACAAAAAAAAATACAGAAGATAATGGACTTGGGAAAGAGTAGAAGGGGACTCCGAGGTCTGCAGATGCGACAGATATACCTTGAAGTCTCCAAAGTTGTCCCGGCTCACTGATAGCGCAGCTGATAAGGAGCACATGGATCTGCACACGAAAACATGTGCAGAAGAGTAGCATGAGTACACAACAATCGGTACCCAGTAAGTGCCAAGCCTAACCTCGATCGAGTAGTGACGAGGTCAGGTGAGGACCCTACTAGTATAAATAACAATAAAGCAAGGCAAGAATGAAATATCGCAGTAAAATAAAAACTGAAATTTAACAAGGAAGAATTCATAGAAGGTAATAGCTCAGTACACAGAAATACTACATGGGATCTCCCTAGATATCGTCTCATAGTCCCAAATGTAAATGTGCAGAACAGGGGGATCTCCCGCAATACCGTTTCGTAGTCCCAAAGTAAATATGCAGTACATGGGGATCTCCCGTCTCGTAGTCCCAAACGTAAATGTGCAGAATAGGGGGATCTCCCGGAATACCGTTCCGTAGTCCCAAAGTAAATATGCAGTACATGGGGATCTTCTGGAATACCGTTCCATAGTCCCAAAGTAAATATGCAGCCAAACAATAGAATTCAATAGTTACGGCACGAAATTCTACAGTTCAACCTAAGTACCAGTTAAGGAAAGACAGGTAAATTCACTAAACATGTTGCACGTAGTTCAAGTAAACAGTTAAGGCAAGTAGGCATGCTATTCCAGTCTAACCGGATACTACACATGCTGATGGAACTCAAATAAGAAGGAAATCAGGTTATTACTTAGTAGAAAAATTAGGTTTTTACACAATTTACTCGTGTACGTACTCGTCACTTCACGTACACGGCGCTCATGTATCAAAAACAATACAAATTCTACGGGGAGTTCTCCCACACAAGGTTAGGCAAGCCACTTACCTCGAACCAAGCTCAATCAAACGGTCACAATGCCTTTCCCACGAATATCCGACTCTGAATGGCCCAAATCTAACCAAAACAATTACATATCATAAATACAACTATAATAGGCTGACCTAATTAATGAAATCAAGACTTTAATAAAAATTTCGAAATTCGTCCTAAAATGTTGACTCGGGCCCACGTCTCGGAATCGGGTAAAAGTCACAAAATACGAACATCCATTCACTCACGAATCTAACCATATAAAAATTACTCAAATCCGACCACAAATCCCCTTCTAAAACTCGAAATCTTTGTTGAAGAAGTTCTTCCAATTTTTTCCTAACTTCATTCCCAAAATCCGAAATTAAAGAGGAAATTAATGATGGATTAGTGAAATATAACCATAAAGGAGTTAAGAATCGTTACCCAATCGATACCTCTGAAAATCCCTCAAAATCTCGTCTAAATCCGAGCTCCCAACTCAAGTTTTTGATAAAATGGCAAAACCCTAATTTTTTGGAAACTTTAATATTGCCCAGTGATTCCTTAATCGTGATCGCGGAAATAGCCTCGCGATCGCGAAGAAGAACTTTGCTTCCCCATAAATTAACTCTATGCGAATGCGTAAAACACCACGAGAATGCGATGCTCTGGCTCTCATACTTACGCGATCGCGAACACCCCAACGCATTCGCGATGAGCAAAGCGCGTGGCCCAGCTTTGGTCCACTTAACACTACGCTACTGCGACCTTGGCTCTGCATTCGCGAAGCACCACCTCACTTTACTACGCGTTCGCGTGCCCTTGTCCACGAATGCGAAGAATAATTCCATCCTCTACCCAGCTAAGCCTACGCGATCATGGATCACCCCACGCGATTGCGTATATGGAAACCAAAACTCACATACTAGAAAACTTCAGCAACCTCCTAAGTCCAGAAATTGATCCGTTGGGCATCCGAAACTCACCCGAGGCCCCCGGGACCTCAACCAAATATACCAACCAATCTTAAAACACAATACAAATTTAGTCAAGCCCTCAAACCACATCAAACAATGTTAAAATCATGAATCGCCCTCCAATTCAAACTTAAAGAACTTGAAACTTTAAATTTCTACAACTGATGCCGGAACCTATCAAACCACGTCCGATTGATCCCAAATTTTGTACACAAGTCATATTCAATATTACGGACCTACTACTACTTCTGAAATCAGAATCCTACCCCGATATCAAAATTTTCACTACCAGTTCAAATCTCCAAAAATTTGACTTTTGCCATTTCAAGCCTAAATAAGCTACGGACCTCCAAAACACAATTCGGACACGTCCCTAAGACCAAAATCACCTAACGGAGCTAACGGAACTGACGAAACTTCATTCCGGCGTCGTCTTTATACAGTTTCGACTACGGTCCAAATCCTAATGCTTAATTCTCCATTTAGGGACTAAGTGTCCCAAAACACTCCAATGGCCAAAACGAAACCTCCCGGCAAGTTACAATAGCAGAAATAGATATGGGAGAAGAAGTAAATAGGGGATCAGGGCTATTACTCTCAAAATGACCAGCCGGGTCGTTACAGATTTAGTACATGTTATCATCACATTTCACAATACATTTTGCATATCAGCTGCAGGACAACATTTCAGCAAATTTACTACAATTAAACTACAATTTATATGCAGTGATGTTAATGTTTACCACAAATTATCTATAATTTTATTAAGTTATACATATTTATTGTAATAGAGAAGGAAACTATGCATGTAGAATCTCCAAAACAGGAAGCTACATTAAGCATTCCAGGAGAACAAAAAAATGAGGAGAAGGAGACAAAAATGCAATCTCCCATTCAAGAAGAGAACGTTATACAACAAAGAGATGATTGTTGTGAAGATTTCAGTGGTATTATACATTACATTATAATTGTAGGAAAAAAATAGGTTTAATATAAGTTTCAATTTTCAATAAAGGGCTAATGCAACATGTCTTCTTATTCTTTTGTTTTAAATTTTGAAGGTGAACCAGTTGACTACATTAATGTAGGTGATTCGGACAATGACTCCAGATCTGAAAAAAGGAAAGTAACACTTGATAATTTTGAGGTGCCAGAGAGCTTCTCCCAGATTGTTAAGTTCGGCGAGCTTAATGAAGATGAAACAACCCCTGTGCATCAAGGAAGAACAAGGCAGCCTGGAAAGCATGTCAGATCCTCCTTTCTCCCTTTTTATAGTTCTGGGGGGAGCACTTCTGTTGGACCTCCAATTTTTCTCATCAAACATCCATTTACTGGGGTTATTGGCGAAGATGTTGATTCTGACTTGTTGGAAGAATTTAATAAGTGGTTATACTTTGGTACCGATACAGTTTCAAAGAGGTTAGTTTATATAATTTGTTCATATTTTCGAGTGCATTCATCTTTTGAATTTTCACTTAAATCTACATATTTATTGTAATTGCTATGTGTTTAAATATAAGGAAGGCACCTTATTCTGTAAAAGATAACCAACTTAAGCCGTGGTATGATCTTGGAGTCGAGAAAGTTGATAAAAAGGAGTGATTTTATACTTTGGCACATCCCGGGCAAGTCCTCAATGACACGGTAAATACATACCCTGGCAGAATTTAATGACTAGATGTAGTATTCTGTCATCTAAAGATTTTGTAATTTTTTTGTTTAAAAATTGTAGTTAAATTGTATGAAGCATTGAAAAATAATGAAATCTGTTTTTATGCAGCACATTGATGTTATTTTATACTATTTGAGAAAGAGAGAACAGTATAGTCCTCAAAACAAAATACGGTTTACATCTACTGATTGTATATTCAAGACTAGAATTGAACAAATTTATCAGAGGTACATCAATGCTCCTGCCGATAAAAAGTTTGATGTTGTCAAACCCTAGGACGTCGTATCCGAATACATATTGGGGTACAGGTTACTCGCAAATGTTGCATGGGATCAAGTTGATTTTGTGATTATGCCCATAAACATTGTGGAGAAATTTTATTGGTTGTTGGTTGTGTTTGACATTACCGATAAGGTTCTATATGTTTATGATTCTATGGTCTCTTCACGAAATCACAACCTTGTTGAATCTGTTGTCAACAAGTTTGCTGTTATGATCCTCCTCTACTTGTCATGCACTGGCTTCTATGGTAAGTGTCCAGACATCAACTACAAGAACACAAGTACGGAAGAAGAAGAATTAGTTGCCATTTTCTGTAGAAACATTGTAGTTAAATTGTTTAGTTGTAGCTATTTTGTAGTAAAGTTGTAGACAAATTGTTATTTAAGAACAAGTCAGTTAAAGTTTATTTATAGTAGATTTGTGCTACAATTATTTTACCCTATGTTTTGTTATTTTATCCAGGATGCTGCTACTTAGAATAGGAAACATCTGGTTTTTTTTGTTGAAAGTTGTTAGTACTTGATATCGTTATTATTAGCATATAATTTCTTTATAACTTAACTACAATTATATATTATATATATAAAAAAAATGCATAATCCAATCAAGTTATGAAAGGTTGAAATGAATACACTCAATAATTAAACAAAACAAATACAAACTAATTGCATTAAGAGCTAAAAATATTTCATTATAGGAGACAGTCTTTATTCATTTTATCAACACAATTACACCTCAACTATATTTCTCCAGAACACCTCAACACAATTTATCAAAAAATCTTATGACTTTATTAAATTTTATTATCTTTTGTTATGCCCTTTTAGTCCGCAGTTGCCACATGAAACCTTGTACTTCTTTGCATTTACTTCATTATATGGTTTGTATCTTTGTTTTTGAGGTTTTCCTGATTGTCTTTTCCCAATAGGTGGCATTACAACTTCTTCAGCTATATGTTGTGGCACATTTCATTTGATTTCGTCAGGCAACGGGTCTACTGGTATTTCATAAGTATGCAAAAGGCTCTACCTCGTGTAATAAGGAGAACAATAGTTTTCATAAGACTCATTCCTGTGCCTCAAAGCCGCCAAAGCATGTGCACAAGGAAGTTCATCAAGCTGGAATTGTCCACAACTACATCTCTTGTTTTGAAGACAAACAATTAAGCGCTTCACACCATCTATCACTGTATGGATGTGATCTGTTGAATCCCTCACCTACAATTTTATTACAAACACACAACAAGTTGTCAGAAACATATACAAAATAACTACAATTATACAATATTTTATCTATAATTAACATTATATATTTAGTTTGATGGAATCATTGATCTGATGTTACTGGATATAACTTACTCTCATCTTTTGCGATAATGTCTTGTTGTCCTCCAACTCTTTATTGTATTTTTTTCCAAGGTATGTGAATGTACCCTTTGCTTTCAATAACTTTTCATTAGTAAGAAGAATCCTCATGTACTCTAATAGTTCTACTATGGGCAACTCTCTTGCATATTTTGTTACCGCATTCAATGACTCTGCAATGTTTGATGTCATCATCCACGTTATGTTCACCGTAGCTTGTACCTGAAACCATCTGTGATAGCCAATATCGTATAGGTATGCTTTAACACGTGTGTCGATCTCTTCAATCTTTGACATTCTTTCATTAAATTCATCAAGCGTGTATGATCGTGTCGTGACAAAGTACAATTCGCTTAACTTTAGATGACCCTTCTTGAATTTTGACCTTATATTTATCCAAATATGCCACATGCAAGCATAATATGGCATGCCGGTATAAACAATAGATGTTGCCTTCAAGATACTCGCATTCCGATCCGAAACAACACACATATTTGGTTTTTCACCATACGCATGTTTGAATTGCTCAAAAAACCACTTGCATGATGCGTCATTTTCTGAATCAACAACAGCATATGTCAGTGGTAATATGCTACCTATCACAGGTGGCAAAAAGAAATTCAATTTCCATAATAAAACTGGAGATGAAAAAAAATACATACTAAAAAACAAATTTACAACAATATTTCTACAATTAATCTACAATACCTGCTGCATCTATTGTGCTAGCTGTTAACATTATTCCCCTATATACCGACTTCAAGAAGGTCCCATCAACTGCTACAACTGGCCTACAATACTCCCAACCCTTGATGGGCGTACTAAGCACAACAAATGCGTAAAAGAAACAGTAATCGTTAGTCTTCTGCAATTTAACTAACGACCCCGGATAAGTCTTCTCCAGAATATACAAATAACTTGGCAAGTGATTGTAGGAATCAGCCGGATGACCTCTCAAAAAATTCAAAGCATTTTTCTTTGCTCTCCAAGCTTGCATGTATGTTAAGTTCACACCGTGTTCCGACAACATATCAGTTTGTATGTCTTTTGGTATGTAAATTGTCTTAGGATCCGCATATTTTGGTATAACCATGCTACCAACTACCATGGCAGTAGGTTTGAGTTGTATGTATGTATTGTCCATCAAAGAGCATGCGTGCAAGCTGTTGAATTTTCGAACCTTGAACAATGCTGAATCATTTATGCTGGTGGACTTGAAGTGCCATGTACAGAATAAATTTTTTTTAAAGAATATTATGAAGAATGTAGCTACAAAATAATAGGCTGTTTAAGCATAAAAATCTTATATTTAACAATTTATATACAAAAAACTACAAATTATATACAATTTGTATACAATGATATTACAAACTATACAAAAAGATACAAAGGAACTACAAATTAAACAAAAATATGATGCTGACAATTGAACTGTTCCTACCTTCTTGCGCTAGACCTTTTTACCCTAAATTGAAACTTGTTCATGACAGAATAGTACTTCATTGCACTGGCAATTGTTTGCTTGTCTTTATAGACTTGGCCTACTTCAATAACATTTGGTGTATGTTCTGTTATGATGATACTTTCATATTCCACTATCGCTGGAGATGTTGGCATATCAATCAACTTCAGTATTCCAGATAAACCTGCACTCAATTAAAGCTAACTACAGTTCAGACATACATTGTAGATAGTTTGTAGTAAAATTGTAGAACACGTGAAATTCAATACTTCAATATTCATAACAGTTGAACTACACATTTTATGTAGTATTTTTGTAGCAATATTGTAGAGAAATTGTAGAACACATGAAATATAAAAAAATATCACCACTGAAATAACAGATCAAACCTGTAATTGTGTTCAAATTAGAGATACTGCATTTCAAATCGAAATCACGCACTGTTATACATAGTAGATACATTCCTAAGCTTTTGTTTTCCTTTTTCGTCTCCATGTATACTCGAACTCCCATATCGTTCCGAATTTCCATTAGAGGACAATGTTCGTTGACAATGTATTTGATTTCTATGATTTTTTCTGATATATTGATCATTAAATGCTCTGCGATTATAAAATTCAATTGACTATAATTTGAATCATCGCTGACTACAATTCCGTCAACATTAAAATCTCTGTATCTCCCAAAGCTATCCCAATTACCATTTAGCTGAAGCATAATAGCTATTTTTGACATTATGTCGCAGAATTCAATACAATTGTAGACAATTATTTGCAATTATTTTTTCAAAACCTTCGCTTATGGTTGTGAAACCAGAGGAAACAGAGAAAATCAGAGTATCGGCGATGATAAACTGAGAAAATCGGCGTAATAGTAGGCTTAATTCAATTGCGATGATTGCGTCGCAAAATTCTCTGCAGAATCCTACGCGATCCCAAAATTTCGCGTCTAAAAAAGGAAGGCTAATGCAGAAAGAATTCTAGTTTAAATAAATATATATAATTTATAGACAAAACGTGTTTAGGCCGAGTAATTAAGTAAACATGGACATTTTTTGTAATAAAGTTTCATATAGTGTATACAAATGAAAAAATTCCTAGAAAAAAAGATTGGCTTTTGGTCCCAAGTGTTAGGCTTCTGCATAGGGAACCTTTTTTTATTTTTGAGATTTTTGCATGGTATGACAACTTATCTACATAATTGGCAGAAAAAAGCCTTAGTTATAAATATTGGCATGAGATAACCAATAAATGTATATCACAACAAGAATGTGTATATCACAATATTTTTCTTCTTTGTGTATATCGAAATATATATTATTGTTTTCCTTCTTTGTATATCTAAAATATAAAATGATAAATATAGTTGTTTAAAATTTATTTTTGTCTATATATAAATGTATATTACAACAAAAATATTTGCATTGCTTGTATATCACAGTATATGACACATCAAATATGTGTATACCAAAACGGATATCACAAATTTATGTTTCTTCTGTGTATATCAAACTGTATGTCAAAAATTTATTTTCCTTCTTTATATATTAAAATGTATATCAAATTTATTTATTCCCATGATTATATTTATTGTTTTATATTTTAGAACTTGCTCTAAACCTGTTATATCAAAAATTTATTTTTTTCTTTGACAAGAACGATATTGAAATAAGTTTATTCAAAATGAATTTCTCCCTCTTAAAATCAAAATGGACGATTTGATTCTGATTTAATATATTGCCAAATCTAACAATGTATATTACGATATACAAGATGATATACACGCATGCATATATGGTGAGATATATAGATGTATACCACCTCAAACACACATATTTTTATCTTACAATAAAAAAAGAAAAAAGGGGAGGGGAGGGGGGGGGGGGGAGGAAGAAGAAAATTGGAATCTGCCGCTTGAAAAAGAAAGAGAAGAAGGGGGAAATTCATTTGTACCAGAATATACATCTAAGATATGTAAATATCGAATGAAAAATATGATCTGACAATCGCAATATTGGATTCTCATAATAATCAGTGCGAGAAACTTTTGTGACATGCGGCAGACTTCAGCCATATCGTTGGAATTGAAATAACACAAAAGAAACCCCCAAAAATTCTTACTCTAACTTCGTTTGAGATGCAAACCAAGTTTTGTAAGGAAACTTTATAATTCTATTTTTTTCTTTTACTTCAAGACCTTATAATTCTATCAAAAGTAATTCTCACATGCAATATTAAAAGGGCCCAAGTAAAAACTATTGAAATGCGGGGAAAGAAAAGATAAAAAGATTGTAGAAGAAATTGAAGAAGAAATATTAGAGAGAGAAACACTGGGAGAGAGAATAAATAAGAAATTAGGGTTTTTTTCGAATTTGGTTATATAATATCAATCTTTTAGGCTGCCTTTGCCAAATTTAATACAAGGCTAAAAATGTGCAATTCTCTTTATGGGTTGTCATACCCATGCCATTTACACTTTATTTTTTTGGCTAAATGAAAGGAACTTAAATTAAAGGTGTTATTTGTACATTATGCCCAAATACATGTGAATTTAATTCCACTGTTAATGGAACTTTAGGACAAAAATGGGTTGCTCTAGTGGTGAGCATCCTCCACTTCCAACCAAGAGGTTGTGAGTTTGAGTCACCCCAAGAGCAAGGTGGGTAGTTCTTGGAGGGAGGGAGCCGAGGGTCTATCGGAAACAACCTCTCTATCCCAGGGTAGGGGTAAGGTCTGTGTACACACTACCCTCCCCAGATCCCCACTAGTGAAATTATACTGGATTGTTGTTGTTGTTGTTGTTAATGGAACTTGGAAATTTTGGATTTTTTTCGTAGCATTTGTGTTTTTGTTCTTTCCATTCTATTTTCTTCTGTGATTGTCACTATTTATTTCTTTTATACCTGTAAAACCACAAAGTCTGTAATTCTCCAATCCAACTTAGTGAAAATTTGAATGGCAAAAATAATTTTCAAAGTAATCTAATAAGAATCAGTTCTATATCTGTCTCAGATATATACTTTGATTGATAGATTTTCCTACAATTTGAAGATAGGACACAAATTATGTACTATTTGAAGACAACATTATTTGTCAAAGAGACATCAAACCTCACCAGATTTCTGTATGTAAATTTGAAAAAGATGCATCTAGAAAAGAGCAAATATCATTTGTAGTCGGCCGGTGGAAACTATTATCATTCGCTAGCCATGAATTTATCCATACAATTTATAGCCCCAAACAAATTATAATGGTTAGCCTAACAAATATTATTGTAAAACCTAAATCGGCGATACTGGTTAACAGTAACGGCCGCCGGCCGGATTTGTCGAGCATGAATGTGGCTACGAGGATGAAAATTGTTTTGACGAATCCGACAACTACGGTGGCGAGCAACTTGTCGTGATCGGATTTAATACCTGCTTTTCCAAAAATTGTCGGACTATGCAAAACGACAACGTCGATTCCACTTGCTTGCTTAAAAAAATGAATTCTGACGCCGGTGAGTAGTATGTGACGGACGACCAGCATTGGTGAGAACATCAATTCGCACCATACTTTCCCGCCTTTGGGGCGTTTGGGTACTTCAACTATGTTGTCGTTGCTCTATTCCGGTATGCCGGCGGCTTCTTTAATATCGGCGAGTCGTAACTGAGCTTCTTTAATATCGGCGAGTCGTAGCTGAGCTTCTTTAATATCGGCGAGTCGTAACTAAGCTTCTTCTAATGAATCGGAGGTTTTGTTCAAAACTCACCTTGCATCGCCGAGTCGACACTACACAAAAAATATACTAAAATAGAATGTTACTATACAATTTATATACAATACATTGTCACTATACAGAATATATACAAAATAGACTGTCACTATATAAAAATATACTAAATAGACTGTCACTATACAATTTATATACAATAGATTGTCACTATACAAAATATATATAAAATAGACTGTCACTATACAAAATATATACTAAAATAGACTGTCACTATGCAATTTATATACAATAGACTGTCACTATATAGAATATATACAAAATAGACTGTCACTATGCAAAAAATATACAAAATAGACATTTCGGACTGTTAGATGTAATATGTTTGGGCCGAAAGGGCATTTCGTATCCGTAAAAAAAAACATGGGCTATTAAAATTTTGAAAGGCTATAAAGGGTAGTTTTCTCTCTAGAAAACCCGGTCAAATGTAGATTTAGTGAATCTCAAAAATAGAATAAAAGAAATCATTAACTTAATTAAATCAAACTAGGAAGGACACCCGAAATAAATGTAAGCATATTGGGAAAATACAGAAGAAGAAAATAACAAGAAACACAAGAAAGGCAATTTCGTAATTTAGGTCTTTAGTGCGCACTCTGCACTTTCAATAGTAATAGTTACTCCACGTTTTATGGACATCCAAGGAGGAGTGTTATAAGAAAAATCAAATTTTGGTGGATGTCTACTCTTCCTCCATGATTTTCTCAAATGCTTAATGATATATTCAATGACATATTTCTATGCTTAATAACATATTCAATGACATATTTTTCTTCACTTTTCATGCCTATATAAAGGCCTTGTAATAGATAAGAAAATACACACAATTGAAGAAGAAAATCTCTTCCTTCTCTCTATCTCTATTTCTTGTTCATGTTTTACTAAATTGCTTTTATTTCATAACAACATGTCCTGTTCATGTTTTACTAAATTGCTTTTATTTTATAACACGTTATCAGCACGAATTGCTCATTTCATGATCTTCTACGTCAAGATTATGTAAATTATAAGCAGACAATGAGATCAAGTACAATGAAAAATGTCTTGGATGATAATACAAAGATAAGTTTTACATCCATCTAAACCCATTCATATTTTCATATTTTTGCATTAACTTTATGTGCAGTATTTAGTTAAAATATTTTTTTCAATTGTATCCACTGAAATAAAGAACTGAAAAGGTATGTCTTTATTTACTACATCTCTTATAGGACAAATATAATATTCCAACGTATATATATGTTCTGACCTTTTACATACTATGATAGATAATTATTAAGGTAATTTAGTAATAATATTTTTACCATCACATGATCTATTTCATTGAAAGCAAAATTATCAAATATGTAGGCGATTTTACAGTACCTTGCAAATTTGGCATTCGAATATACAATCAATATCAACTCATTATAGTTATAATTTATAATAGTCACAGTTATGCATTAAGCCTTAAATATTTTTGCTGGAAATATAAGGCTCATTCCTCCGTATTAGATTTTTTTGGTGAAGTTCTTATAGTCTTTGAAATATAAGTGGTTATAGGTTATCTGCATCTTTCCCCTAATTAATTTATTAAAATATAAAAATGATTGTATCATTTTAAAAAAAATGACATATATCCTAACTAGTATTTTTGTTGCAGAGGAACTGTTTCAAGATTGAAATAGTTATATATGTCTTCTTGAAAGTTAATTTACTTATGCCTATAATTATGAAGTAATAATATTTTAAAGGCTCGAGTGCGAGTCCTAGTGAATTTTGGCCTATTATGCCAAAGATTGAGGGTAAGACGACGGGTTCAATTCCCAGCGCACTATGTTGATAAAAAGACGCTGGATTCAAGTTCCAACGCATTATGGCCTAGCATGCCATTATATGGGTAAGGCATTGGGTTTGAGTCCTAATGCACCATATTGATAATAATAATAACTAAAGAAAAAATAATATATTTTTCATGAAAAAACTTGAAGCTTGTCCCACTTGATTTGCTCAATTCTTGAAGTGAATGTGATAGCAGTGCATGATAAGTCTAAATAAAGACAAGTGGTTGAAAAATGAATGTGGGCGTGCGAAAGGCCAAAATAATAATAGTTATCACTATGGTAATTATAAAAAGGGAGAACAAGACAATGTTTACCATCAAATTGGTATGAAAAAAATAAAATAAAGCACATTGTATGATTATACTCCATTCTTTGAAGAGAATGTGACATGTGATAAACATTGAGAATGCATACTCATTCCTGAAAGTGAATGTGAAAATATATATGTGATAAAGATTATGCATAATAATGTACTAGTGCATGGTTGGATAAATACTACAACTCACCTCTAAGGGGGGTTTGAGACAAAGAAAGATAATGAATATTATTGTGTACTTACATGAATATATCATTGGTCGCATACATGTGATATGCCAAATATTTTGTCAAGCCTTATGAAAGTTATTAAAAGCAAAATTAAAGTAAAAAATTATTTTGCTTATGATGATTTTGAACATGACAATTATTATGATATGATTCTCTTTGTGAAGGAGACATTCATTATATGGATGGTGTGACAAAAGATCTTGTAGTACAAAAGCAGTTAAGAGATCTGAAAGAACTAATTTGTTACTACCCGAATGAATGAAATTGTTCATGACATTAATCTTGTAGTAAGTCTCAAAAGAAATATTTTGATTTACAAATATATTAGCCAAAGTGGTTGGCATATTGAGACTATAAATGAAAAGAAGATTGAATATCTTTATATTACTATAATCATATCGGGTAAATATGAAATGTTACCTGACTTTTCTTCTATTTGTACTACACAAGTATAAGCATGATGATGCAATCACAAGCCATAAGTAAACTAGAGGTTTACTGAAATAAATATTAGTTGGCATGACCGGTTGACCATCTCGGTTCAATTATGATGCGAAAATTTAATTGAGAATTACATTGGCATATATTGAAGAAATATAAGATTCTTCGAGAATTCTCTTCTGCTGCTTATTCTCATGATATACCAGTTAAGGTTGGGATTGAATCCCTTGATTTATGGAACGAATAAAAGGTGATAAATATGGGCCCAATCACCTTCCATGTGGACCGTTTACTATTATATGATTTTAATAGATGCATCTATTCTATGGTCACATGTGCATTTGTTATCAATTTACAGTTTGGCTTTTACAAGATTGATTGCTCAAATTATTAGAGCACAGTTCCATAATATAAATTATGATGATTTATCTTGATAATACTGGTTTAAATCCAAGTTGGTTTAGCAGAAATTGTATGCCTCCAATTATATCTAAACCATTGGTTATGAGAACAAAATTGCCAAAATAAAATTTGATATGTGATATATTATTTAATATACAACAACACTTGTACGCATCTAGCCAAGTTATGATAAGTTCTCCCTATCACAATCGGTACAGGGTCAGAAACTAAATAATTTTCATCTAGAAATATGAATGTGCTATATGATTTAATTGTTCCACCATAATGCATAAAGATGGATCCCCAAATAAGGCTAGAGATATTTGTTGGTGATCCCAATAATAGGGGGAGAAAATGGGCAGCTGAAAAAGTAATGCATGTAATGAATTATTATGAGTATATCTAGATCCTCGTACGAGAAAATGTGAACTTGAAGTTCAAGTGATAATTCATTTGTAAAATATTGTCAGGCGTATTTGCTGACCCAAAACTAAATGTCATATTCAGCTGCTAATGCTCCAAATAAAATAAAGTTCATAATAAATAGAGTCTATGGCATGCATGAAGCATAATAGACTAATCGGTTCCAAAGATAAAACTCCTTGAAGAAGGAGAGGAGCAAATGTTCAAGATGGTCATAATAAGGAGGCAAGTGCTCTAGAAGAGCACCACGACATAACACTTCATAAGACCTCATGGGAGAGGCTCAGGTACCTGAAGATAATAAGATAAAGAGATCTCAATAAGTTATGTCTTTATTGGGTAATAGTAGAACCGATATAAAATGATCGTTGACGATATTGTTAATATAGTGTAGCGCGCTCAATATTATTAATATTAACGAGGATCTTGAGCTCAAATCTGTCATGAAATTTGGACAGATAAATGATTGGCCAAATGAAAAATACGCAATGAAAATTAATTTCACCTGAAAAATATGAAGTTGGACGGATAGTCCCAACATCTGAAAGTATAAAGCCAGTGGAGGTATAAATATATTCTTGTGCGGAAAAAAAAGGTCAAGTCGATAAATATAAAGACGACTTGTGTCACAAGAAAATTTATAAATATCCTGGCATTGATTATATAGAGACATGTTCTCCTGTGGTGGATGTCGCCATTTCAGGTTTTAATCTGGCAATACAAGAAAAATGTGATATGCGTATAATGGAAATCATTGAGGATTTAAATTGTTCTGAAGCATATTAAGGTTTCCAAGAAATTTATTAAATAAAGCTTCAAAAATCCTTATACGGATGGAAACAATCAGGGCGCATGTGGTATAATTACCTGAGTGAGTACCTGTTGAAAGAAGGGTACAAGAATGATTCAATTTGTCCTTGTGTCTTTATAAAAAGATCTAGATCTAAATTTATTATAATCACCGTGTATGTTGATGATTTAAATATCATTGGAACTCCTAGAGAGCTTCCTAAAACAGTAGACTATTTAAAGAAAGAATTTGAAATGAAAGATCTTGGAAAGACAAAATTTTGTCTTGGTCTACAAATTGAGTATATGAACAATGGAATTTTTGTCCATCAACCAGCATACACTAAAATGATTTTAAAGCGATTATATATGGATAAAGCACATCCATTCTAACATCATGAAAATAATGAAGAGCTTATTGGTCCCGAAGTACCATATCTTAGTGCAATTGGTGCACTAATGTATCTTTCTAATATTACAAAGTATGGCATATCTTTTTCAGTTAATGTCTTAACAAGATATAGCTCTGCTCCTACAAGGAGACATTGGAATGGAATCAAACACATATTGCGGTATCTAAAAGGGACTACCGATATGAAATTATTTTATGACAATAATTTCAGTCCCGATCTTGTTGGTTATGCCGATACTGGGTATTTATATGACCCACACAAGGCTCGATCTCAAACATGCTATGTGTTTACATATGGAGACACTGCCATATCTTGGCGATCGACTAAGCAATCAATCGTGGCTACTTCATTTAATCATGCTGAGATAATTGCTATTCATGAAGCAAGTCGAGAATGTGTATGGTTGAGGTCTATAATACATCTTATTCGAGACAAATGTGGTTTGAAGTGTGACAAACTACCCACAATTTTGTATGAAGACAATGCAACATGCATAGCCCAATTGAAGAGAGGATTCATAAAGGGGATAGGACAAAGCAAATTTTACCAAAGTTATTTTTCACACATGATCTTCAAAAGAATGGTGATATCAATGTGCAACAGATCCGTTCAAGTGATAATATGGCTGATATGTTCACCAAATCTCTACCGACATCAACCTTCAAGAAACTAGTGTACAAGATTGGGATGCGAAGGCTCAAGGATGAGAATTGATGCTCTCATCAGTGGGAGTTAATACGCGTTGTACTCTTTTTCCCTTACAAGGTTTTGTCCCACTGGGTTTTTCTTGCAAGGTTTTTAACGAGGCAACCAAAAGGCGTATTTCTAAACATGTGTACTCTTTTTCCTTCACTAGGATTTTTTCCCATAGGGTTTTTTCCTAATAAAGTTTTAACGAGGCACATTATCTATGGACATCCAAGGGGGAGTGTTATAAGAAAAATTAAATTATGGTGGATGTCTACTCTTCCTCCATGATCTTCTCAAATGCTTAATGACATATTCAATGACATATTTCTATGCTTAATGACATATTCAATGACATATTTTTCTTCACTTTTCATGCCTATATAAAGGCCTTGTAATGGATAAGAAAATACACACAATTGAAGAAGAAAATCTCTTCCTTCTCTCTATCTCTATTTCTTATTCATGTTTTACTAAATTGCTTTTATTTTATAACAACATGTCTTGTTCATGTTTTACTAAATTGCTTTTATTTTATAACAATACGAATATTATTTCTAACGTGACGAAATATTGAGTTAGTTTTTAAAAGAAATACGGGTTGTGCCATAACCATTTGAAAGAAGTGCCATAAAACAATAGAGAAATGACATTTGCTAGCTAATTTAAAGGGCAATTATTTAGGAATTAGTCAATGCGTTCCGAATCTCAGTTTTTCAAGAAAAAAATATTCTAAGTTGTCCTGAAATCGAGATTTTTAATTTAAAATTTCAGGACAAAATAAGTATTGACTAATCTCTAAATATCATCCGTGCACTTGCCCCTAAAACAATTCAATCAATAGCCATGCACCTAACCACATGCTTGTTGGCATATTTCTCTTTTTTCAATTAGATTTTTCAATATTTTGCTTTATAAATTTATTAGTATTAGAAGTATCCATTAATTAGGCTTCTTAATATGTTACTAATGATAAACCTTTAAAATATTCGTAGGCTTCATAAAATATTCAATCTAACTAATTATTGTTGCATAATTTTTATGTTTATGATTGTTTTTTAAACATTTTAACTCATCCCGTTCACACAAAACGATAGTGCTAACATAATTATATACTCTCACTATTTCAATTTATGTGAAAATATCTTTTTAGTACATTCCAAAAATAATAATATTTTTAAAATTTTGGAAACATATTATTTCCCATTTTTTTTATAATCTAAAGCTTCTATAACCATAAATGTCATGATATGTTTATGACTATAATATTTTTAAAAAATATTTCTTTCTTAAATATGTGCTTATTGAAAGCTAATTTATCAGCATAAACTGAACGGGGTAAAGAAGTTGGAGAAGGAGTACGTTTAATGGTTTCTCTATTTTTTTCATTTGATAAGATGGAAGAATTATACTTTTTCAAACTCCAAGCAAGTCTCATAACATTTCTGTTAGAGATTTGGATTAAAAGCAATGATATAGTCATTGCATGGATGTTGAGCGGGTTGGATGGGGAAATACAGATAGTGGGTTCATAATGAAGTTACAGTTAGCGGGGTAAAAAAATATGAAATACACCAATTTGAAAAAGAACTAACCTTGTAAATCTCGAAGCCGCGAGAGCTCTAGTAGGTCAAACCCATATGTGACACATCAGGGTGACATTGGTATCACCAAGGGTAAGGGCCTTGCCAAGACCAACAAGATCAACCAATCCCTTGATGCCGCACAATTTGCATAATATTAAAAGTCAAAAAAAGCAAGAATCAAAATAAGCCAAAAACTCTTCATTTCTTGTGTACTAAGGCAAAAGGGTTCCAAAAAACTTACCGTGTACATCATATTGCAAGAATCTCCTGTGGGCAAGTTGTGATCTTTCAAGCCAAGCTTCGCAATAGACTTGCTATCTTCTTTGCAACTTTGATAGCGGAGCTGCAAAACAGATCATGATTAAGCACGTACCTCCGAAAGAAAACTTAAACGGCCAAATACATAGACGGCCCTTAACTTGGCACTTATTTTCAGTTAGACACCTTAACTTGATGTCTAACCTATTGACAACTTATCAGTGTGAATGAAAATTAGTGCCAAGTAAGGGTTCATCCATATAGCTGGCATACTTAAACTAAATTGAATGAAGCCATAACTTAAAGTAGTAAGAAACAGTCTTGTCATTTGGACTATCTATAGGCTTCAACCGGTCAATGTTATGTAGACTCGTTTGGAGTTTGAAAAAAAGTATAATCCTGCCATCCTATCAAATGAAGAAACGAGAAAACAATTAAATGTGTAAGAGCATTTTCAATTTTTAGATAGTAGAACCAGAGGCAATACGCTGTGCTGGTGGACCCAAAGAGCTTCATGCTAGCTTTTTCCTAACTATAACGGAAGGTTATACATAAGCAAGTCGTGGATTTTATGAATGATTTATACTATTATGAACACCTTGAGAATAGTTAATTGCTTTTCATAATTGTGATACATGAAATAACAAATTAGGTGCAGAGGACACTAAGGACTTTCTTCCAATCAGCTTGGTGGGAAGTATTGATAAAACTATTACATAAATAGCTATCTATGAGAATGAGATGTGTCTTAAATAAGATACAACTAAAAAGACACTTTGCCAAAAAGAATTAAAACATATTCCGTTGGAGGCCATTGCACGTTAAAGCCCAATAGCAGAGCATCCCTCCCTCTACCAGCCTTCTTGAAGTCAGATTAACACAGGCCTAGACTTGATGGATCGGACCCAATCCTTTTTTCTTATCCGGATTATGTTGTAAATATAAATAGGAGTTTATTTTTTATTTCTATCGAAGTAAGAAGTAATGAAGAAATAGAGGAAACATCTTTGCAAATCAGGAAAACCTTAGTTATTTTAGCCCGACGATATCTTTACGAGCCTAAAAAAACCTTAGTTCTATTAGCTTGACCATACCTTCCTACTCTATTTCTTTTCATTTTGTATTTTTTTCTGCAAGGTAACTACTCAGAAAATATTAATCTAGTTAATGGGGTATATGAGGGTGAATGTTGGGCTTTTAAGCTTGGTTTAGCTTAATTTTAAGCTTGGTGTAACTTAAAGAGAGTGAATGAAAAATGGAGGGAAAAGAAAATATTTGAGTTTTCCTCCTTGACAAAGGGACATTGTCCCATATTGGAGGAAGAAAAGGCTTTTGATGGGTATATATATATATATATAATTGCTCTTCTTCTAGCTCTTAAAGAGTTAAGAAGAAGGCAAGCCTCGCGTTGTCGTCGTTGCTCGCTCTGCTCGGCTTCGAAATTCGGATTTCGGATTTCGGATTTGGTCAACGATTAATTGATTAATCATTTTGGACAAAATTCCTTTCAATTATTTAATTAATTAATTAACGAAAATTCAATTCGGAATAACCCATGATCCGCGACGCGGTCCGGTTAGGCCCGTTTTCTTTCCCGGATTATTTTAAATCTGTTTTCCCGCAATATTTCAAACAGCATGTTCCAACAGCCATGGCTGTTTCTGAAAGGTTGCAAATAAGAGTGTTTAACGGGCGGGCTGGGACGGGTTGTACACAAAAAAAATCAGTTCGCCCGTTTAACGTTCTGGGCTATTAGCGGGCTGTACTTTTTCGAGTTTTTTTTTGTCCGTTCGGGTTCGGGCTTAACGGGCTGGACCGGGCCGTGCTATTTTTTTTAAGTAAATTTTATTTTTCTTATTCAATGTTATTGATACTTAAGTGTTTGCAAACTTTTAAGGCTTAGAATTAAACTTTAAAGTTTAAAGTTTTAAATTTGAAATTTGAATTTTACAATTTTGAAATTGAAATTTAAAAGTAAGTGGCTACAAAAAATTATTTAATAAGACCAATAGGCAATATGTAAGGATCAAGTTTCGAAGGCTTTTATTTGATATTTTTATTGAATAATATATAATACTTCAAATTAAGTTGCAAGTTCTTTTTTGATTTTGTTATTTTTGAACTTGCAAATTAAAAATTTACAACAATTATATATATAAAAAATAGTACATCACATGCTTTGCATCATTTTTGTAAGTTCATCCATGTCAACATGAGGTTCTTGGTTTCCGGCATTGGATGAATCAGAACCATAAACCATTATATCTCCAATTTCTTGGTCCTCCGCTTCATCTACCTCGTCACGCCCTTGATTTCGCCGTTATGATTTTATCCAATCTCTGAAGCACACTAGAATTTCCAAAGCGTTGCTGCCCAATGAATGACGGGTATTTTGAGTTTCACTAAAATTATCAGGTGTAGCTGGTGGTGTTTCAAGATTATCAGGTGATTGAATATCATCTAAATTATCATCTAAATCATCATCTATACCATAATTTTCTTGAAGTCACTCATAATCTACATTTAAATTTTCAGGTGAACTTTCAGAAATATGTGTAAAGCTACTAGAAGAACAAGCACCACCTCTTGATTTTTTGGAAGTTTTCTTACTACCACCTCTACTAGTGCACGTTTTTTGGCTGCTCTAAATATATCCATTATGTAAATTAAATTAATAATTCTAAATAATAAAATAAGTGTACACCAAAGAAGAGAAAGATATGGAACGAGTGTACCGGGATTTCGGATGCCGCACTAAATTTGATATCAAAAATCAAACTTCAATTGATAGATCGATACTTGATAGTTGATACTTGATAGTTGATACCACACTTCACTTGAATACTTGATATTTGGTAATAATAATTTTGTAATGGCTAAACTAAATATTTGATGAAACTTGAAATAATAAGTAATTGAGAATTTAAGAACAATAATCAATAATATCAAGAGAGAATTGAGAGAGAATTAGAGTAGTAAGAGAGTAAATTGTGAGAAAAAATAAAGAAGAAGGGGGCTACTTATAGTTTTTAAAAGGTTAAAATTATAATTTATCAAATATTAAGGGTGTGGGGCTATTTTCTTAAGGGGGTAGGCCGAAATGGTCATTTATGCAAAAAAGGGTTGTTGGCCAACGGTCATATTTGAATTTGACCGTTGGCAACAGTCCAGGAAAAAAAAAGAAATTGTAACAGATACCGGGTTGAACCGGGCTGTAGCCCGTTAAAAACTCGTTAACGGGTTTAGCGGGTTCCGGTGTACCTGTATCAAAAAACTGTTCGTTTGAAACCCGCTCCCCGCCCAACCCGTCCCAGTCCGCCCCCCACGCTATAATACCGGGCTGACTCGGGCTGAACCGGGTTATAAACGGGTCAGCCCGACCCAATTAACATGTATAGTTGCAAACCTTTTCAGAAATAGTGCGAGACAGTCTATAAATATGCTTTGAATCCCAGAATCTTTACTTACGAAATTTTCTGATCTTTTTTTTCTTCTTCTTCTCCACAAAAATTCCAGTGTGTTTTACAATCTTCGAGTGGTTCGCTATTCATCGGCGTTTTTGGTACCAACATTCCGGTGAGTTAAATCATTCTATCCTGGGAGGATATATTCCAGCACCTCGGGTACTTGAGGAAAATAATTTTTTTAAGGACACACTGTGTATTCAGTGGGCTCGATTTATTCCAAAAATTATTTTTTCAAATATTATTTTGACATACTGTTTCTACTGACTTTCTTCAAAAAATTTACTGTTTTTAATAGTTATTACAGTAATACAGGTTAATAACAATCTTAAGGAAATTATTTTATATTCTGTATTCTGTTTGTGGAGATTAAAACCTGTGTGGTTTTCTACTCCTTCTGAATTTTACTATTCTGATTTGAAGATATAAAAACTTCATCAGAGTATTGAAATTCAGAAAACGATTTGAAGAACATAAAAACTTCATCGTTTTTTGTGAAATAGTATATAGAAACTTCGGTTTTTATTTATCATACGTACTGTTTATTGGTAATTATAATATTGTTTATTGTTCTGGTTTTGCCATTAATTAAACTCCTCTGTTGTTGACAGTGAGAAATGGCAATTGATAAAAAAATTCTTCTTCAACTGTTGTGGCAATGACGATAGCCTCGTCAAGCCGGACTGCTGTTCCACCGGCCCAAAAAACGGAAAAGTTTTCTGGAGCCAACTTCAAAGGATGACAGCAAATGGTATTCTTTTGGATTACCACACTTGGTATGCAAAAATTCACTAGTGAAGAACCTCCAGTGCCTGCTGCGGATATGCCGGACAACGAGAAATTCATGATTGTTGAGGCGTGGAAACATACAGATATTTTTGAAAAGGCTATATCTTAAACGCTTTAGAGGATGACTTGTACAATGTGTGCAGTGCGATGAATACTTCGAAAGAATTATGGGACACACTTGAGAAGAAGTACAAGACTGAAGATGCATGCTTGAAGAAGTTCGTAGTTGCCAAATTTCTAGACTATAAAATGATAGACAACAAAACTGTTGGAACCCAAGTTCAGGAGCTTCAACTTATTTTTCACGACCTTATTGCTGAAGGTATGGTCGTGAATGAAGTATTTCAAGTGGATGCAATGATTGAAAAATTGCCTCCTTCGTGAAGAGATTTTAAGAACTGTCTTAAGCACAAACGCAAAGAAATGAAGTTGGAAGATCTTGTGATTCGTCTCAAGATTGAGGAAGACAACAAAACAGCCGAGAAGAAGTCTCGTAGAAATTCAACGATCATGGGAGCTAATATCGTTGAGGAGACTGCTCCAAAAAGTAAGAAGAGAAAGAGGTCTTGTGGACAGACTAAGGAGCAGAACAAAAAGAAATTCAAGGGTAGCTGCTATAATTGTGGAAAAACTGGTCACAAAGCCCCTGATTGTCGTCTCCCGAAAAAGGATAAGAAGAAGGGACAGACCAACATAGTGGAGAAGAATGATGACATTGATGATCTGTGTGCAATGCTTTCGGAATGCAATCTAGTTGGAAATCTGAAGGAGTGGTGGATTGACTCTGAAGCCACTCGACATGTTTGTGCTATCAAAAAAGCATTTGCGACTTACTCTACTGTTGGTCCCGAAGAAGAGCTTTCCATGAAAAATACTGCAACAACCAAGATTGAAGGTTATGGAAAGATATTCCTGAAGATAACTTCTGGCAAGGTGTTAACGCTCAACAACGTTCTTCATGTTCCTACTATTAGGAAGAATTTAGTTTATACTTCTTTACTTGTTAAGAATAGATTCAAATGTGTATTTGTTTCTGATAAAGTTGTTGTAAGTAAGAATGAAATGTATGTTGGAAAGGGCTACCTCCCAGAGGGCCTTTTCAAACTAAATGTAATGGTTGTTGACAGTATGAATAAAATTTTAGCTTCTTCTTATTTATTTGAGTCAAATGATTTATGGCATATTCGTTTAGGACATGTCAATTACAAAACCTTGCGAAAGTTAATTAATTTAGAAGTATTGCCTAAATTCGAGTGTAATAAATCAAAATGTCAAAATATGTGTTGAATCTAAGTTTGTAAAATATCCTTATAAGTCTATTGAAAGGAATTCAAATCCTTTAGACTTAATTCATACTGACATTTGTGATATGAAGTCGACACCGTCTCGAGGTGGGAAAAAATATTTTATTACTTTTATTGATGATTGCATTCGATATTGTTATGTTTATTTGATTAATAGTAAGGATGAAGCAATTGAAGTATTTAAGCAATACAAGAATGAAGTAGAGAATCAATTGAATAAAAAGATCAAAATGATTAGAAGTGATAGGGTGGAGAATATGAATCTCCGTTTGCAGAAATATGTTCGGAATATGGAATTATCCATCAAACTACTGCACCTTACACACCTCAATCCAATGGAATTGCAGAAAGGAAAAATCGGACATTAAAGGAAATGATGAATTCTTTATTAATAAGTTCCGAATTACCGCAGAGTTTGTGGGAGGAAGCTATCCTTACAGCTAACCGAATAATCAACAGAGTACCTCACAACAAAATGCAAAGGTACACGTTCCTTTACCTAAAAGGGTTAAAATCGGACAAAAAACTGTAGATTGTATTTTCATTGGATATGTTACAAACAGTAAAGCATATCGGTTTTTTGGTTCATAAATCCGATAATCCCAAAATTCATGTTAATACGGTAATGGAATCAGATAATGCTGAATTCTTTGAAAGCATCTATCCCTATAAAAATTAATGTGAATTGTTAAATGAAAGACCTAAACGACCCCGGGAAGAACCAAAAGAAAATACTCCAAGTATAGAAGATCCAAGGTGTAGCAAACGTCAAAGAACATCTACTTCCTTTGGACCAGATTTTGTGACATTCTTGCTTGAAAGTGAGCCTCAAACTTTTAAAGCAGCTATGTCATCATATGATTCAGCGTTTTGGAAAGAGGTAGTCAATAGTGAGATTCAATCAATTTTGGAAACCATACATGAGAATTGGTTGATCTTCCTCCAGGAAATAAGCCTTTAGGTTCGAAATGGATCTTTAAACGGAAAATGAAAGCTGATGGCACTATTGACAAATATAAGGCAAGACTTGTTGTCAAAGGTTATAGACAAAAGGAAGGCCTTGATTACTTTGACACTTACTCGCCAGTAACGAGGATAACATCTATTAGGGTGTTAGTGGCACTAGCGGCCGTGTATGGTCTTGAAATCCATCAAATGGATGTTAAAACAGCTTTCTTAAATGGAGAATTGGAGGAAGAGATTTACATGGAACAACCTAAGGGTTTTGTGGTTCCTGGTAAAGTAAAGAAAGTGTGCAAACTTGTTAAGTCGCTTTATGGACTTAAACAAGCGCCCAAACAATGGCATGCCAAATTTGACCAAACAATGTTGGTAAGTGGGTTCAAAATCAACGAGTGTGACAAATGTGTTTACATTAAAAACACTCCAAGTCATGAAGTCATTGTTTGTTTATATGTTGATGACATGTTGATAATGAGCAAAATATGACAAATATAAATGCTACTAAGCGCATGTTGGCTAGAAAATTCGATATGAAAGACTTAGGAGTTGCTGATGTGATCTTAGGAATCAGAATTCACAAGACTCCACAAGGTCTAGCATTATCACAGTCTCACTACATTGAAAAGGTACTTGACAAGTTCAAGTATTTGGATTTCAAGATTGCCAAGACTCCAATTGACGTGAGTTATGCACTTCAAAAGAATAAAGGTGAAAGTGACTCACAACTGGACTATGCAAGAGTATTGAAAAGTTTGATGTATATCATGAATTGTACGCGACCAGATATAGCATGTGCTATTAGCAAACTGAGTCGGTTTACAAGTAATCCTAATCAAATACATTGGATGGCAATGAAACGAGTTTTCGGGTATCTGAAACATACCCAAAATTATGCTTTGCATTATAACAAATATTTGTCACGACCCAAAATTCCACCACAGGCGTCGTGATGGCACCTAGTCTCTAAGACTAGGTAAGCCGATTTCTATCATATTTTGAAGCCATTTTTTTAATTAAATAAATAATCAAAACTAACAGTGAAACAAATATAAATGTACAACCTCCCAAGATTAGTAGTACTGAGTCACGGACTCTAATGGAATACATAAAATAATCTCAAGGATCGAATACTCAATACTGTTTGAATAATAAATAACAGTACAATAAAATGAAAAGACTCCAAGGAACTGCGACGACTAAGTAACTCTATCTTTAATCCTTGCGATCCCACTCTAACTATGTCCAAGTCCGATATCTACAATACCTGGCTCTGCACAAAAATATGCAGAAGTGTAGTATGAGTACACCACGGTCGGTACCCAGTAAGTATCAAGACTAACCTCAGTGGAGTAGAGACGAGGTACAGTCAAGACGCTCACTAATCTATTAACCTGTGTAATATTATATACATAATAATAGAAAACAGATAGCAGTGATAGCAACACAAATCAACTAGTGATTTAAACAGCAAGGCAACAGGAATACCGTAAATATTACTCAAACGAATAATAAACACAGGTACAACCAATTAATCAAGTACTTTCAATATACATCTTTATCTATAAGTTTTTCAATAAAATTCTCTAGAATATAATCCCTTTCAATAAATATATTTCGAATATACTTCCTTCAAATAAATATCCTTCCATTATAATTCTTTCAAATAAATATCTTTCGAATATAATTCTTTGAAGTAAATATCTTTCAAATATAATTCTTTCAAGTAAATATCTTTCAAATTTACTTCTTTCAAGTAATTATCTTTCTAATATAATTCTTTCAAATAAATATCTTTCTAATATAATTCTTTCAAGTAAATATCCTTTCAATATAATTCTTTCAAATAAATATATTTCAAATATACTTCTTTCAAGTAAATATCTTTCCAGTATAATTTTTTCAAATAAATATCCTTCTAATATAATTCTTTCAAATAAATATCCTTCAAATATAATTCTTTCAAATAAAAGTCACCTTGTGACACCTCATTTAACTTTCCTGGCGTGAGAAATATATTCAACGTATCACATCAAATGGCACGACAATACCTTCGTGCACTTGTCTCATTCTCACCCAATACATATATGTAGATCAAATCAATTGGCATGCTAACACCCTTCGTGCAATTATATCTTTATCACCGTGCATACATATAACAGTACCAACTAGGTGGGAGAAATGCCAATAACAATAAAAGAAATAACGTGGAGGCACACAGGAAGCAACAACGTCTACAAGTCACATAGAAAATATCGGTGCACAATAACATCTCAAGATAAAGACATGAATGTATACACAACAAAACGATATCACATTATAATGTATGTTTCTCGTCCTTGCCTACACGGAAACACGCTTCGTGCCATGAATATATTATAATATAAAAATAATTGTATGGAATCACCCTTCGTGCCTTTACTCTCATCCTCACCTGATAATATAAATAAAATAGCACGGCATCACCCTTCGTGCTTTACACTCTCAATGGCACGACATCACCCTTCATGCTTTACACTCTCAAATGGCACGACATCACCCTTCATGCTTTACACTCTCAAATGGCACGACATCACTCTTCGTGCTTTACACTCTCAAATGGCATGGCATCACCCTTAGTGCTTTACACTCTCAAATGGCACGGCATCACCCTTCGTGCTTTACACTCTTCCTTACCAAGCATATGTATATCATTAACAAGCAAGGCAGGAAGCATAAATAACATCAAGGAGAGTGTTTAAACCACAACACGATACAACAATTCATATCATAATTTTCCACTAACCACAACCAAATTTCAAATATGTAGCAGAATCAATAAATTTCTCAACAAATAGCCCAAGGCTCCACACAACATATAATAAACCTCAAAACAATCAACAGAGGTGGAAAAATACTCAGTATAGGGCAACACCTTCATTAATCCAAATTCTTGATAATTATATTAACTCCTCAATTTAAACTTATTTAATAAATATTTGCAGATAAGGATTCCATCATGAATTAAATTTCAAGAAAAATATCAAGTCAACAAACACACGGAATTTATTTTTGGATATGAGGGTGATTGTTGGACTTTTAAGCTTGGTTTAGCTTAATTTTAAGCTTGGTGTAACTTAAAGAGGGTGAATGGGAAATGGAGGGAAAATGAAATATTTGAGTTTTCCTCCTTGGCAAAGGGACGTCCCATATTGGGGCAAGAAAAGGCTTTTGATGGGTATATATATACAATTGCTCTTCTTCTAGCTCTTAAAGAGTTAAGAAGAAGGCAAGCCTCGCGCCGTCGTTGTCGTGGCTCGCTCGGCTCGGCTTCGGCTTCGGGTTTGGATTTGGTCAACAATTGATTGATTAATCTTTTTGGACAAAATTTCTTTCAATTATTTAGTTAATTAATTAACAAAAATTCAATCCGGAATAACCCATGACCCGTGACCCGTGACCAGGTCCGGTCAGGCCCGTTTTCTTTCCCGGATTATTTTAAATTCGTTTTTTCGCAATATTTCAAACAACCTATTCTAACATCCATGGTTGTTTTTGAAAGGTTGCAAAACTTTTCAGAAACAGTGCTAGAAAGTCTATAAATATGCTTTGAATCCCAGAATCTTTACTTACGAAATGTTTTGATCTTCTTCTTCTTCTTCTTCTTCTTCTTCTTCTTCTTCTTCTTCTTCTTCTTCTTCTTCTTCTTCTTCTTCTTCTTCTTCTTCTGCACAAAATATTCAGTGTGTTTTATAGCCTTCGAGTGGTTCACTATTCATCGGCGTTTTTGGTACCAATACTTCGGTGAGTTAAATCGTTCTATCCTGGGAGGATATATTCCAGCACCTCGGGTACTTGAGAGGAATAATTTTCTTAAGGACACACTGTGTATTCAGTGGGTTCGATTTATTCCAAAAATTATTTTTTCAAATAATATTTTGACATACTGTTTCTACTGACTTTCTTCATAAAGTTTACTGTTTTTAATAGTTATTACAGTAATACACAGGTTAATAACAGTGAATTCTCTTATGGTATGGAATATCAAGTGAGCGGCATGACCATATTTCTTTGGTCCCATTTATGTTGTTTCTTTATCATGCTCATGAACATTCTATCCCTATCTTCATTTCTGGCTCCAAGTTACTTTTGTTTCCTATTGATTTGAGGAATCTTGAGCATAATGTAATGACCCTTGGGTATCATTAGATTTCTGAGAATCAAGAGAGCCACTTTGCTTGATTTGAATCAAGGACCTGATAACACCTAATTGGCTGGTATCCTAGATACTTTGGCCTAGGCCAGGGGGCCTATTTCTCAACTTTTATTTAATATTTAAGTTGTTATATTCTGTCTGATATTGTTATATGATAGGCTTATCACTCTTAAGTTGAAATTTTGAATCGTGACAAGTTGATATTAGTGAGAGAGTCATATACCTTATAGGAGGAATCAACAATAAAGTTGTGTTTTTGATAATTATCAGATTCAGAGGCATAATTGTAGGAAGTAGAAATAGGTAATTTTCCAGAACTATGAGAAGTTGAATCTAGTGAACTGGTTTTAGTCCAAAATTTTAGGCTGTAAGGATGGATTTCGCAAGAGCTGGAAATATCATTCCTTTCACCCAAAATTTTCTTTCTAATTGGAATTAAAGCCTTTCAAAATGCTTCTCATGGAGTGTCAAAGTGGCAAAAATTGCTCATAATTATTCACTTTATCTTTATCCGAAAACTCTTCGTGTTTCCGAGCAAAGAGGTGCAGCTGTAAGCACCTAATTTTTGCCCCACATAGGAAATTACTCCTAAAAATAGTCCAAAATAATTTTAATTATTTTATGAAAATTTATTAGTTTTTCTTTTATTTTTGCATTGTTCATGCATATTTAGAAATGTTTTAAATCATAAAATCATCAAAAAATATTTTATCTCCCATTTAGTGTGTTAATTACATTTAGGAATTAATCATAGGTTAAAAGCATGATTGAAATAAAAGTCATTTAATTAATTGGCCAAAATGTGAATTTTTAACAAAGTCAAGGAGAGGGGATGCCAAGTTTTCAAGTGAACTGGGCCAAGGACTAAGGCCCAATCTTTAACCAAACACCCGCCTAGTCAGTCCAAATACCCGACCCGTTTGGCCCAATATCCCTCTCCCCACTCATTAAAACAATCCTATTCTCCATTCAAGAGAAAGAACGGAGATCCCCTAAAAAAAGGAGGTGTGATAGCTTTGGCGACTCTGTTGGGGATCGAACCCAGAATCTCTGGTTCAGGGTTCAGAATTCAAGCTTAGAATAAACTGTTATATTTGGCTTTGTTTATTATCTGATTTTTACGTGTTTGAGCTTTATGTGCTATATGTCGCTTTTTACTGCTTTGATATTGTTTGAACTGTATATAAAACTGTTACGAAACCCTTCTCCTCTCTGAGTCTTCTAAATCTTCTGGGAAGTGCACGCTGGCGTGACTTCTTTTTCTGTTAGTGTCATACCCTAATTTAGAACGAGGATCAGATCAGTTACAAAGTAGGATGGCCTTTTGGTTCCCGGTACGTTGCCCCCTAGGTTTGAGTTGTCCGCTCGGGTAAGCCAGGTCTAGAACAACACACCTCAGGATTTAAACCTAGAATAACATAGCCTCATGTCGGATCCCTAGTAGGAACGTTTCTCTGCATCACATGCATTTGACTTTGGGGACTCAACACAGGGGTTGGGTCCGTCTAGGACAGGTGTACCCAAATTAAAAGACCATCCTGATACATCTTACGTGCTACTTGTGTATTTGTTTGTTCTGCTTGCATGTTGACCGACTTCTACAATAGGAAAGAAAATGGAAAAAATCGAGAGAGAGTAAAATAAGAGAGTGAAAGTCACCTGGTTCTCATAAAATTCATGTGTTCAAAAATCGAACTGTGTCTGATTTCACTCAAAATGTGTTAAAAATAGATTAAGATTTTGAAATATTCCCCGTTTTTGACAGAACTATGCGGGTCTGATTCCCGCTGGGTGTGAGATACGTAGGCAAACCTCATCTGTTCCGGCCCCCAATTTTCAAAAATCCAAAAATATTTTCTTTTAATTCCTTCTTTAGAAATCTTTTGTTAGAAAATTCCAAATAAAAAAAACTTTAAACCAAAGTATTTTTCTTTCTTTTTTTTTTTAGAAGTTTTTTATTCGAGAAAAAACAAACAAATCAAATTAGAATCCAAAAAATATTTTTCTTTCTTCTTTAGAAGTCTTTCTTTTCAAAATTCTCAACAAAAAAAAAACAAATCAAATTCCAAAAATATTTTCTTTCTTCTTTATAAGTCTTTTTACGAAAATTAAGAAAAAAATCAAAATCCAAAAAAAAAGAGTTAGTTTATTTTCTTTATTCTTAATCTTTCCGAACTACGTAATGATCTGATTAATGCGGTGTCATGATACGTAGAAAATCCCCATAGGATTCGATCATAGCCATAAAATTAATTGAGTGAAAATAAAAAAAATAAAAAAAAATTAAGTGAAAAAGAAAGAAAAGAGTGACAAAAATAAAAAGAGAAAAAGAGAGTGCCAAATATAAAAGAGCAACAGAAACAAAATGAGAAAATCAAGAGTGATCAAAGAGAGGCAGAAATGAAAGAAAATAGGTACAAAGTGAAAAAGGGTTAGTTAAGGCCGGGATGAAACATGCAATCGTTCAAACACATGGTAGGAGCGTTTAACTATTTAGGTGCATTGCATCCCAATTTTCGATTTCCTATCTGTTAAGCGTCTCAAAACTAACAAGGTTGTTGGGTGTGCAAATAGCCAGGTTCAGTTCAGGTGGTTAGTTTGTTGGCATTCTGGCGAGTCATCTATACAACATCAGGTTAAAGCACAAGGCAGTCATGACTAGCAAAGAATTGGACACAGGAGTTATTGACCCCTCGAGAGAGATTGTGGAGTCGGAATATGAATTGAAAGAGGAGGTCCAAAGGTTGAAACAACATATTTCGGATATGTATCAGGCTTGGATCGGGGGGCATCTTCCACCCTCGTTTACCATTAACTACACTAAAAAACCTGCCTCTATCCCACCACTGTCATAAGCTCAGGTTCCCACTGCCAGTGATCTTTCCCCTCAACATGCACTAGGCTTTACCTCTTACCACAACTACCCTGGCACCTCGTCCCAACCTTTACATGCTCCACTAGCCAAAACAACCTCATACCTACTCCAACATCCACTCCTGTCTTAGTATCCCCTCCACAAGCTACCATCCATCGATTTTCTAGTGAACTCGCGTTCAAAGTTCCGGATGCCCAATATTATGCTCCAGAACCAACCTTCAAGGTCCCGGATCCTTATTGTTACACCTCTCACTTTAAGCCTCCTGTTGAAATCGAGAAACCATCTAAGAACGTGGAGCAAGATGAGATATTCAGGAAGGTGAAAAATTTAGAGCAATCTTTGAGGAACATGCAAGGGATAGGAAGCTAAGTAAGTGTGGCTTACAAGGAATTGTGCTTGTTCCCTGACGTCCAACTGCCCGCCGGGTTCAAAATGCCAAAGTTTGATCTGTATGACGAGCATGGAGATCTCGTGGCCCATTTGAGAGGTTATTGCAGTGAGATGAGAGGCGCTGGTGGAAGGATGAGCTGTTGATGGTCTATTTCAGTCAGAGTTTGAGTGGGGAAGCCTTGGAATGGTACACCCGCCAAGATGCTAAAAGGTGGTATACATGGGACGATATGGCTCAGGACTTTACCCGGCATTTTCAGTACAATATAGACATTGTCCCAGATCGCCTATCCTTGACCAAGATAGAAAGGAATCCTAATGAAAGCTTTAAGGAATATGGATTCATATGGAGAGAACAAGCTGCCCGGGTCAATTCGCCGATGGAAGAAGACGAGATGGTTGAGTACTTTCTTCAAGCTCAAGAGCCTACTTACTTTGTGCATTTGATCTCGGCCGTGGGTAAGCCTTTTAATGATGTGGTAAAAATGGGAGGAATGGTAGAAGATGGGTTGAAGTCGAGAAAGATTATGAGCTATTTTGCCTTAAAATCCACAACACAAACAATTCAGAACGACACAGGAAGCTTGTTGGGTCAGAAGAAAAAGGATGATGTTGCCATGTTTGTCTCAGGATTACGAGATGGCTCAAAGGGTTCGCCTCACCAATATACTCAGCCTCGACCCCAATCACAACCTCAAACCTATCCCCGAGCTCCACATAATCCTAGCCAGTATTATCCTCCGTATAATGTCCATTCATTTGTTGAACCACTAGGTCACTCCTTATGGTGAGCACCAGCACCACAAAATATTCGTTCGCCTTCACAATATTTCCGAGCACCCTATAACCCTAAAAACCATGGTCATGGAGGGAAACAAAGGCAGAAAGATAATTTCACACCAATCGGTGAGTCGTACACAAGCTTGTTTGAAAAGTTAAATATTCTGGCTTGATTGAGCCGCTCATCGGCTATACTCCTGACCCGTATGCGAAGGGTTTTGATCCTACTGTACTGTGCATGTACCACTCTAATGTGCAAGGGCATAGCAATGAAGATTGTTGGGCTTTGAAAAGGGAAATAGAAAGGATGATTCAAGAGGGAATAATTATGATCCAAGATAGTAATACCCCAAGTGTCACACAGAATCCTCTACCGCTACATGACAATACTCATATTGTTGGGATGATTTGCGATGACAAAGAATATAGGGATTTTTGCAAGTCCTTTGGTGAGTTATGTAGTGCAAAATCTCTCAGGTTATCAGTCTTGAATCCAACAGTCAGTGTTGAGGAGGGGTTGGTCAAACGAGTCAATAAGCCATTTGTTTAAGATAATATGATTGAAATTGGTGAAGGTCCCAGTAATTTTGATGTGCAACTCAGTGGCTAAGCTCTCGAGCTTAGTAATTAGAAAGCACCTCCTTCCCTCGCCAGGAAGGAGTCTTGATAGTTTTTTTGTTATCTTTTCTGCTATCTGGGTTATTTCAGGGTTGTAATTCAGATTTTATCTTGTTTGTTTTGATGATTCAAACCCTTCTATCCTCTTTTGCCTATCTCTACGAGTCTTGTTAGTTACTTTTGTGTCTCTAAGTATGTCATCTAAGTTTATTTCGTGGATTTAATTTAGATTTTATCCTGTTGTTCAAACTTTTCTATCCTTTGGTCAAATGAGATTTTCTTTTTCTATTATTTACAGTCTTCGTTTTGTTCTTTTTCTTGTATATAGTCCTCTTCACGCTAGTTCTAGTGACATTGACATGCATGCGAAATATTTAGCCAGATCTTAAAAGCTAGTCTAATCATGGAAAAATGAAATACAATTTTGAATATGATAAAAAGATGCATTTGAGGAAACAAGTAAAGATTCACGCATTTTAAGATAACCTAAAACTTGAATTAAATAAAACTGAGACAGTTAGTCTGGGAAGTCAAGAGGTTGATAAGAGCATACAATAAGGAGATGTTTCTCAAGCAATTTGAGGTAGATTAGTCATTGTTGAAATGCATCCTTCCACATAAAGATAAGGTTGAGTCAAGTCTGCTTCGAACAGGCAAAGGTCATTCATTGGGACAAAGGTATTGCCTATTGGCACTTTTTGTTTGTGTTGATGCCATCAATAGATATTATGTATGATTTCTTTGCTTATCTTCAATTGCATATTTGTACTTGCATTTTTAAAGTTTAGTATGGCGAAGGCATTTTATTCTACTACCCAAACACTTTTATCTTTTGCTACCCCTTTTGAGCCTTAATTTATTTTCTTTCATACCCCTCTTTTGGAATCAGAAATAGAGTTAGGAAATAGAAAAAAGAGAAAAAGGAAAGAACAAAGAAGAGAAAGAAAAAAAAGAAAAAAGAAAAAAAAGAAAAAGAAAAAAAATGGGAAAAACAAAACGAATTGTGCTTGGAACTACGTTTGACCTGATTCCTTTTAAAGATACGTAAACAACCTTGCTACGAGGTTCGGTCCTATCAAAATAAAAATCTAAAATTCCCCAGACTCAAAGAAACTGGGGCAGAAGTTCTAGTTTTGCAAAAAGATCTGATTCCAAAAGTTGTTTGAACCCTTTCATCTTAAATTATTTGGAGCATTCATGCCACCCTTTTCTTTCTGACCATGTCCAAAAGCCTACACTACGATCTAAAAAAAGACCTTCCGATCAATCTTTGAGGATACTAAGTCAAGCGAGATAGAGGTATGATTTACATCATAGGTAATACGTTGTTCATGGGCACAAGGAAAAATGAATAAAATGAGAGAGTTTTATTGGTGAAAACCCTCATGGGAACCGTAAGGCGATGGTGAGTTGAGAGAAAATTTAAAATGAGAGAGTCTTATTGGTGAAAACTCTCGAGGGCACCGTAAGGCGACGGTGAGTTGAGAGATGAACAAATGAGAGAGACTGGTTGGTGAAAACCCTTCGTGGCACTACAAGTCGAATGAGGTTCGTGACTTTACAAAGAAATTGGATCATTGAAAGCCAGTTTTTGAAACATGAAGACATGACATTAACTGAAAATGTGATTGGTTAGACGAATTTGGGCTTATCAATCTGAAATGCATGTCATGATCATTGGAGCCAGTTGCTTCAGTCAGATAAGTGTCTTTTTCTCTCTCATCCGAATAGACATCTTTATTTAGACCTTTCTTTTGTTTCTTTTGCCAAAAATCACTTCACTTTGTTCTTTTGATTCTATTTCTTTGTGTTTCTTCCAAGTTAATTTTGTTAAATCAAGCAATAAAGGACTTCAAAGCTTATTACCAGCTTTTTGATTGCACAAAGCAAAGTTTGGCTGAACACATCATAAATAAGATGATTCAGAAGGAGCAATATGGTGATAACTGAAGTTCAGGCGATCAAGTGAATCTTGAATTTTGAGAAAATACAAAGGCTCGATAATTGTCGGCATGAAAACGCATTGCAACAAGTGAGTGTAAGGGATTCGGGTCATCCAGAGGTTTTTGTGGTCAAGGTTCGATGAAAAGATTAAACAATTCCTTGTTAGCCCGAAGTAGCTAATCAGAATGAAGCATGGCAGTGGCAGAATCGGACACCTTCAGCAACGATGCCACAAACTAACCACCATATTTTCGAACTCACAAAATTTCCTTTGATTAAAATAGGGGCAGGAAAATCTGGTTGTTCGCAGGGACCCTCCATGAGGAAAGCATAGTTCAGAAAATTTTCTTTGTTTTGTCTGTTTTTTGTGATTGCAGGCACTCACCAGGAGAATGAGGGTTAATATTTCAAGATTTTTAAGATTTAGTCAATGCAAGCGCCCACCTGGAGAACGAGGGAATCCGTTTCAGAATTTATTTCAAGTTTCAAGTCAATGCAGGCGCCCACTTGGAGAATGAGGGAATTCATTTCAAGCTCAAGTCAGTAGCAGGCGCCCACCTGGAGAACGAGGGAATTCATTTCAGAATTTATTTCAAGTTTCAAGTCAGTAGCAGGCGCCCACCTGGAGAACGAGGGAATTTCTTTCAGAGTTATTTTAAATTTCAAGTCAGTAGCAGGCGCCAACCTAGAGAACGAGAGAATTCATTTCAAAGTTATTTCAATTTTCAAGTCAGTAGCAGGCGTCCACCCGGAGAACGAGGGAATTCATTTTAGAGTTATTTCAAATTTCAAGTCAGTAGCAAGCACCCACCTAGAGAATGAGGGAAGTCATTTCAGAATTCATTTCAAGTTTCAAGTCAGTAGCAGACGCCCACTTGGAGAACGAGTGAAGTCATTTCAGAATTCACTTCAAGTTTCAAGTCAGTAGCAGGAGACCGCCTAAAGAATAGGTTCAATTTAGGTTAGAAATAGCAGAAGCTCGCCTCAAGAATGCGAGTCGACATTTCGAGATGCACAACAAGACTGTAAAAGATTCAAGATTGCTTCAAAAGACTTATAAATAGGAATCTTGTAACTCATAGCTGATAGGCTTGTTTAATTTCTTTTCATTTTGATTTTGGTTGTAATAAGGAGTTCAGCGAGCAGTAACAACAGCAACAACAGTGAGATCACAGCTTTTCGGTAGTCCCAGCTACCAAAATTCTCAGAACTACACCGACCTGATTTCATTATAGCCAAGGATATGTAGGCAACCTCTGAAGCAAGGTTCAGTCAATGTTTTTCAAAATGCTTCTCATGGAGTGTCAAACTGGCAAAAATTGCTCATAATTGCTCACTTTATCTTTGTCCGAAAACTCTTCGTGTTTCCGAGCAAAGAGGTGCAGCTGTGAGCACCTAATTTTTGCCCCACATAGGAAATTACTCCTAAAAATAGTTCAAAAATATTTTTAATTATTTTTATGGAATTTTATTAGTTTTTTTTATTTTTTGCATTGTTCATGCATATTTAGAAATATTTTAAATCATAAAAATCATCAAAAAATATTTTATCTCCCATTTAGTGTGTTAATTGCATTTAGGAATTAATCATATGTTAAAAACATGATTGAAATAAAAGTCATTTGATTAATTGGCCAAAATGTGAATTTTTAACAAAGGAGAGGGGCTGCCAAGTTTTCAAGTGAATTGGGCCAAGGACTGAGGCCCAATCTTTAACCAAATACCCGCCTAGTCAGTCCATATACCCGACCCGCCCGCTCCAATATCCCTCTCCCCACTCATTAAAACAACCCTATTCCCCTTTCAAGAGAGAGAACGGAGATCCCCTAAAAAAGGAGGTGTGACAATTTTATCATCTTGCAGAGATAGAAAGTCCGTCCCAAGTAGTGGCGGAGCCACGTGCACTCAAGGAGTGTCAACCGACACCCTTCATTGGAAAATTATAGTATAGCTGGGTAATGTTTATTAAAATATGTATATATACTATATATTGACACCTTTGACTTCTTGGTGAGTTTATTTCTTTATATTTTGATTTTCTTAATGAAAATCCTGCTCCGCCAACGGTCCCAAGGCTGAACTGGAAGCACTATATGCATATTGTTGGGGAGGTCCAGTTTGGCCAAAAGTCCATAGTCTTCAATCGTCTCTCTTTTGTTGTTTACTCTTGTTCAATACTAGTACTTGTTTTTGCCTTGAATGAAATCCAGTTTTCTGATACCGATGAAACTTTCATATAACTCTTAGCGAGGTGTTAATTGATTAGTAGCTTTTGTTGGGGAGGTACATCTAGACATATTGTTGAGTTTGAACAATGAAAACTATTGTATGTAGTTAAATCTGACAGCTTACTTATATCAGATGAATTCTGCTTCTTACTCTTATAGTCTTATCATTATTTTGTTTGAATCTTTTGCTTTGTGTTGTCTATTAAAATGTCTCATTGCCTCATTAGACATAAATTAATTAGTCCTTGAAAATTGAGAAGGAAAAGCGATGCATGCTATGCCTGGTGATTTATTAGAGGCAATGGTGCACAGTTTGGGTGCTGGTTGGTTTCTCGATCAGTGATAATTTATGTTACTTTGATAACGTGGATTTTTCACTTTTTGTTTATTCATAATATTGTTGATAACATTGTTGTTATAGTAAGCATTTGGTCATAAACAAAATAATGTTTTAGTATATATCTGCGAATTGTTGGTTTGGCAATTTGAATTTTAGTATTTGCAAATGCTAGTAGAATATTAAAAGAACTTATTAGAGAAATATTTAAATTAAAATAATTGTTCGCAATCAGAAATTTTTAATTTCTATTTCATGTAAAAGAAGTTTTGACCAGGTAATCTACTTCATTTAATAATAATACGATGAGCATTCAGTTCTCGCCCCAGAACTACAACTTCAAGAATCAAGTGAGCTAGGGGTCCGACCACTGGCCTAAAGTTCGAACGGCCTCCGTTCAAACTTTAGAACTACTAGAATCGAACTTCAGGTTAGTGACTTTAAGTTTGAATTGCAAGAACTGAACTTCAGGCTACTAAGTTCAATAAGTGGGTCACTGCAGCTCGTTTTAAGTAGTGGTCTACATTTTTTTAATTTGGTAATTAACTGAAATTTTTTATTAATTACCACTTGCAAACATTACAAAGCCATAGCCAAGCAAACTCAGCTTGCTATCTGTAGAAAAATACAAAAAAGGGAAACCAAATCTACCTATTTCATAAGCTACTACTTAGAATTTAAACTTGTCTAATAAGATACGGGTTCTAGGCGTAGCTCGAACACAGCAGCTATGTGCAATCTCCTTTGCATTTTGGTCACATTCTTTGCTCTTCTTCTCAAATACTCTCTGATTTCTCTCCATCCAGATTGCATAGATACTTTCAGCATACACCATTTTGAATCACAGTGCACAAATAAATGATCCCTCGACTCATTATAGTTTTGGCAAAGGACACAACAGGAGTCTACTTGTAATCCCCAGCTAAGCAATCGATCAGTTGTTAGCAACTTCCCATGTAACTGTAGCCACATAATAAATTTTGCTTTTCGCCTTGCATCAATGTTGAATACTAAGCGCATTTCCATGGAACTCTAGTATAATCTCCCAAATAGCTGCATATATATGCTCATGATTTCAAATCTACCGATTGACCGAGTATATCCGACATAAGTTTACTACGGAAAGTTCAAAGGGAAACCTACTTATCCAGATGCAATTAATCCTTGCTTGTAAATCACACAGTTTTTCATGCATACTTCCGTGATATAGCCATTCCCCATTCATGTGGGGGATTGTTGAGGTTTTATTTTTAAGATGTAATATTCTTAAAATGAGGGTGAATGGGAAATGGAGGGAAAATGAAATTTTGAGTAAAATTTTAAGTTTCCCCTCTTAACAATGAGACATTGTCCCATATTGGAAGTGGAAGACATTTTTGGTGGGTATATATATAATTGCTCTTCTTGTAGCTCTTAAAGAGTTAAGAAGAAAGCAAGTCTCGCGCCGCCGTCGTCGTCGCTCGCTCGGCTACGGCTACGGCTACGGATTTGGTCAAATGATTGATTGATTAATTTTTTGGACCAAATTTATTTGTTAATAGTAAATATTAACGTAAGATTATCCGTATTTGTAAACGGATATTTTCCTGGCAGCCGGATAATGGTCTTCCCACCATGAAGTGCTTGCTCCACAAATATGAAGTGCTTGCTCCACAAATATGTAATGCTTGATCCACCATGAAGGGTGGACGTTTGGTCTTGCACTCCTTCTTGGCTGCTATATATATGAGCAGCAAATGTTGAAGAAATACAAAAACTCAACATACAATTCGCTCAACAAATTGGCTATACATTGCACTCCTTCCTCTCAGAACTTCCATACGTTTTTCTGAGTATATACTCCTTCGTTCTGCATTGTTTTTTAACTTCAAACAAAGCAACTGTAAGTGTGATTTGCTACCGAACTTTGTGTTCGCCGAAACACTGGGGTTTGAAGTACCGCTACACCATTGTGTTATTCGTTCTATCCTGGGAGGAAATAATCCATTACCTTGGGTACTAGGAGGGGATTAAATTCCTTAAGGAAACACTGTGAATTCAGTGGGCTCGAATTTATTATTATTATTTCATTACGTTAACTTATATTTTGCAGAATTAATATTTACAAATACAGCAATATTGACCGGGAATAACATTTACTTACTCCCCCGCCCTTCAAAAACGTTTACATCTCTCTTTGTCATACTACCGAATTCAAGTATTCAAATTGAATTAATTATATTACTGAGATAATATAAAATATAATAGCTGGGTGCTAATAATAATTCAGGAGATAAATGTCTCTTTCGCTATTCTTGTTCATCAATTGAAAGAAATTGAGACAACACACAAGTAATTAATCCTACTGTAGCATATAAAGTATTCAAACCACTCCCAGTATACTTAAGCATAACCAAAAGTTATTAGATGTTTCATTTGAAAATTAATTGGAGTTTCGCATCTTAGATGCTCATTTGCAGATCTATTGAAGTTCTTTTTATTAAATCAATGCGTCAATATATATTCATATGCACAAGATAAAGTTGTACAGTCTGAATGTAGAGAACTGCCCAGTTTAACGTTTAGCTTTGAAGCCACATCAAGGCCAACAAGAAAACAAGATCAAATAGTTGTATCTCCTATGCGTATTGATAGACAAGTTAAATGAGAAGCTTTAGAAATGTACAAGTAAAACATTAACGAGTCGTTTGGTACGAGGAATAAGGGATAATTAATTACGGAATTAAATTTGAAATGGGTTAATCTCATGTTTGGTTGGAATAAAATTCCGGAATTAGTTATTTCGAGTCCCAAAATTGTAGTATTATTTTTATTCCTATGAAAGGGTAGGATAACAATTCCAAAATAACTTGTTTCCCAATCAAAGGACCCAAGTAAAAGTAATGTTGTTGTTCTCTGTACTGGATATCACTATGGAAAAAGAAATAGGCAAGACTATGAATAAGAAGAATAAAAGTTGGGAGTCAATGATCCAGGAATTATTATGTTATTTCTAATAACTTTTCTTGTGATATATGGAACTCTAATGGACTTGATTTAGAGTTGATTTCTCACAAGATCAATGAACTAACAGCCCCTTACACGCCCCTTACACGCCCCAATCTAATGGGATTGCGGAAAGAAAGAATCGCACATTAAAGGAGATGATAAATGCGTTGTTGATAAGTTCTGGTTTGCCACAGAACTTGTGGGGGGAAGCCATTCTTACGGCTAATCGAATATTAAATCGAGTGCCCCATAGCAAAACACAATCCATTCCTTATGAACAATGGAAAGGAAGGAAGCCCAACTTGAATTATTTTAAAGTGTGGGGGTGTTTGGCAAAAGTGCAAGTTCCTAAACCCAAAAGGGTAAAGATAGGACCGAAAACCGTTGATTGTGTTTTCATAGGATATGCGACAAATAGTAAAGCATATCGATTTCTGGTTCATAAATCAGAAAATCCCGACATTCATAATAATACGGTTATAGAATCAGATAATGCTGAGTTTTTTGAAAATATATATCCGTATAAAAAGGAATGTGAATCGTTTGGTGAAGGATCTAAACGACCTCGGGAAGAAACAAAAGAAAGTACATGTAATCAGGAGAATCCAAGACGTAGTAAACGTCAAAGAACGTCTACTTCATTTGGACCAGATTTTGTGACTTTCTTATTGGAGAATGAGCCTCAAACATTTAAAGAAGCTATGACTTCTTCGGAATCATTGTTTTGGAAAGAGGCAGTCAATAGTGAAATAGAATCTATATTGAACAACCATACATGGGAATTGGTTGATCTTCCTCCTGGAAATAAACCTTTGGGTTCTAAATGGATTTTTAAGAGAAAAATCAAAGATGATGGCACTATTGATAAATTCAAGGCAAGGCTCGTAGTCAAAGGGTATAGACAACGAGAAGGTCTAGACTACTTTGATACATACTCTCCAGTTACAAGAATTACGTCCATACGGATGTTAGTAGCATTAGCTACAGTGTATGGTCTTGAAATTCATCAAATGGATGTTAAGACGGCCTTCTTAAATGGAGAGTTGGAGGAAGAAATTTACATGGAACAACCTGAAGGGTTTGTGGTTCCAGGTAAAGAAAAGAAGGTATGTAGACTTGTTAAGTCTCTTTACGGACTAAAACAAGCACCCAAACAATGGCATGCGAAATTTGACCAAACAATGTTGTCAAATGGTTTTAAGATAAATGAATGTGATAAATGCGTGTACATTAAAAATGTTCCAAATCACATAGTCATTGTTTGCCTATATGTGGATGATATGTTGATAATGAGTAATGACATTGCCAACATAAATGCTACTAAGCGTATGCTCAATAGCAAGTTTGATATGAAAGACTTGGGAGTTGCTGATTTAATTCTGGGAATTAAGATCAACAAGACTCCTCAAGGTCTGGCATTGTCACAATCTCATTATATTAAGACAGTACTTGAAAAATTCAAGCACTTGGGCTTTAAAGTTGCAAAGACTCCAATTGACGTGAATCTTGCATTAGCAAAGAACAAAGGCCAAAGCATATCACAATTGGATTATGCTCGTGTATTGGGATGCTTAATGTATATCATGAATTGTACACGACCAGACATAGCTTGTGCTATAAGTAAACTGAGTCGATATACGAGCAATCCAGGCCAATCTCATTGGATGGCAATGAAACGAGTTTTGGGATATTTAGAACATACCCAGAACTTTGAATTGCACTACAGTAATTTTCCTGCGGTGATTGAGGGATACTGTGATGCAAATTGGATCACCGGTTCAACTGATTCTAAGTCCACGAGTGGATATGTATTCACTATTGGTGGAGGAGCGGTATCTTGGAAGTCGTCCAAACAAACATGTATTGCCCGCTCTACAATGGAGGCTGAATTCATAGCCTTAGATAAAGCCGGTGAAGAAGCTGAATGGCTCCGGAATTTCTTGGAAGACATTCCATTTTGGCCCAAACCATTGGCACCAATATGCATACATTGTGATAGTCAAGCGGCAATTGGAAGGGCTGGGAGCGTCATGTATAACGGTAAATCTCGTCATATACGACGAAGACATAAAACCGTTAGGCAATTACTCTCTAGAGGAATTATCACAATTGACTATGTAAAGTCAAGTGATAATGTGTCGGATCCACTTACAAAAGGCCTAACTAGAGAGGTAGTTGAGAAATCATCAAGGGGAATGGGGCTATGGCCGAGAACAAGTCATTGTGGCGGTAACTCTACCTAGAAGACTGAAGATCCCAAGATCTAGGTTCAAAGAGATCAAACAAAGTCATTAATGACGGTTCAACATTGTCAAATAAAATTTTAGTCCATTCTCGTGATGAGACAATGTTCAGTACCAAGGATAAAGCATTAAGGCTTTTTAATGATTTCTAAATTTGATACGGGGTATATCAAATAGTGTATCTACAGGATGACACGTTTAGGAATCACCTATTTAAGTGTGAAGTGTGAGCCGCTTCAAGGAGAACTTTGTAAGGCCAGTTCTCTACGCACTTATGAAACCAGGCGGTGTTCATGGCTGAAACGAACACAACAATGAGAACCAAAGACGGTTAAGGGTTGATTGTGTGACTTATGGTTGTCTAGGTATACACCAAAGATCGACGGTTCAAAGATATCAAATCTACCGATTGACCGAGTATATCCGACATAAGTTTACTACGGAAAGTTCAAAGGGAAACCTACTTATCCAGATGCAATTAATCCTTGCTTGTAAATCACACAGTTTTTTCATGCATACTTCCGTGATATAGCCATTCCCCATTCATGTGGGGGATTGTTGAGGTTTTATTTTTTAAGATGTAATATTCTTAAAATGAGGGTGAATGGGAAATGGAGGGAAAATGAAATTTTGAGTAAAATTTTAAGTTTTCCCCTCTTAACAATGAGACATTGTCCCATATTGGAAGTGGAAGACATTTTTGGTGGGTATATATATAATTGCTCTTCTTGTAGCTCTTAAAGAGTTAAGAAGAAAGCAAGCCTCGCGCCGTCGTCGTCGTCGCTCGCTCGGCTCGGCTTCGGCTACGGCTACGGCTTCGGCTTCGGCTTCGGCTTCGGATTTGGATTTGGATTTGGTCAAATGATCGATTGATTGATTAATTTTTTGGACCAAATTTATTTGTTAATAGTAAATATTAACGTAAGATTATCCGTATTTGTAAACAGATATTTTCCAATCCGTGTATTGATAATTTGGCAGCCGGATAATGGTCTTCCCACCATGAAGTGCTTGCTCCACAAATATGAAGTGCTTGCTCCACAAATATGTAATGCTTGATCCACCATGAAGGGTGGACGTTTGGTCTTGCACTCCTTCTTGGCTGCTATATATATGAGCAGCAAATGTTGAAGAAATACTCAACTCAACATACAATTCGCTCAACAAATTGGCTATACATTGCACTCCTTCCTCTCAGAACTTCCATACGTTTTTCTGAGTATATACTCCTTCGTTCTGCATTGTTTTTTAACTTCAAACAAAGCAACTGTAAGTGTGATTTGCTACCGAACTTTGTGTTCGCCGAAACACTGGGGTTTGAAGTACCGCTACACCAGTGTGTTATTCGTTCTATCCTGGGAGGAAATAATCCATTACCTTGGGTACTAGGAGGGGATTAAATTCCTTAAGGAAACACTGTGAATTCAGTGGGCTCGAATTTGTTATTATTGTTTCATTACGTTAACTTATATTTTGCAGAATTAATATTTACAAATACAGCAATATTGACCGGGAGTAACAATCTTAAGGAATTTAATATTTATTTCTGTACTTGTGTTATTCTTATTATTCTGCAAACTAAAACCTTTGTGGTTTGTGTACTCCCGTTTTGGAGAGTTAAGCCTTCGTGGTGTTTTGTTGGATATTAAAATCTACGTGATTTTTACTCCAGTTTGAAAACGTGTATTAAACGTTTGTTTGTGTCATTCTTTTCTGAAAAAGATGATGACTGAAAACGAAAACCAAACTATTCCGATGGCGACTGCCAACGCAACGACAAGCCGAACACCGGCGTTGGCACCGGCAGAAAAACCCGGAAAATTTTCCGGGATTGATTTCAAACGCTGGCAGCAGAAGATGTTCTTCTACTTAACTACGTTATGTCTACAGAAGTTCATCAAGGAAGATGTTCCTGATCTGCCGGATAAAACTCCAGATAATGAACGCTTTCTCGTGATTGAAGCGTGGAAGCATTCTGATTTTTTATGCAAGAATTATATTCTTAGCGGACTGGATGATAATCTGTATAATGTATACAGTAGCATGGAGACATCCAAAGAATTGTGGAATGCGCTTGAAAAGAAATATAAGACTGAAGATGCCGGGATGAAGAAATTCGTTGCCGCAAAATTTCTGGACTACAAAATGATAGATAGCAAGTCTGTTATTACTCAAGTCCAGGAATTGCAAGTGATTATTCATGATCTACTTGCTGAAGGTCTTGTAATCAACGAAGCATTCCAAGTAGCATCAATGATTGAGAAGTTGCCTCCGTTGTGGAAGGACTTCAAAAATTATTTGAAACACAAACGAAAAGAAATGTCCCTTGAAGATCCCATTGTTCGGTTGAGAATCGAAGAGGACAATAAAGCTGCTGAAAGGAGAGGCCGTGGAAATTCAACAATAATGGGAGCAAATATTGTTGAAGCTAACAAAAAGAGGAAGAAGGCTTCTGGTCCGAAATATAACCCAAGCAAGAAGCGGTTCAGTGGAAACTGCTACAACTGTGGGAAAACCGGACACAAATCTACGGAGTGTCGTGCTCCGAAGAAAGACAAGAAAAGGGGTCAAGCAAACATGGTAGTAAACCATGATGATGTTGATAACTTGTGTGCCATGCTCTCTGAATGTAACTTGGTGGGAAATCCTAAACTGTGGTGGTTTGATTCAGGAGCCACTCGCCATGTTTGTGCAGTTAGAGAGGCTTTTGCTACCTATGCTCTTGCTGAACCCGGAGAGACAGTTTATATGGGAAATGCTTCAACAGCAAAAGTTGAAGGATATGGGAAGGTATTTCTAAAAATGACTTCTGGCAAGGTCATGACTTTGAACAATGTCCTTCATGTTCCCGAAATGAGAAAGAATTTAGTCTCTACTGGACTTCTTGTTAAGCACGGTTTTAAGTGCGTTTTTGTATCCAACAAGGTTGTAATTAGTAAGAATGGAATATTTGTGGGAAAAGGTTACCTCACCGAGGGCCTTTTCAATCTAAATGTAATGGTTGTTGAAAATAATAATAATATTTCAGCTTCTTCTTACTTACTTGAGTCAAATGATTTATGGCATGTACGTTTGGGTCATGTCAATTATAAAACCTTGCGGAAAATGATTAACTTGGAAGTACTGCCCAAGTTTGAATGCGAAAAATCAAAATGTCAAATATGTGTGGAATGTAAGTATGTTAAACATCCTTATAAGTCAGTTGAAAGGAATTCAAATCCTTTAGACTTAATTCACACAGATATTTGTGACATGAAGTCAATACCATCTCGCGGTGGAAAGAAGTATTTCATAACTTTTATTGACGATGGTACTCGATATTGCTATGTTTACTTACTGAATAGTAAAGATGAAGCAATAGACGCATTCAGGCAATACAAAAATGAAGTTGAAACGCAACTTAACAAGAAAGTAAAAATGATAAGAAGTGATAGGGGTGGTGAATATGAATCTCCTTTTGAAGAAATATGTTTAGAATATGGAATTATTCATCAAACAACAGCCCCTTACACGCCCCAATCTAATGGGATTGCGGAAAGAAAGAATCGCACATTAAAGGAGATGATAAATGCGTTGTTGATAAGTTCTGGTTTGCCACAGAACTTGTGGGGGGAAGCCATTCTTACGGCTAATCGAATATTAAATCGAGTGCCCCATAGCAAAACACAATCCATTCCTTATGAACAATGGAAAGGAAGGAAGCCCAACTTGAATTATTTTAAAGTGTGGGGGTGTTTGGCAAAAGTGCAAGTTCCTAAACCCAAAAGGGTAAAGATAGGACCGAAAACCGTTGATTGTGTTTTCATAGGATATGCGACAAATAGTAAAGCATATCGATTTCTGGTTCATAAATCAGAAAATCCCGACATTCATAATAATACGGTTATAGAATCAGATAATGCTGAGTTTTTTGAAAATATATATCCGTATAAAAAGGAATGTGAGTCGTTTGGTGAAGGATCTAAACGACCTCGGGAAGAAACAAAAGAAAGTACATGTAATCAGGAGAATCCAAGACGTAGTAAACGTCAAAGAACGTCTACTTCATTTGGACCAGATTTTGTGACTTTCTTATTGGAGAATGAGCCTCAAACATTTAAAGAAGCTATGACTTCTTCGGAATCATTGTTTTGGAAAGAGGCAGTCAATAGTGAAATAGAATCCATATTGAACAACCATACATGGGAATTGGTTGATCTTCCTCCTGGAAATAAACCTTTGGGTTCTAAATGGATTTTTAAGAGAAAAATCAAAGATGATGGCACTATTGATAAATTCAAGGCAAGGCTCGTAGTCAAAGGGTATAGACAACGAGAAGGTCTAGACTACTTTGATACATACTCTCCAGTTACAAGAATTACGTCCATACGGATGTTAGTAGCATTAGCTACAGTGTATGGTCTTGAAATTCATCAAATGGATGTTAAGACGGCCTTCTTAAATGGAGAGTTGGAGGAAGAAATTTACATGGAACAACCTGAAGGGTTTGTGGTTCCAGATAAAGAAAAGAAGGTATGTAGACTTGTTAAGTTTCTTTACGGACTAAAACAAGCACCCAAACAATGGCATGCAAAATTTGACCAAACAATGTTGTCAAATGGTTTTAAGATAAATGAATGTGATAAATGCGTGTACATTAAAAATGTTCCAAATCACATAGTCATTGTTTGCCTATATGTGGATGATATGTTGATAATGAATAATGACATTGCCAACATAAATGCTACTAAGCGTATGCTCAATAGCAAGTTTGATATGAAAGACTTGGGAGTTGCTGATTTAATTCTGGGAATTAAGATCAATAAGACTCCTCAAGGTCTGGCATTGTCACAATCTCATTATATTAAGACAGTACTTGAAAAATTCAAGCACTTGGGCTTTAAAGTTGCAAAGACTCCAATTGACGTGAATCTTGCATTAGCAAAGAACAAAGGCCAAAGCATATCACAATTGGATTATGCTCGTGTATTGGGATGCTTAATGTATATCATGAATTGTACACGACCAGACATAGCTTGTGCTATAAGTAAACTGAGTCGATATACGAGCAATCCAGGCCAATCTCATTGGATGGCAATGAAACGAGTTTTGGGATATTTAGAACATACCCAGAACTTTGAATTGCACTACAGTAATTTCCCTGCGGTGATTGAGGGATACTGTGATGCAAATTGGATCACCGGTTCAACTGATTCTAAGTCCACGAGTGGATATGTATTCACTATTGGTGGAGGAGCGGTATCTTGGAAGTCGTCCAAACAAACATGTATTGCCCGCTCTACAATGGAGGCTAAATTCATAGCCTTAGATAAAGCCGGTGAAGAAGCTGAATGGCTCCGGAATTTCTTGGAAGACATTCCATTTTGGCCCAAACCGTTGGCACCAATATGCATACATTGTGATAGTCAAGCGGCAATTGGAAGGGCTGGGAGCGTCATGTATAACGGTAAATCTCGTCATATACGACGAAGACATAAAACCGTTAGGCAATTACTCTCTAGAGGAATTATCACAATTGACTATGTAAAGTTAAGTGATAATGTGTCGGATCCACTTACAAAAGGCCTAACTAGAGAGGTAGTTGAGAAATCATCAAGGGGAATGGGGCTATGGCCGAGAACAAGTCATTGTGGCGGTAACTCTACCTAGAAGACTGAAGATCCCAAGATCTAGGTTCAAAGAGATCAAACAAAGTCATTAATGACGGTTCAACATTGTCAAATAAAATTTTAGTCCATTCTCGTGATGAGACAATGTTCAGTACCAAGGATAAAGCATTAAGGCTTTTTAATGATTTCTAAATTTGATACGGGGTATATCAAATAGTGTATCTACAGGATGACACGTTTAGGAATCACCTATTTAAGTGTGAAGTGTGAGCCGCTTCAAGGAGAACTTTGTAAGGCCAGTTCTCTACGCACTTATGAAACCAGGCGGTGTTCATGGCTGAAACGAACACAACAATGAGAACCAAAGACGGTTAAGGGTTGATTGTGTGACTTATGGTTGTCTAGGTATACACCAAAGATCGACGGTTCAAAGATATCAAATCTACCGATTGACCGAGTATATCCGACATAAGTTTACTACGGAAAGTTCAAAGGGAAACCTACTTATCCAGATGCAATTAATCCTTGCTTGTAAATCACACAGTTTTTTCATGCATACTTCCGTGATATAGCCATTCCCCATTCATGTTGGGGATTGTTGAGGTTTTATTTTTTAAGATGTAATATTCTTAAAATGAGGGTGAATGGGAAATGGAGGGAAAATAAAATTTTGAGTAAAATTTTAAGTTTCCCCCTCTTAACAATGAGACATTGTCCCATATTGGAAGTGGAAGACATTTTTGGTGGGTATATATATAATTGCTCTTCTTGTAGCTCTTAAAGAGTTAAGAAGAAAGCAAGCCTCGCGCCGTCGTCGTCGTCGCTCGCTCGGCTCGGCTACGGCTACGGCTTCGGCTTCGGCTTCGGCTTCGGATTTGGATTTGGATTTGGTCAAATGATCGATTGATTGATTAATTTTTTGGACCAAATTTATTTGTTAATAGTAAATATTAACGTAAGATTATCCGTATTTGTAAACGGATATTTTCCAATCCGTGTATTGATAATTTGGCAGCCGGATAATGGTCTTCCCACCATGAAGTGCTTGCTCCACAAATATGAAGTGCTTGCTCGACAAATATGTAATACTTGATCCACCATGAAAGGTGGACGTTTGGTCTTGCACTCCTTCTTGGCTGCTATATATATGAGTAGCAAATGTTGAAGAAATACTCAACTCAACATACAATTCGCTCAACAAATTGGCTATACATTGCACTCCTTCCTCTCAGAACTTCCATACGTTTTTCTGAGTATATACTCCTTCGTTCTGCATTGTTTTTTAACTTCAAACAAAGCAACTGTAAGTGTGATTTGCTACCGAACTTTGTGTTCGCCGAAACACTGGGGTTTGAAGTACCGCTACACCAGTGTGTTATTCGTTCTATCCTGGGAGGAAATAATCCATTACCTTGGGTACTAGGAGGGGATTAAATTCCTTAAGGAAACACTGTGAATTCAGTGGGCTCGAATTTGTTATTATTGTTTCATTACGTTAACTTATATTTTGCAGAATTAATATTTACAAATACAGCAATATTGACCGGGAGTAACACGACATACCAAGTATTATCTCACACTGTGGGGAGGTTAGTGTGTACACTTAGCTTACCCCTACCTTGTGAGGATAGAGAGTATGTTTCCAATAACCCTCGGCTTAGGAAAGCATAAGCACCACATTAATGAAAATATAGACAAGAAGGAACAGCCCAAAAGCCATATAAAAAGCAGAATAAAGACAACAAGATAAAAAGGTGATCACAATGAAAGAAAACAACGGTTAGTCAATAAAGACCTGCTACCAACAGAAAGCGAGACTGCGTACCGATACTACTGTTAAGAACACTCTAGAATACCTACTCTACTCCCCTAATCCTCGAACTTCATACCTTCCTATCAAAGGTCATGTCCTCGGTCAGTTGAACCTGTGCCATGTCTTGCCTAATCACCTCTCCCCACCTCTTTTTTGGCTTACCTTTACCTCTCCGTAGGCCTTCCAATGTCTCTCATACCTTCTCATCGGGGCGTCTTTGCTCTTTCTTACTCACATGACCAAACCACCTAAGGAGCAAATTTTCCGTCCTGGCCTTGCCATTATCTTCCGCTGTTTCTGTAACAAAGGAACTCACAGATTCTAAGGCTAACTGATTTTGTGGCCTAAACCTTGCAAGATTATTTGATTATAGTCTTATGTTTGATTTTATCTACTATCTATATATAATGTCGCTTTCTGCTGTAAAATAACATATTAAGGGAGGAGAAAAAGGAGGAGGAAGAAGAGCGTGGAGAGCAGAAATAAGCGAGGTTCACTTCTGCACTAAGTTATTCATTCTCCCCTTTTGCTACTTGGCAAGGCCATCTTGAATGATTATTTCTTCTTTATGCTGCAATTAGTCGTCGTTATACACTAGCTATAAAATCAACACCAATTTTTTTATCACACAGACACAGATGATGTTCAATTATATAAGACTTAGGGCCCGTTTGGCCATAAAAATATTTCACTTTTTCCCAAAAAAATTTCATTTTTTTTTGAAATCATTGTTTGACCATAAAATTTTCAATTTTCACTTGAAAATGAATTTTAGAATTTTTTGAAAATTTGAAAAACTTCAAAAAGCTATTTTTTAAAATTTTCACTTCAGATCACTCACAAAAGTAAAAAATAACCCAAAATTATTTTTATGTCCAAACACAACTCTAATTTTCAAATAACATTTCCACCTGATTTTCTTTTCACTTTTTCCGGAATTTTCCAATTTTTAAACGCCCACTTATGCCATGTTCCACTAAAACTCCCTGTGTTATTTCTCAATTCTAACTTCCATTCGAGAATGCTCTTGCCTATTGGATAAATACGTTTGAAACATAGAGTGTGTTAGGCACGAAGGAAAATGTTTTCATGAAAAATGAGTTATTTTATCATTTTTTTTTGTTTGGTTGGTGAGTGAAAATCTTTTCTTTAAAATATTTTCTAGTGTTTGGTTAAAAAGTAAAAAATATTTTTTAGAATTTTTTTTTAATGCTTCTCTCCTCACCCTCTTCCCTCAAGTCCCAATGTTTCCTGTGCTTCCTCCCCCTCCAAATACTCAACGTTTTCAGGACACTTTTTTTTTCAAGAATTTAATTATTCTTCTAAAAATTCATACAAACGTAAAGAAACTAATTTTTATACGCAAAAACAATATTAAAATTTGTGCTTCATTCCTAAAAAGAAAATACTCTTTTTTTGGTTGAAAAAAAAAGTATTTTTTCTATAACATAAAAATAAAGTACTCATTTTGTTAAAATGAAAAAAATTACTTTTTCTACCTCATGAACAGAAAATATTTATTTTGTTGAAATGAAAGAAAATACTTTTTCTACATCATAAAAAGAAAATACTCTCTTTGTTGAAATGAAAGAAAATATTTTTTGCTACATCATATTGTTGAAATAAAAGAAAATATTTTTTTACATCATGAAAAGAAAGTACTTTTTTTTTGTTGAAAAAATAAAAATTAAATACTTTTTTATATCATGAAAAGAAAATACTCATTTGTTGAAATGAAAAAAAATACCATATCTATAACATAAAAAAAGTATTATTAATAATATTTCTATTTAAGGGGGTGGGGTGAGGGTGAGGGTGAGGTGGGTGGGTAGGTAAGTGGGGGTGTGAGTTGGTGGGGATGGAGTGGGGAAGGTTGAAAGAGAGTTGTGGAAAATGTTTTCCCTTTTTGGGAAAATATTTTTCTCTGGTTGGAGGACAATGAGTTAATGAGGAAAATGTTTTCCAAAAGATTTAAGTCAACCAAACATGACAAAATTGGAAAATATTTTCCTTCGTACCTAACACAATTAAAGAACTTATTGCGATTTGTGTTAGGATGAAGCTCATACGAGCTTTGGAAGATGAAATAATGAGAAAACCCTAGAAGGGTCGAGAAGAAGAAGAGAGAGAAACAGAGAAAATATCAAAGGGAAAATAATCGTGTGTGCTGCTTTATTTCATTATTGTGTATTTATATTTACATCGATAAAATGTAAAACGTAAAATGAATGTGTAATTGTGTAATTGGGCCCAGATCCTATACAGTTGTCCATTGGGCCTTTTATTTGGATGGACCACCAGATTTGGCTCTAACACCCCCCTCAAGCTTGAGGGTGAAGAAACACCAAGCTTGCTAAGAATATCATAATAAAGCTGAGTAGACAAGGCCTTAGTCATAATATCAGCCAACTGATTTGAGGAAGAAACATAATGAAGAGAAAGCAAACCAGAAGACAAGCATTGGCGGATATAATGGCAATCAATCTTAATATGCTTAGTTCTCTCGTGGAAGACAAGATTCTTGGCGATATGTAGAGCAGCCTCACTATCACAATACACAGGAACATGAGTGGAGATAGGTAAGCCAAGGTCACCAAGTAGTCTGATCAGCCAAGCTATTTCAGCAGCAGCTTTGTGCAAAGCTCTATATGCGGCTTGTGCCGAAGACAAGGATATGATACGTTATTTCTTGCTCTTCCAAGAAACAGGACTTCCACCAAGAGCGATATAATAACCACTGAAAGACTTTCGAGAGATAGTGCAAGAACCCCAATCAGAATCAGGGAAGCCCATAAGGGACATGTCAGGAGAATTGGAAAGCAAGATGTCGTGAGTAGGGTCATTCATGAGATACCTTAAAACATGAAGTGCAACTAACGTGTGTGGAACCTGAGGATGTTACAGAAATTGACTTAGATGTTGAACAGAGAAAGAGATGTTAGGCCTTGTGTGTTATAAAAAATTCAACTTACCAATCAACCTTCTATACAAGCTAGGATCAGAGACAGGTGCTCCATATCCAAATGAAATTTGATAGAAGGATCCAAAGGTGTGAAAACAGGAGAACAATTCTGGCAGTTGAACTCAGCTAGGAGATAAGTAGTGTACTTGGACTGGGTCATAAGATAGCCCTGAGGATGAGAGGAGATCTCCAATCAAAGAAAGTAATGAACTGTGCCCAAGTCCTTGATTTTAAATTGATTGTCCAGAAATAATTTCAAGGAGTCTAACTCAGTAACATCATCCCCATCTAGCAATATATCATCAACATAGGCATCTAGCACAACAAGAGAACCAGATGAAGATTTGGTGAACAAAGAATAGTCATTGAGACTAGAAATATAGCCCCTAGAATGTAGTGCTTCAGACAGTTTAGAAAACCACTGTATGGAAGCCTGGCGGAGGTCATATAAAGATTTCTTGAGTCTACAAGCCAAAGGAGTGGAGGCAGAAGTAGAAGAGATATCCAGACCAGGAAGAATCTTCACATAAACCTCTTCATGAAGGTCACCATGTAAAAATACATTATTGACATCCAACTGATAAACAGTTCAGCCTCTTTTAATAACCAAGGTAAGGAGACACTTGATGGCAGTCAATTTAACAACTGGGAAAAAAGTTTCAATGAAATCAATACCCCCTTTTAGAGTGTCACCCATGATGACCAACTTTACCTTATACCTCTCAATGGAACCATCTGCCCTCTGTTTAATCTTGTAAACCCACTTACAAGAAATAACTTTCTTGTGTGCAGGGAGTGGAATAATGTCCCAAGTCTGGTTGGACTCAAGAGCTTGAAATTACTTTAGCATGGCCTCCTGCCAAGTAGGATGTGAAGCTGCCTGCTGGTATAACTGAGGCTCTTGCATATGCAACTCAGTTTGGGACACCTTAGAAAGGTAAATGACAGGAACATGAGGTAAGACAGAGGTACAACTGTAATCTTTGAGATAAGAGGGATAAGTAGCAACTCTAGTGGATTTCCTGAACAAGTACAATAGGTAAGTGAGGACTGGGTGAAGGTGTGGAATAATTGTAAGGAGGAGAAGTGGAAATCCTGGTAGAAGGTGGTGAGGCTGAACAAGTACAATAGGTAAGTGAGGACTGGGTGAAGGTGTGGAATAATTGTAAGGAGGAGAAGTGGAAATCCTGGTAGAAGGTGGAGAGGAAAAGGCAGATGTAGGAGAAAAGTTCACAAAAGGTTGTGGTGGAGAAGCTCAGACGAGCTTTGGAAGATGAAATAATGAGAAAACCCTAGAAGGGTCGAGAAGAAGAAGAGAGAAACAGAGAAAATATCAAAGGGAAAATAATCGTGTGTACTGCTTTATTTCATTATTGTGTATTTATATTTATATCAATAAAATGTAAAATATAAATTGAATGTGTAATTGGGCCCGGATCCTATACAGTTGTCTATTGTGCCTTTTATTTGGATGGACCACTAGATTGGGCTCTAACAATTTGCACATCTTCATAAAGTACACAACCTGCTCGCTAGTACATCATCCGGACCGAACCGACATGAACAAATTTATTCAAAACATCCCTATTGTAAAAGATTAAAGATTAAACACAACATCACCGAAGAAATCATGAAAACTTTTATTTAAAATACAATAAGTGAAGAAATATTTGACTCAAAGGCTGCAGTCTAGGGGAATCACAACCATCTCCGAGATATCTGCATTTGCGAAAAAGTAGTTTCTCAACTCTTGTTGCTCCATACATGTAAAGTTTTGCAATTTGACTTTCTTTAACACATGCCTCCAACATTTCCATGGTAGAGATGCACAACAAGGCTTCTCATCATCATCCGATGCATCTTCATATATAAACTGTCAAAGAAAATCAGTAAGTATTGACTATGAACAACAAGAACAAAGGTAAAAAACTAACTTCATAAAGAATCAATCATGAAAGTAGTACTAGAAAGGCTTAAAACTCCATTGGTGTTAGCCTATGAGCTGCTCGCATTAATCTTAAGCATTATGTGAACGAAGGAATTATCTCAATGAGTACAATGAATGGGGTGCTTTCTAATGGCAAAGAATAAAATGAACAAAGTAATAATGGAGTTTTGCTGCAATTTCTTTTTTCTTAGAACTATAAGCAAGTCGACCAGTCAAATAGCAAAATAGAGTTCTGTTGCAATTTGTGCATGCACGGCTGGAGCCAGATTAAACCACCCCGGCCCTAAGGGCGGAGAAAAGGAGGAAACAGTCACGGCGAAAGGGGAAGCTTCATCCAATCCGGTAAGATCAAAACAATGTTCAGTTTGAGAAGGCAAGAGGAGCAAATGTCAAGTATATAGAATCTTTAAGGCCTGAATTCCTTGGTTTTAGACTTCCTGTTGAAGTTGACTGACTGCATATAACTGTTGCTTTATCCAATGCCACCATTCTGTCTTAATAATCACAGATAAGCAAGAGAACCAAAAACCTATAACCAATCGATAATGTTTCCAAATACATAGTTTGGGGCAAAAAATATTTACAAGATCAACTTTTAATGGTCTAATAACAGTTTTGAACCTCACCCATTCTTATACAGGGATTAAAATGACTTTGCAAGAAGTTACAGTTCTGCATTGGTTGGTAGCAGAACCAATTACGAGGGGCGTTGTCACTAAACAAAGAATCAAAAGGCAAAAAACTACATAATAATAAAGGTGCAAGAAAATCTTATTGGAGTAACAACTAACTATTTTCAATCTTTTATTAACTCGGTGCCTTTAAAGGATGAACTGTTACCTTGAGGGTCTTTAAGCCGGGAGCTCGGGTAATAAAAGATAGGGTGCCCAGGTGAGGAGAAATCCAAAGCATGCTATCAATAACGTCGACAACTGAATAGTTCGATTGATTCTGAAGGTTTACTTGCAAAATATTAGTACCATATAGGGGAGGAAGGAAGTTTTCTCTCAGGTCTTTTGGTATAACTATTACCTGCATCCAGAAAAAAAACAATTTATAAGAAACACACAATAAACTGCTTCTTCAAGCAGTGTAGCTAGCTAGATAATTTCTGGGACACATTACCCTGTCGCAGTGGCACGACAATTCAATAACCTTGGAATGATTGAAGTTAGCAAGAAATTTCGTGAGCTTAGAGTGCCAATGATTGTCGTCAGCTTCCGGGGTTAAGCAGAAACTGGCTTCCAGCAAAATTGAAGCTTTCAATTTGAATGTTGACAGTGGATGACAATTGTATTGGAACTTTATTAAATTAGGAGTGTCCAATTCAACAGCAATCAGATTATCACACCGTGAGGCCATCAGCCATTTGAGCCTATCACTCGTGATCTTCATGTTTTTCAATGTCTCACAACCGAATAATTTAAAGATTTCAAAGATAGGTAGACTGGAAAAAAGGCTCTCTAACCATTCATCAGTGACAGCAACGCAATTGAGGTACAACGTCTTGAGGGCTTTGCAAGCAGTTATTTTAACTACCTTTAGATTCCCATAAAGGCTGTAGATCTTATGATCTTCAAGATTAATTGCTGCAATATCAACCAATTGAAATACAAAAGGGCAAAATTCCAAGTTTACCTTTTTCAGTTTAGGTAAAGAAGTATCACCCAACTTGAAAACTGGCAAGTCCATCAAAGTTCTGCAAATACAAATCCTCTAAATTGCAGCAGCTTGTGCACAGAGCCTGAATAAATTCCTCGTTCAAAAATACGTCAGAGAGGCGCAACTCTCGCAAAGATGAAAACTTTATACCATTAGAAGGCAATTCAATCTTAAATCCATCCAAACGCAGCACATTTAGTGCTTTGGCAGCAAAGATTGCCTCGGGCAAGCTGTTGTATTCGAGTTTGCCTTCATAAATAGGTCTGCTTACTCTTAGATTCAACTCTTTGATATTACAAGCTATGAGTATCTTAATCCAATCATCGACATAAGAAAGCCAACGATGATGTGGTAATCCTAGAGAGAATTTTTGCATGGAAATCTTGTGCTTTTGCCGATTTGCTAGGGTTTGATTCACAACATTGACGAGCTTTGGCATGTCTTTTGACTTGAGGAATTTATCACCAAAATTAGAGGAGAGTGAATTCCAAGCACTATCCCAAACCTTGGACAATGTACTCATTTGAGCGGCATCTTTAGCAAGAAGGAAAGACAAGATATGCTGCAAAATTGGCTCTGGCAATTTGGAAATTCGGTCCGCTGCTGCGTCCACGTCACTTCTCCCTTCCATCGATTCCCAAAACCCTAAGCCTGACACTGAATAATGATAATATTTATAAGACTGTATGTCATTCTCTTCTCCTAAACCAAACTTACCAACGGAATGTACAAACCAAATTCCAAAAGGAAAAGAATGTGTAGGAAAGGATGTAAAAATTCTTCGATTAATTTTAAAAAGGTTAAATAATGAAAATAAAAGAAATAATAAAAAGAAATTTATTGTTTTCATTAATCATTATATCACCATACAAGGAATTACTTGATAGACTTTCTTTGTTAATGGAAATGCTATTGGATTCTTAACATTACTACAAAAGGAAATAATGGAATTCTTTAAAAAAATTCAAAAGGTTCAAACAATAAGTAAAAGCTACTTCCTTCGTTTCATTTTATTTATGTCTTAATTTGACTGCGTGTGTTTAAGAAAAGTAAAAATATCTTTTGAATATTGTAGTCTTAAAAATTGTAAGTTTTGAAAAAAATAATATTTGGAGTTAAGTTGAAAAATGGTATTTGAAATTTGAAATTATGTTTGAAGAGGTATTTCACCTGAAAAAATATTGTCGCTTTGTGAGTGGGAAAAGTTTTTCTGAAATTTTTGAAAAAGTGGTCAAAATAACTTTTTGGTTTTTGAAAAACTTATTTACGAATTTTTTTTCAAAAACTTGCAAAATTTCATAGACAAATACGTTTTTGAAAAAAAAAAATTCAAAAAAAAAGGAAAAATAATTATGGACAAACGGATCCTTTAAACTAAAGATGTGTGTAATATATCAAAATATCTTTGAATCTTGTGTTCTTAAATATATCATGTGTGATAGTGAAGTTAAAGAGTTACTAAATATAAAAAAGACTTTTTTTTTAAATAGACTGAAAAAGAAAGTAAGACACATAAAATTGAATAAGTGGGAGTAATAGTTATATTTTAAAAAGTTGCAATTACAATTTCATCTACTATGGAATGCACTTACGAAAAAATAAATAAAGAATGATCAATATTTCATGTTTTCTAATAATAGACATAAATATAGCCAGATAATGCAAAAAAAAAAAAAAAAATTACACTGATACCAATTAAAATCGTGCACAAATTCTACGCTTGCTGAACAGGGGTAAAATTGGAATTTTTTCTTTAACATGCTATGCTTAATAGGTACTTTCGTGCTGTAATTATGGTACCCCTCCAATAGGGAATACTCTTACATTGTGAAAATACGTTTTCCAATTTCTAGGCCCCATTGATCTATTTTGACACACCAGCACATCAATGTTCTTCCTTTGTGTTAGAGTATGTGATTGCCACGCTTTTGTAAGATGGTTTATATTTGTTAATAGCCATAGATATCACAGAAAAAATTGAAATATGACATATTTCTTTTGTGAGCAAATGTTTTTGCCAAAACATTTTTTTATTTATGTATTTTTAAGTTTGATTAGGTATAACTTATATATATGCATAATTGTAAGGATAACATACTGCATCAGATTAAATCCTCAATATTACAGTTTTACAAGTTAATTTATTTAAACCCAAATTAAATTCAAATTATATATGTAACAAAACTTATACAAATTTACGTAGCATTTTTAAGGAAAACTGGAGTTATAAAAATTTAAAAAGGAAATAAAAAAAGGTTAAACTGTATGCGTTAGTGTTCAATTTAAAACCAAATTTACTTTTGATGGGTCCATTAATTAAAAATACAACACAAACTCCTAAATATGCTCTAAAGAATAACTTTTAGTTAGATTATCTAATATGGTAAATGATTGCAAGTAAAGATAAAGAAATTATGAAGAAATAAAATTTTATCCTACAAAACTACATGACCAACCTGAGAAATGAGGTGAGAACTTGCATGGTTAGTTACTTGATTAATATTATTGAAGTGTAGATGCTTGGATATTATGCGAAATTTGTAGTGCTTTTAGACCAAATTTTTTGCAACTTGGAGTATATTTCAAGGATAATAGCAAATGCATCATAGCTTTACAATCTTATAATTTTAAACTTTTAATTGGTTTTAATTGGAGCATAGATGGTTAGTAGATACTCTTGATAACTTTGTATTTTTTTTAATAAGATTATCCAACTATCTATGCAGATGGATCTTCTTAATCTTTTACGCTCTAAAGTTCAAATTTACACCATATAAAATGTGAATAACCTAAGCCTAAATTCTCTTATTCTTATAATTCTTTCAAATATTCTTTGTACTCCGTATGGTTCATTTTTTGATCTTGACCTGTTAAATATTTGACTTTTGATTCAACAATTATGTATTAGGGTAATTATATATATTGGAGAGTTGATAACTCAGGAAGAAGTGTACAATTCAGAATGACTTGAAATATTCTCGTGTAGTAAAATATTTTTCTTTTAATGTGAAGTCAAATTCAAAATAATAATTTAGGATATTTAGAAAAATATTTGACATAATTTTTGTCATAAATTTTTTTGGAGCATCAGAATTTCAATATTATGGTCGAAAAAATTGGTGATCGTCAGAATTTTTGGTGCTTCAAATTCTGGCACGAGCCTATTTTCACGAAATATTTCGTTAAACGAGATCAAAATATAAATGATGGTTTAGAAAAAGTCCATCAAATGTAATCTACCTATATAAAATAGGAGAAGCAAAAGCACTATATTAAGACAAGTGGCATAACCACAAAAGGCCAAATGGCAATGTTAAGACAAAATAAACTACCTTCTAACTAATTTTTTTTTTTGAATTTTAAATTTTGAATTAATTGGTAACACTACTTGAATTAATAAATATAGATATCTTATAATTATCTATAAAAAACGAAAATATAAAATAAAATAACAATTCATATATATATATAAAGAGAAGTAAATAATTCTACGATGCCAAGTGGCATAACCATAAGACAACAAGTGTAGATTTATAAAATAAAGTTCCAACAAAGTTGGAGTTTAAAAATTATTTTAAAATAAAACACGAAATTTAAAAAAATAAAAATTTGCCAATTCAAATTGGGGAGTAGTTTTAAGTTGGAGTTTTAAAATTATTTTAAAATAAAAAATGAAAGTAAAGAAATAAAAAACTTTCAATTCAAAATTGGGAGTAGTTATTATACTATATGGTAATTTATTAAAAATTTATATGTCAATTTAATAATGTTAAATAATGAATAATACAATTAGATAACCAAGGAACAAATATATATATATAGAGAGAGAGAGAATAGGAGAAGCAAAAGCACTATATTAACCCAAGTGGTATAACCATAAAAGGCCAAGTGGCAATGTTAAGACAAAATAAACTACCTTCTAACTAATTTTTTGTTTTTGAATTTTTAATTTTGAATTAATTGGTTACACTACTTGAATTAATAAATATAAGTATCTTATAATTATCTATAAAAAATAAAAATATAAAATAAAATACCAATACATATATAAGTATTTCTCACATCATGAGATAAGTATTTCTTCCATCATGACATAAGTATGAAATTATTATTGTATCGGCCCAAAACCTTGCTAATTGTTCTTTACGGTGCTTCCTCTATCTCTATCAATTAAAGCCTTATATCCATAGAAAAAAGTTGCTAGGCTTTTTTATTTTTAAAAATATTTCAAGATTAATAAAATAAATATATCTTCTCTTATATTACAAAAAGAAAGCGTGCAGATAAAAATATTAAACAAAGTAATATGCTAATAAAATTTTCTATTAACAATGTAAAAATACTAAATATTGGATAATAGAATAAAGAAAAATATATAACAAAAAAGTTATTCAATGACTATATAAGTCCCTTTAATTTAATAGCAATTTTATTATTGGGTATACCATATATCACATTGACAAATAAGATGACAATTGAAATTTATTAAAGCAATATGATCTAATTTGTTCAAACAAGCCCCATTACAATTTAATTAATATTTTTTAATATTGACAGCGTATCGTACGGGTACGATTACTAGTTTCTTGCTAATAGTAAGAGATAAAAACACACACTTGCATATTGCACGGGCCATCCATCATCCAGTTCAAAAAAGAAAAGAGAGCAATTTTATTCGAAATAATTATATATTTCTTTCGTTTCGTCAGTAAGAAGGAAATAAAGTTAAATATGTTTGAGCATGTCATTAAAATATTAAAATTTAAAAGTTACTAAATATATAAGAATAAATATATTTAAACATAGCAAAAAAGGGAAAAGTTTACCTATCTTTCAAGGTTATAATGGTTCTTGGTATGTGGATGCAGCAGCGGACCGAATTTCCAAATTGGCAGAGCCAATTTTGCTGCACATCTTGTCTTTCTTTCTTGCCAAAGGTGCCGCTCAATGTATGCTCATATTACTTGTGTAAATACTCCGTACATCTGATGTGAAATTGAAAATAGCCGGAGTATGCAAGGGAACTCTGTTTTTTCACATAAAGTTTGGTCCTTTCCCCCTTTTTCTCTTCCTTCAACGGTTAAACCTACACATACTCTCATCTGCCCATTAAAGCTACAAAATTCAACCCGTGGGACAAAAGGTTTCCTTTTTCCACGTTGCCTACTCTTCTCATTATGCCCCCACGAAAAGTTTGCTTCTTTTTAAGGTAACTCTGTCTGTTTTACTTTCAATATGCCTTTGAATTTTGTGTGTGCGATTAAGTGCTGAAAGTATTTTCTTAAAACACTATTTCTGTTTAAGACTCCCAATTGAGAGCAATTTAGTTTTATTGACTAGTTGGATTAGAAGACTGAAGGACACTTTGAACTTTGATGTGTTGACAAGTAAAAATTTAAGTGTTAATTGTAAAACTTTCTTTCTGCTTGGTTGAATTTTGATTTTGCTGATCAGTGACGTGCAGTTACATTTACTGCAAATTATCTACACTGTTGAAGCTCCAAAGCAAAGTACTTGTTTTATCTACAGAAAAAGTATGTCTTACGCCTAATTGAATGCTTCTATCCGTGGTTCTGAATAAATTTCCATTGTTCTGGTCTTTGAAACAACTAAGAAAAGGGCGAATACGAGAATTTGTTGGTATAAAACTTTAATTGTTAGATTCCTCTAAAGAAATGTGCTGTCTTGGTTCTAGTTTTGGAGAAAAGAGTCAACTTGCATCCAAAGGACTGGTTTTACTTTGTGCTGAAATGGAGGTTGGAGTAGAGATGGAAACCCTAACTAACTAGGGAGATGAGAGAAAAGAAGAGGAGCATGAAGATGAGTGCAACAGTAGATAGAAATGAATGCACTGCTTTCATTACTTGTATAAGCTGATATACAAAGACTTTACTAACTAATCTAATCACCTCACTAACCAATCACATGTATCATTAACTAACTAACTAATACACTAATCTCCTAACACATAAATAGACTAAACTACTCCTGTATTCAAGTTACATCTTTTGTCTCAACACTCCCCCTTAAGCTAGGTGGTAGAAAGACATCAAGTACACCTAGCTTGGACAACAAATACTCGAGGTAGACCTTTGGTTAGAATGTCTGTTAACTGCTCCTTTGTAGCTACATATTCTGTTTGTACCAAACCATTTTGTATCTTCTCCCTTATAAAGTGAAGGTCTATTTCAATGTGTTTGGTTCGTTCGTGAAACAATGGATTGGCGGCTATTTGAATTGCTGCTTTACTGTCAGTGTAGATGTTCACGGGGATACCAACTTCTATACCAATGTCTTTGAACAGACCAAGTATCCATACCAATTCAGCTACAGTTGATGCAATGCTTCTGCACTCAGATTCTGCAGAGCTCCTAGAAATGGTGCTTTGTTTCTTTGACTTCCAGGATATCAGGGAATCACCATACTTGATGAAGAAGCATGTTACTGATTTCCTAGTGATAGGGCAGGTTGCCTGGTCTGCATCACAATATGCACTGATAATGTTTCTCTGTTTGTTAGACAACAATATGCCTTGACCTGGTTGGTTCTTCACATATCTAACCACCCTTTGAGCAGCTTCCAAATGTGATCTTTTCGGTTTCTACATAAACTGGCTTAGAGTCTGAACACTATATGCTATGTCTGGCCTTGTGACAGTTAAGTAGAGTAGTTTCCCCAGTAATCTTTGATACTGAGCTGCTAGTATGTTCATCATACTCCTTAGTGGTCAGTTTGATGTTGGCTTCAATAGGTGTTGTTGCATCTTTTGCAGCTCCCAGTCCAAGCTCAGAAATCAGCTCTAGAGTGTACTTCCTTTGGTACATTAGAATGCCTCTTTGTGACCTAGCAAACTCAATGCCAAGAAAATATTTAAGATCTCCTAGATCTTTCATTTTGAATATCAGTTACAACTTGGTCTTCATCTCAGCTATTAGTGTCAGGTTAGGCCCAGTGATTAGCATGTCATCAACATATACCAAGATGATTATGATGTGTTCCCCAGATCCTTTACAGGGAGTGATTATGTTGGCTTTGCATGAAGCCAAACCTCAGAAGTGCCTCAGACAACTTAGCATTCCCGGTGCATATTTAAGTCCATACAAGGATTTCAAGAGTTTGCATGCTGGTCTTGTCTCCCCCTGACTCTGAAATCCTTGTGGTAAGGTCATGTATATCTCATCATAGAGATCTCCTTGAAGAAAAGCATTGTCCACATCCATTTGATGAATGTGCCAATGTTCAGAGGCAGCCACAACTAGGATGGTTCTAACAGTAACCATCTTATCTACTGGACTAAATGTTTCTTGGTAGTCAATGCCCTCCTGTTGGCTGTACCCTTTGGCCAACAGCCTGGCTTTGAACCTCTCCACCTCTTCTGTAGCTTTGTACTTCACCTTATAGATCCACTTACAACCAATAGGCACCTTGCCTGCAGGTAAGGACACCACATCCCAGGTGTGATTGGATTCTAGTGCAGCAATTTCATCTTGCATAGCTTCAACCCACCTAGGATCTTGAGCAGCTTGCTCAAAAGAAGTAGGCTCATGGATTGCAGAGAATGCTATCAAATAGGCCTGATATTTGGGAGAAAGTCTATCATAGGACACATAGTTAGCAATGGAATAGGGAACAGATTTGTGTCCAGGCTGTGACACAAAGTTTTTCATCCATATGGGAGCCTGCCTTGTCCTCAAGGATCTCCTCAGACCAGTGGAGTGCTGAGTAGAATGAGGAAGTATATAGGGCATCACATCTGCTGCTGACTGGTGCAAGGGAGAAGAGTCAATAGACTCATGCCTAGCAGGAACAGAAGGGAGTAAAGGTTGTTCTTCACTAGAACTGGACAAGCCAGGAGGCAAGAAAATAAGAGATGATGTGGTTGTGATGTCTTTGAAGGGAAATATATCTTCCCTGAAGGATACATCCATGTTGGTAAAAAAATAATGAGAAGATAGATCCAGTAGAATGTAGGCTTTCTAAGTATCCGAGAAGCCCATGAGAACATCTGGCTTAGCCCTGGGCAGAAGTTTATCTGTTTTATGAACTTGCTTGGCATAGCACAAGCAACCAAGAATTCTTAAGTGACCCAGGTTAGGTGCCCTACCATACAACAGTTCAAAAGGGGAAAGACCATGAAGTACAGAAGATGGCATCCTATTTATGAGGTACACTGCTGCAAGCACACAATGCCCCCAATACTTGATAGGAATATTGGCCTGAAACCTTAAAGCTCGTGTGACTTCTAGGATGTGCCTGTGCTTTCGCTCAGCAACTTCATTTTGCTGAGGAGTATAAGCACAGATTCTTTGATGAATGATACCATACTTCTGAAATAATGTGGTACAGTTAGAGTTGACAAACTCAGAGCCATTGTCTGACCCGACTGCTTTCATAAGTTTGTTAAACCGAGTTTGAATGAACACAATAAGCTGAGTAAGCACCACACATACATCATATTTGAGCTTCAGTAAAAATAGCCAAGTCATCCTAGTAAAGTCATCAACAACTGTCAGAAAATACTTATTGCCATCAAAAGTTGCACAGTTATATGGGCCTCCAACATCAAGATGTATTAGATCAAATGCAGCAACGGTCTTAATACAGCTAGAAGGAAATGGCAGCCTGGTTTGCCTAGCACAAGGGCATACACTACATTTATTGATAGTGTCATTGATACAAGCTAGTTTGGCAGCAAACAGTTTTCTAAGAACAATACTAGATACATGACCTAGTCTTTTATGCCACAAGGCAACATCAATTGTAGTGTCACCCTGCCTTGACTATTCCAGCAGCAGCTAAAGAGACTGCAGTGAGCTTCTTGCCACCATATCTCTGCATAAAGTATAGACCATCTCTTTCTCTACCAATCTCCCTCACCCTGCCATTGAAGAGATCCTGAAAGACACAGAAATTAGGATAAAAGGAAGCAAAGCATTTAAGATCTTTTGTCACTTTGGAGACTGATAATAAGTTGAACTTGAACTGAGGCACATAGAAGACTTTTTTAAGTGTGCTTCTGTCTGAAATATTACTGTCACCAGTGTGAGTTACTTGAGTGACATCTCCATTAGGTAATAAGACTGTATTAGGCTTAGATGGAGCAACTACAGAAGTCTTAGTAAGCAAGTTAACATCTGACACCATATGATTAGTTGCTCTAGTATCAATAATCCATTCTTGTGGGCTAGTAGATGCTAAGAGAGCAGTGCTAGTACCTGTCACATTTTCTTGAGCAGAGGAAGTTGAATTGTTCAGAATCTGTATTATTTGATCATACTGTTCTTTAGTGAAAGGAAAAGCACTTCCTTGAGTCTGTGGAAAGGAACCTGTGTAAGGTCCATGTACTTGTATAGAAGAGGATCATGCTAGAGCTTGAGGACCAGAATGACCTTGTGTGTGATTCATTGCTTGAGAATACTCAATTCCTTGAGTCATGGTCTGTTGAGGATTTTGATATGCAGGCAAAAGAGGCATTGGTGGTTGCTGAGAAACCTGGTTTGACGCATGATTGGAGTACATAGGCATAGTGTATCCAGGCTCGACCATTGCATTATAAGCCCCAACTCCCCCATTTCTTTTTGAATTTATAATCTGATGGATAACCTATTATTTTGAAGCAATTTTCTTTACTGTGGCCCTTCATTTTGCAAAACTCACACTGAATGTTATAATTCTTCCTAAATTTTGGATTGAAACTAGGTTTAGCACTGTATAGTGCAGTTGAATCATAAGGATGTGTATTTACAGTAGGTGAAGCTCCTAAAATACTAGCAGAAACAGCTACAGCTCTTTGGCTTTCATCACTCATAAGCATGGCATGTGCTTGATTCACTGAAGAAAGTGGCTTCATCATAAGTATTTGGCTATAAACTTGAGAGTAAGAGTCATTCAAACCCATTAGAAACTGGTACACCTTTTGCTTTCGTAGATGCACAATAAACTCCTTTGTCTTAACCCAATCACAGTCACGAGTGGGTATAACAGACTCAAATTCATCCCAAAAGTCCTTGAGCCTTGAATAATAGACAGAGATAGAGGAAGTGCCTTGACTTAGGGTAGCAATTTCCTTGTGCAAATTGTAGCAATGAGTATCATTCACTTTGTCAAACCTCTCTTGTAAATCCGTCCACACCTTCTATGCACTAGTGGCATAAGCAATACCACTAATTAAGGCTGGTGCAGCTGAGTTCATCAGCCATGACAACATAATTGCATTGCATCGTTCCCATTGTTACCAATACTTCTCACGAAATAGATCTTTTGGCCACCTGCCATCAACAATACCCAGTTTATTGCAGCCAAGTAATGCAATACGCACATATCGATACCACAAGGAGTAATTATCAGTTCCAGTCAGCTGGAATGAAATCAATGAAATTCCACTTGTGTCGCCAAGAACTAGGTATAGAGGGTGAGTGACTGCAACTGTAACACCTTCTTAAAATTCATCATCGGAGGATGCATGTGATGCATTTTCAGCTGTGACAGTTGCATTTTCATGTTCCAAATCATCAATCGCCATTGTTGAGTACTTTGGGCTTCGAATTAGAAAAATGAGATCTCAATTGTTTGAGACTAAAGAGTAGATGAGAAGACAGATGATCGATTTGTGAGCTTCGATTCAGAGCTCTAGCTCTGATACCATGCTGAAATGGAGGTTTGAGAAGAGATGGAAACCCTAACTAACGAGGGAGAAGAGAGAAAAGAAGAGGAACGTGAAGATGAGTGCAACGGTAGAGAGAAATGAATGCCCTGCTTTCATTAGCTGTATATATACAAGACTTTACTAACTAATCTAATCACCTCACTAACCAATCACATGTATCACTAACTAACTAACTAACTAATACACTAATCTGCTAACACATAAATAGACTAAACTACCCCTGTATTCAAGTTACATCTTTTGTCTCAACACTTTGCAAGACTAGATTGTTGTTATCACCACGAAATGAGTACTGTAGCAACATGCAATTCATCCAATTTTAGACAATGTTTCAGGGGTCCATATGTTTCGCTTAACAATCTATTTTAGTTCACTATTGTTAATTGGTTTCTTAATTGCTAATCTTCCAGCATCAAACAACAATATTATTTTTTTTAGTTTTAATGGATATCAGGTCTATGCAACTGCTGCTGAAACTGATTAGCAAAAATGGTGGAAAAAGAGTGCGCATAATATGATCGACATACATTCAACTCAAGAGTTTTTAGATGCATTAAGTCAAGCTGGATATAGATTAGTGATTGTTAAATTCTATGGCACATGGTGTGCCTCATGTCGGGCATTATTCCCTAAGTTGAGTAATCTCATTAGGTACTAATGTACTTTTTTCTGTGTTTCCCTGAGTAATAGTCCGTTTCTTTTTAGACCACAAATTGTTGTTACGTGCATTGTTAAACTATACAAGAATGACCATCACTTTTGCGTGGTAAACCTGCAGCTGGAAGTGGCTGCGTCTAAAACATCATATTTGACTAAAAGTTTGTGTAATTTAGCAAATAGGTCTCTGCAATTCAAGGAAAAATTTATCGCAAAATTACTTCAAACTTAAAGGGAAACAAATTTCTTTTGCCACTGCTCTTTTTATTTTCCTATTTTGGTTTGCTTTATCCTGAACAATGTTAGCTCTATTGGAGTAGATTGTAAAGAGGCATTAACTTGCCTTCAAGTTCTCAAAGTTTGTAGCCCACCCACATCAGTTATATACATCTCTCTACCAATGTATTTTTATTTAAATTTTTAATTTTGTTTCACTTGTCTATCTGTCACCATTATATGTATCTCTAGAAAATGCCACGTTATTCAACTGTCTGAATCATTCTGAGGGAATTGCTTTTTTATGCCTCCAATGATCAGCTGTGCAAGATTGCTCAACAACACACAGAAATTTTTTCATTAAAATGAATTTTGACGAGAACAAGTCCTTGTGCAAAAGCTTAAATGTAAGAGTCCTTCCATATTTCCACTTCTACGGAGGAGCTGATGGCTTGTTGGATTCCTTTTCTTGTTCTCTTGCAAAGGTAGGACATGAACACCATATATGTGATATTTCATTTATCATTACCATTATAACCTACTACAATGTAATCCTCTCGACTATCCATTCTTCCTCTCTCTGTGGACACTAGGTCCAAGGGAAAAGAAAGAAATGAATAAAGGGATAGAGAGGGGTGGTCGGAAAGAAGTAGGCTGACCGAATAGAAAAGCATATAATAGGATGGTGCAATCGTTGTAATTTTATTTTCATTTTGTATGCTATCTTTTTCCACTAACTGTGTTGTTCCCATGACAAGAACACGCAAAAAGCAAATTAATGTACTCTTTTGGTTGGGTTGTGAAGACGTGTTCAAAAATATTATGAAGCTATTGACAATATGTGTCTCTCTAAGTAAAATTTGAAATGAAATGAATGAGAACACCAATAGCTAGAATGGCCACCTGAAGCACCGCCATCAATCAAGTCTTTTGCTGACTGAGATTTATTTTCCTTAATGTCATTGGTTTGATAAGAATCTGGTCAAAGCATCAGGGTATTTCTCTATCTCACTCTAGGCTCCTTGGTACTATTGAAATTAGGACATAGATAATTGTAACTTTGAGGATAATGATCATGGTCACTATTCATATATCCTAAGAATACTGATTTCTTTTTTGTCTTTTGCTTTTCTCCTGGTGAGCTTGTACTCGACCTGTATTGGCAAGATTTATCCAATTGTTGAGCTTATACCTGTCCATAGTGTGGCAGTATTTTCAAAATAAATGAGTCCAAGAGTGTCATGCCTTAAACCAAGTGTTTCTGCCCCTCTAATGCCAGAAACATTGGAGTGGCAATTTATAAAGGGAATTAAGGACAAGCTATATTTAAAACTATTTTTAAGCCTATAAATAGGCACTCATTCTCTAATGATGATGCAACATAAATGATTCCTATTTCTACTTCTTCTCTCCCGTACGCCTATGTTCTTTCTTTCCTTTATCTTTCTTTCCAATTTAGTTGGCCTTATTCCTTTTTCTTCTTTATTGGATTTGAAAATTTAATTTTGCTGATTTCTGTATCCTCTAAATAAATAGAGATGGGCTTGTTTAATACTGAAAAAATATTTTACATTGCTGAAATAGTTTCTTAGGACAGTGCCTAGCACGACTCAAGCTAATTCGTGTATCTGTTTACAAATAATATTATTACAGTATTATTATCATTATTTTCCGGTGTCATTTCCCTACAATCTAAGAAACTATGGCAAGTAATACCACTACGAAAATTTTTAATGGTGCAACCAATTTTGGTGTTGTTTCCGCTGCTACTGTTCCAGTTGTCCTGCCAGATATCCATGGTGTTGCAAATACGTTATTGCATCCACAACTTTGGCAGACACTAATGTCAAAATACAGGTATGTGAATAGACATGGTTACATATCCAATGCTAATATTAAAACCTTCAAGAAAAATGCACCTCAATGTAATAGAAGAGTTGGGATAAATGACAATCTCGCTAAGTCAAAATTAAATTTGACTAAAGCGCATAATATAATTGTTGCGGTCATTTTCCAAATAAATAATGTGGCCAATGTGAGAAATTGGGTGATAGACTCCGTTGCTACTAGGCATATTTGTGAAGACAAAAACTTACACCCAAGTTGAGGAAGGAGAAGAAACTATTTATCTTAGTGACTCAAGAACAACTCGCATTCTTGGGAAAGAAAAAATTCTTGTCAAACTCACATCTGGTAAAACTCTAGCATTGAATGATGTATTGCATATTCCTAATATACAAACTAATTTGGTTTCTGTGGGATTATTAGAAAAGTTGGAGTGAAGGTTTCCTTCGAGAATGATGAGGTCGTATTAGCCAAAAATAATATTTTTGTGGGCAATGGATATTGTAACCATGATTTATTTGTGCTTAATATTTTTTATACTAGATATAAAAATGCATCTTCTTCTGCTTATATGGTTGAGTCAATTTCTTTGTGGCATGCTGTCACGACCCAAAATCTAATCATGGTCGTGATGGCGTCTATCGTATTACAAGGCAAGCCTATCCCCCAAAATATTACTACTAAACTGATTATAAGAAACAACAACAACAACAACCCAGTATAATCCCAGTAGTGGGGTCTGGGGAGGGTAGTGCGTACGCAGACCTTACCCCTACCCTGAGGTAGAGAGGCTGTTTCCAATAGACCCTCGGCATCCTTCCCTCCAAGAACTCCCACCTTGCTCCTGGGGTGACTCGAACTCACAACCTCTTGGTTGGAAGTGGAGGGCGCTTACCATCAGAGCAACCCACCTTGTCAAACTGATTATAAGAATTTAATAAAATATTTTCAATATTTAAATTTTTCATAAACTAAATCAACTCTAAATATACTATAGAAAAATACGAAAACGAGCCCCAAACATCGGGGTGTCACTAAGTCATGAGCGTCCAAATCTATGAACTAAGAAATAAAATTGTCTAACTATCAATACAATCCAAAAGAAGAAATGATAAAATGAGTGAAAAGGTCCTGCGGACGCTAGCAGCTACCTTGCAATCTCCACAGATATCCGGCCTGAACTCAACGATCGCCGCATTGTAACTCACCTGAATCTGCACATAAAGTGCAGGGTGTAGCATGAGTACAACCACCTCAACAAGTAATAGAAATAACAAAGGAACTGAGCAATAGTGACGAGCTAAGTAAAACAGTACAATTATTTATTTTCACAATTTTAAAAATAAACAGAAATCAACAGGTAAATTTCATAACTCAGTAAATGCCACAAAGAGGTTTAACAGATAAATGCAGCAACAACACAAATAAATACCACCTCACAGCAGTGTCACTCCATCACTCATCACTCGCACTCAACACTCAATACTCAAAACACTCAACACTCTGCGCTCACTGGGGGTGTGTACAGACTCTGGAGGGGCTCCCAAAGCTCAAGCGCTAAGCACGGACAACTCATGTGCCATCATATCAATACCTGGATCCGCACGGTCAACTCATGTGCTACGTGGACAACTCACGCGTCATGGTATCAATACCTGGACCCGCACGGTCAACTCACGTGCTACGCGGACAACTCACACGCTATGGTATTAATATCCTCACAACCAGGCCTTCGGCCTCACTCAATCATGTACCTCATTAGCCTTATCATCACCAACAAATAAGGGAACACAGCCCACATCAAGTATCACCGCATATTAGCAAATAATAGAGACTGAGGTAAACAGGTACAATAATTTCTATGACTGAGTACAAATAATGTGAGCATGAATAAAGCCTAAGCATGATCTCTAAAATGAAGGCAAACAAGTTCAACAACAAATAAACACATAACCAGAGATAATGGCCATTAGGCCTCACAGTCTCACGGGATGACCACGTCCGAATGACCTCAAATTTTGCACACACGTCACAAATTACACTACGAACCTACTCCAATTTTTGAAATTCCATTCCGACCCCGATATCAAATTTTCCACTGCCGATCGAAATCGCCAAATTTTAAATTTTGCCAATTCAAGCCTAATTCTACCACGGACCGAGATCGTTTATACATAGGTCAACACCCGGTTGACTTTTCCAATTTAAGTTTCTACTTAAGAGACTAAGTGTCTCAATTCACTCTGAAATCACTCAGGTCCCGAACCAACCCGATATAACATAATATAGCTGAATAACACAAAAAGAAGTAGAAATAGGAAAAACGGGGCTATAACTCTCGAAACGATCAGCCGGGTCATTACATTCTTCCCCTCTTAAACATACGTTCGTCCTCGAACGAGTCTAATATGAGAATATACCTGAAACCACAACATCTGAAGCAATAGCGTCTGGCCTGGCTGGGAGGGCGATAGAAATAGGCCTGACCACCCCCCTGATATGCCTCCCCCTCTCGAGCGACCCATAGCTGACTGGGCTTTGCCCCTAGCTGGCTGAACTCCACCTCTAGCTGGCTGGGCGGGTGGTGGAGGAACTGGTGCTGGTACCGTTGGCCAAGTACTCCGCTGCGGAGTCCCATCCAACAGCCTAGGGCAATATCTCGCAATGTGACCAAAATCCCTGCACTCAAAACAACCCCACCTCTGACGAAACTATTGCTCCTAATGCCCAAAAGAATTACCCGATAATACCTGAGCGGGCAGGGCATAATGAGGACCCTGTGCTGGCAATGCACTGAATGATGACTGACTCTGTTGAAACTAACCTCCCTGAGGAGCACCACTGAAACCACCCTGACCACGAGGCCTCTTAGCCTCCCTCTCAGTCCTCTCCTGACCTCGAACCATCTCAATCTGTCGAGCAATGTCGACAACCTCATCAAAGGTAACCCCGGATACTCTCCCCCTGGTCATAAGTAATAAAAGTTGAAAACCGAGGCCGTCTATAAACCTCTTGATCCTCTCTCGGCCTGTGGGAACCAACCAGACCGCATGACGAGCTAACTCGGAGAACCGCATCTCATACTGTGTAACAGACATCTCACCCTGGCGAAGCTGCTCAAACTGCCTGCGCAGCTCCTCTCTGTGGGACTCAGGTACAAACTTCTCCAGAAAAAGAACGGAGAACTGCTGCCAAGTAAGGGGTGTTACGCCAACAGGCCCACGCCTCTCATAAGTCTCCCACCATCTGAGTGCAGCCACAGAAAACTGAAAGGTAGTAAATGAGACCCCATAAGTCTCCAAAATACCAGCAGTACGGAGTATCCTCCGACACCTGTCCAAGAAATCCTGAGCGTCCTCTCTCTCTCTGTACCACTGAAAGGTGGTGGTTGGAGTCTCCCAAACCTCTCCAACCTACGCTGATCATCCTCAGGCATAGCAGGAACCACATAATCCTGTGCAGCTATAACCGGATGGGCTGGTGGCGCCTTCGGTGTCTGAAGTCCCTGAATAACATGCTCGGGTGTGCGAGCGACGGGAGTTTGAGTGCCTCCCCCAGCCTAAGAAGTGGTTGCGACCGTCGAAATAGAGACCGCTTGAGCAAGGCCGGTACACGCTGTCAGAATCTGAGCTAGGGCCTCCTGAAGACCTGGAATCACAATAGGCACAGGTGGTGCCTGAGCTGGCACATCAACAACTGGAACTTGGTCCTGATCTGGGACAACCGGTGGATCTGCACGTACTGCCCCAGCTGCTGTACGGGCTGCACCTCTGCCCCTAACACAGCCTCTACCGCAGCCTCGGCCTCTTGCGGCCCGAACTGGTGGCTGACCCTCTTTACCGGTAGCACGAGTCCTCACCATCTGTGAGAGAATGAAATACAGATGTTTAGTTACTAGAATACACCGAACGCACGATAAGAATCCAAGAATGTGAAATTTTCCTAAAGGTTCTGCAGCCTCTCGAAGATAAGTACAGACGTCTCCGTACCGATCCGCAAGACTCTACTAAACTCGCCCATGACTCGTGAGACCTATGTAACCTAGGCTTTGATACCAACTTGTCACGACCTAAAATCTAAGCATGGTCGTGATGGCGCCTATCGTATTACAAGGCAGGCATATTCCCCAAATTATTACTACTAAACCGATTATAAGAATTTAATAAAATATTTACAACATTTAAATTTTTCATAAACTAAATCAACTCTAAATATACTATAGAAAAATACAAAAACGAGCCCCAAACATCAGGGTGTCACTAAGTCATGAGCGTCCAAATCTATGAAGTAAGAAATGAAACTGTCTAACTGTCAATACAATCCAAAAGAAGAAATGATAAAAGGAGTGACAAGGTCCTGCGGACGCTAGCAGCTACCTTTCAATCTCCAAAGGTCGCCGGCCTGAACTCAACGATCGTCGCATTGTTACTCACTTGAATCTGCACATAAAGTGCAGGGTGTAGCATGAGTACAACCACCTCAGCAAGTAACAGAAATAACTAAGAAACTGAGCAATAGTGACGAGCTAAGTAAAATAGTACAATTATTTATTTTCACAATTTTAAAAATAAGCAGAAATCAACAGGTAAATTCCATAACTCAGTAAATGCCACAAAGAGGTTTAACAGATAAATACAGCAACAACACAAATAGATACCACCTCACAACAGTGTCACTCCATCACTCATCACTCGCACTCAGCACTCAATACTCAAAACACTCAACACTCTGCGCTCACTGGGGGTGTGTACAGACTCCGGAGGGGCTCCAAAAGGCCAAGCGCTAAGCACGGACAACTCACGTGCCATCATATCAATACCTGGATCCGCACGGTCAACTCATGTGCTACGCAGACAACTCACGCGCTATGGTATCAATACCTGGACCCGCACGGTCAACTCACATGCTACGCGGATAACTCACGCGCTATGGTATTAATATCCTCACAGCCAGGCCCTCGGCCTCACTCAATCATGTACCTCACTAGCCTCATCATCACCAACAAATAAGAGAACATAGCTCACATCAAGTATCACCGCATATTAGCAAATGATAGAGACTGGAGTAAACAGGTACAATAATTTCTATGACTGAGTACAAATAATGTGAGCATGAATAAAGCCTAAGCATGATCTCTAACATGAGGGCAAACAAGTTCAACAACAAATAAATACATAACCACAAATAATAGCCATTAGGCCTCACAGCCTCACGGGATGGACCAATTCCCAACCCCACGCGGTGCACACCCACACGCTCGTCATCTAGAGTGGGTATCACTTCCAAACAATCACGTGATGTCAAATCTCCGGGTTTATACTCTCAAAGTCAGAGTTAAAACTGTTGCTTACCTTAACAGCATAAAGATCCTACTCCGAGATGCCCTCATCTCTGGACTCGGTCTCCAAATGCTCTGAATCTATTCACAATCAGTACAATACCATCAATATACGCTAATGGAATAAATTCCACAAGAAAAACTATCAAATTAGACCAAAACTCTGAAATCGACCAAAACTCGGCCCCCAGGCCCACGTGTCGAAATCCGTAAAAAAATGGCAGAATAATAAACGTCGTCCTCTCCCGAGTCTAACCATACCAAATTCATCAAAATCCGACATCGTTTGGTCCCTCAAATCCTTAAATTAAACTCTTAAAATTTCCAAGCCCTAACCCCTCATTTTCACTAATTACAATGATTAAACAACGAAATATCACCATATATACAAGTATTAGGGCTCAAGTAACTTACCTCAACGAAACCCCCTTGATTCCCTCTTCAAATCTCTCCCAAAAGCACCAAAACCGGATAGAAATGGTGAAGAACGCACCAAAATTCGCGAAGTGTGATATATAGGATCTGCCCCAGGGATTCCGCACCTGCGGACTCGCATCTGCGATCCCAGGTGCGCATATGCGAAAATCACTTAGACGCCAAGCTTCGCACTTACGGCCTCTATTCCGCACCTGCACTCAATGCCAGGCCTCCATTTTCCACATTTGCGACATTCCATCTGCACCTGCGATCATCGCACTTGTGGTTCCCAATCCGCAGGTGCGGAAACACCAGAACAGTAGCTCCAGCTGCATTTTCCAACTTTCAAACTCCCCGATACCCATTCGAAATCATCCCGAGCCCCTCGGGACCTCAACCAAAAATTCCAACAAGTCATATATCAACATACCAACTTAGTCGAACCTTCGAATCACTCAAAACAACACTAAAACATCAAATTACCCTCGAATTCAAGCCTAAGAACTTCTAAATTTCCAAATTCGGCAACCGATGTCGAAACCAACCAAATCACGTCCGAATGACCTCAAATTTTGCACACACATCACAAAATGATACTACGAACCTACTCCAACTTCTGGAATTCTATTCCGACCCCGATATCAAATTTTCCATTGCCGACCAAAATCACCAAATTTTCAATTTCGCCAATTCAAGCCTAATTCTACCACGGACATCCAAATCACATTCCGGACGCACTCCTAAGTCCAAATCGCCTAAAGGAGCTAACAGAATCATCGGAATTCAAATCCGAGATTCTTTACACATAGGTCAACACCCGGTTGACTTTTTCAATTTAAGTTTTTACTTAAGAGACTAAGTGTCTCAATTCACTCTGAAACCACTCCGGTCCCGAACCAACTAACCCGATATAACATAATATAGTTGAATAACACAAAAAGAAGTAGAAATGGGGAAAGCGGGGCTATAACTCTCGAAACGACCGTCCGGGTCGTTACACATGCTAGACTAGAACATGTTAATGTCGCGTATATAAAGAAAATACAGTCAATATGATTAATATTTGGTTTAGACTCAAATAATACTGACAAGTGTGAAACATGTGCTGAACCTAAAAATACTAGAAAGACTTGTTTTCTGTAAAGAGAAACAGAATTGTTATCTTTAAATCACACTGATTTAGGTGATTTGAAGCAGACTATGACTAGAGGTGGTAAAAGATATTATGTGATTTTTATTGATGATTTTTTTTTCTAGATATACTAAGTTGTATTTGTTTAGAAATAAAATTGATGCTTTTAATGCTCTTATTTCTTATAAAACTGAAGTTGAAAATCAACTTAATAGAAAAATCAAGAGAATTAGATCTAATAGAGGTGGAGAATATTTATCTTTAAATGATTTTTGTGAAAAGAATGAAATTATTCATTAAGTAACTCTGCCTTATTCACCTGAGTCAAATGGAGTAGTTGAAAGGAAAAATCGAACATTGAAAGAGATGATGAACTCTATGTTAGTTAGTTCTAATGCTCCTGATAATTTGTGGGGTGAAGCTATTTTATCTGCATGTCACTTACGAAATAGAATACCACATAAAAGAACTCGCAAAACTTCGTATGAATTGTGGAGGAGTTATAAACCTAACTTAAAATATTTAAAAGTGTGGGGATGCCTTGCTAAAGTTCTTTTGCCTGAACCTAAAAAGAGAAAAATAGGTTCCAAAACTCAGGGATGTTCAAAACCGAACCGAAATCGAAGCTTATTGGCTTATTGGTATCGGGTTAATGGTTTAATGGATGGGGAACGGATTGAATTTTTTTTTATTAACGGCTTATCGGTTTGGAGGCAAATTATTCAATTTTCTTAACGGATAATCCGATAATCCGTTAACCCGTTAAGAATATATATAATTTTTATTTTTATCCATATATATATATTAAATAATCAAAAACCCTTCTTCCACTTCCAGTACTCTATCTCTATTCTCTATTACTAATTTACTATTAGACATTTAGAAACCCTAACGCCTAAATTTCAACCAGCAGCCACCAGCACTCTATCTCGTCGACTTCCAGTACTCTATCTCGTCGACTCACCGTCTCTCTCTCGCAGTCTCGTCGACTCGTCGTCTCCCTCTCGCAGTCTCGCCGACTCGCCGTCTCCCTCTTGCCGACTCGCCTCTCCATCTCGCCATTTTGCCTCTCCCTCTCGCCATAGCCAGAGCAGCAGATGGTAAGTTTCTTTTCTTGTTGATGTCTATAAAATCAAAGAGCATCTCAATTCTCAAAGTATTCAGATACTTGCTTCAGTATACATAAACAGGAACACATCTGTTTTGAAACATAAACACAAGTTTTGTGAAGAATCAGAAACTTCTCACTTTAAAAGCATACAAAATTTAGGATGTTTGACTCTGTTCTCAGCATACAAAATTTAAAAGCAAAAGTAATCAGCAGGATGTTTTAAAGTTCACAAAACTCATCTGTTTTGAGATCGATTTTGACAGCACTTATATAAATATTTGTTAAGCAACTTATTATTCTCATTCCTTTTCTTTTCTTGTTGCAGTGACTCATAGCATGGCTGAAAATATACAAAGTGATAAGGTGATGGGTGAAAGTGGGGCTTATAATTCAAATACAATAAGTCAAGCTCAAACAACAGAGTCAAATATAACAAAAGAAAAAGGAAAAAAGGTCTGTTGTGTGGGATCATTTTACAGAAATTATTACTTCTGAAGGGAGTACAAAAGCAAAATGTGACTATTGCTTTATTGAGTATTGTTTTAAGACCAAAGACGGTACGTCAACACTTCTTACTCATATGAATAAGTGTCCTAAACGCCCTGCTATTATTGATAAAAAATAATCAAATTTAGGCTTTCAATCTGTTCCGGGGGTAGTCGGGGTGACATAGCTGTTGTTACTTGGAAATTTGATCAAGAAGAGTGTAGGAAGGCATTAAGTCGTATGGTAATATTTGATGAGCTTCCTTTTAGCTTTGTTGAGAAAGAAGGTTTTAGAGAGTTTATGAAAGTGGCACAACCTAATTTTCGGATCCCTTCTCATAGTACTGTAACTAGGGATTGTTTTGATCTTTATAATGAAGAAAAGCAAAAGTTGAAAAGGTCTTTTATAGAAACAAAACAAAGAGTATGTATTATCACTGATACCTGGACTTCTATACAAAGAATCAATTACATGTGTATCACTGCCCATTGGATTGATAGTGAATGGAATATGCATAAGAGAATAATTAATTTTTGTCCTATTGTTAGTCATAAAGGCGAAGATATGGCAAATGGTATCGGTAGGTGCTTACGTGAGTGGGGAATAAATAAGATCTTCATTGTCACATTTGATAATGCAAGCTCAAATGATGTGACAGTAAAAGAATTGTCTAAGCAATTAACAAAAATGAGAACTAATTTGATCAATGGTACTCACCTTCACGTGAGATGTATGGATCACATCATGAATCTTGTGGTCTAGGATGGTTTAAAATAATCTTCAGTGTCTATTGAACGTATTAGGCATGCAGTGAGATATGTTAGGCAGTCTCCTGCGAGGTTGAAGAGGTTTCAAGAATGTTTTGATGATAAATAACTCAAAAATAAAAAAGCTTTATGCTTGGATGTTCCAACTAGGTGGAATTCCACCTACTTGATGTTGCGTAGGACTGTTGAATTTGAAAGTGCATTTTCACATTATGCTTCTAGTGAAATTGGCTTGAGAGATTATCTTGAGCATTCTTATATTGAAGTTGGAATTTCTATAGGTGAAATTTTGAGTAGTGATTGGGAGAATGTAAAAATAATTATAAAGTTTCTTGAAATCTTCTATCTTCTTACTTTGAAGATATCTGGATTACATTATGTTACATCGAATATTCATTTTCTTGAAATTTATGTAGTTGTTGTTTAGTTGAAGCAATTGATAGCAAATGAATATACAGTTTTAAGTGAAATGGTAAAGAAGATGAAAGAAAAGTTTGATAAGTATTGGGGTGATCCAGGGAAAATGAACAAGATAATTTTTATCTCATGTATTTTGGATCCACATTACAAGCTCGAATCAGTTGGCTATGCACTTGTAAAGATGTTTGGTGTAGATCCGGGGGCAACTATACAAGCAGAAGTGACGAAGTACATGACTTCATTATTTTGTGAGTATTTAAAGTCCAGCTCAAAAGGTGTCATGCTTGCTTCATCTTCAGATTGTTCTTCATTGGACACTTCGACTTACGGGCTTTCTGGCAGTCAAGCAAGCACCCAAAGTATAGGACTTTTAGAATCACTCATGTAAGATATAAAAAAATATAAAAGTGGGAGTGGAGGTGTTGATACTAGAATAGAGTTAGATAAATATTTAGGTGAAGAAACTGAGGATGACACTAAAGAATTTGATGTTCTTCTTTGGTGGAAATTGAACTAAGCTAGATTTCCTATTCTTGCGCAGATGGCTCGTGATGTATTAGCTGTTCCGGTTTCAAGTGTGGCATCTGAATGTTTGTTTAGTACGGGAGGACGTCTTCTTGATTCATTTAGGAGTTCATTAACTCCTAAATTGGTGCAAGCTCTAGTGTGTCTTCAAGATTGGCTTCGAAATAAAAAATTAAAACAACCTGTTAGTGTTAAGGAAGATCTTGATAAAATCGAGCAGCTTGAACAAGGTAATAATATTGTTACTATATTTGTTGTATATAATTGTTGTTGATATGCTTATATTTATCGCACGACTCATTATTTTAATTTTTTTCTTCAGATTTAGCCAGCAATGGAAAAGACCCTTCCATAATTGACGTGTAGTGTTAATATATCTGGTAAGAATTTGAATTTAACTCATCAAGGCTTCAAGTATTGAATATGTGCTTGCAACTGCTATTATTAGTCAGCATCAGTAGTTATCAGTAGACATCCTATCTTCTATTATCATTAATAAGTAGTTCATAGTTTCCTTATGATAAAGAGAACTTAAGTTATATTATTGTACAAAATAAGCAGAAATGCTTCACCAAGCTAATGGTTGTGAAAACTGTGAATTTTGTATCTCGTCATCCCTTGATTTGGAAATTATAAATTAATTTTGACTGTTTTTTCCTTTTTCATCATCTTGGGTTATGGTGATTAGAATTTAGAAACATATGATGAGAGGAAAGAATATTTTGTTTTTCAGTAGATAAGTTAGGAAAGGAAGATATACTGGTTTGCTAACCATGAGGCAAAGTAGCCTATTCCAAAGGAGGAGTCATTAATCAATAGGTTTTCTAATTGCATGTATTTCTTTTTCAGAACCTACTAATCAGAGTTGAATACAGATAATTTTGATGCCATGTATTATACCAAGTGTTCTCTTCTATTTCTTCTGATAGTTATAAGTTATTAATAGGCTCATCCCCAGAGATGATTCTACTGGGAAATACGCTGCGAAAAAAAGATTGAGTACTTAATGATCTTTTCGGAAAGAATATGTATGAGAAAAGTCATCTAAACATCAAACAAGAATCAAGACAGTAGTATTTATCACAGTCTCTACTTCGTTGCCTAATGCTGAAATTTGGTGTATGTATATTTTTTACAGGGATCTACTCACTTATGGATTAAGCTGTTGTTTGAACTTTGAAGCTGCAGAAATTCAAGCACTGTTAGGCATTAGCTGCAGGCCAAACATTTCTGTGTAATCTGCTCACTTATGGATTAATCATTTTGAAATATGTATTCTCGACTCACTTTGAATATAGACTGAAATTTTATCATTTCAGAATTAATCATGGAGCATTGACTTTTCCTTTGCAGTTGTGGGCGGAGGAAAGACATATGTATTCTGGACTTATCTGTAATGTAGTCTACTTTGGGATGTAATGGACTCATCTATTGTATTCTATAGGCTGGAATGTAATCTGCTGAGCATAAGAATTTTATTTTGAGTCACAATGGTCAGCAAACAATTAATGCACGCAATATAGATTGAATTAGGCCGATAAACCGCCCGATAAGTGCTAAACCGATACCAATCTGCCGGATATCTTATCGGGTGGCTAGAGAATTAATATATTTAAAAGCCGATAATCAATAAGTCAAACCGTTAAGAGTAAATAACCGCACAATCCGCCCAATAAGCAGCCCTACCAAAACTGCTGATTGCTTGCTTATTGGATATGCTGAACATAGTGTTGCATATAGATTTCTTGTTTTAAAAATATAATGACCCGGCCGGTCATTTTGAGTATTATAATCTCGTTTCCCTATTTACTGCTCAAATTGTGAATTGCAGTTGTTATTTGGCTTGCCGGGGTAATTGGTTTGGGTCCGATGAGGTTTTGAAATGATTTGGGGCACTTAGTTCCAAGGTTTAGAATTTAAGTTGAAAAGGTTGACCAGATGTTGACTTATGTGTAACGACCCCGGAGAAATTTTGCTAAGGAAATTAAGGTTTGGTGGTGCCGAGGTAGATCAATTAGTATAAAGATTATAGAAATTTCTCGCGGCGAGCTTGCTCGCCGTGGCTCGGACCTTTCTGGGTTGAACAATACACCGATGTGTAAAGGAAAATTTTGTCGGAAAAGGGGCATTTCTGCGACCACTATACGGTCGCAGAATCACTCTGCGGACCGCATAATGGTCGCGAAGTGGTTTAGGAGAGGGGCAAAATTTGAGAAAAATTTGCGGCGCACTGTGCGACCGCAGACCTATTTTGTGGTGCATTATGCGACCGCAGAACAAGTATGCAGACTGCATAATGACCGCAGACCGGATCAGTAACGCCCAGCTTTGGAGGCCAAATTATGCGGTCGGTATGCGGACCGCATACCTGTTATGCAACCGCATAACTGCGTCAGAGCTTCCATTCTTTCTAATTTTTTACCTGAGCCAACTTCGATTTATAGCCCTTGAAGCTCATTTTTTAGCCAAAATCTGATTTTTAGAGAGAGGTGAGAGCATTTTAGAGACAGAAAGTGAAGACTTAGTCATTTATTCATCAATTCTTGTTCAAGGTTTGAAGATTTCACAAGGATCTTGCTAGGGCATCAAAGAGGTAAGAATTTCTTTCCTCAATTCTTCAATTTCGGGTTTGGAGTAAAAACGAGTGATTTATAGTATGATTCTTGGGTGTAAGAGTATTATGTATACATACCAATAAGGTTGTGAAAAGATTGTTAAGTTCAAATGGGTAAGGATTGGGTTGGAAATGGTAGAAATCTTCATAGGCTATAATTGAAGATTTGAGGGTTGAGTTGGTGTCGGATTTTGGTAAACTTTGTATGGTTACACTCGTGGTTGGATGGACGTTCATATTCTATAACTTTTGTCGGGTTCCGATACGTGGGCTCCACGGGCGATTTTTGAGTTAATTTTGGATTTTATTGGAAAAATTAGTATCTCCTTATGGAATTAATTACAATAATTGGTATTGACTGAATTGAATTAATTGTGGCTAGATACAAGGCTTTCGGAGACCAATTCTCGTGGAAATGGCATAGCGGAATAAATAATTTCACGTTTTGAGGTAAGTAACAATTATAAATCTGGTCCTGAGGGTATGAAACCCCGGATTTTATGTCATGTGATTATTTTGGAGGAGACGCACATGCTAGGTAACGGGCGTGTGGGTGTGCACCGAAGGGATTATAACTTGATCCGTCCCGTGAAACTGTAAAGTTAAATAACCTGTTGTTAGCTATAAGCTCTCTTTGTGTTGAAGAAATTTGACTGTAAATCATGTTAAAAATCATGCTTAAACTATGTGATAGTACTGTTGGGATCATAGAGGTCGCGAACTTGTTGAATTATTTGCTAATTGCTATCTTGTGCTCAGTCTTGATTTTACTAGTGTATCATACCTCAGTCTTTCTTGATATTTGTTAATGCACTATGTTATCTTTGTTTGGGCTGATCTTTGTGATTTCTGAGATCCCGAGAGACTAGAGAGGTGAAGGACTGAGTAAGCATGAGGGCCTGTTAGTGAGGTAAGGATATTATGGCACGTGAGTTGTCCGTGCAGGATATTATAGCACGTGAGTTGTCCGTGCAAATTATGGCGCTTGGGCTATAGGAGCCCCTCCGGAGTCTGTACACACCCCCAGTGAGCGCGGGTACCCATTGAGTGTGAGTGCTGAGGGCTGAGAGCCGAGTGGTTGAGCTGTTGTGATGAGTTGAGTGACTGTCGCCTGAGAGGTTGTACTTGCTTTGCATTTGTTATTGCACTTGATTGCTATCTGTCATTATTGTGAAATCTCTGAAAGATTTTATATCCTGATTACATGAAATTGAACTGTATAAAATTGATTTGACTTAAACTGCCGAATTTGGAAGCATGTCTATTCTTTGCTGTAATTACTGAAAATGAACTGTAACTATGTAGCTCGTCATTATCTTCAGTTCCTTAGTTATTATTATTACTTGATGAGTTGGTTGTACTCATACTACACCCTGCACTTCGTGTGCAGATTCATGTGTTCCCGGACATAGCGGGTGTTGATCATTTCACGCAGTTGATTTTCAGGAGATTTTGAGGTAGTTGCCGTATTCCGCAGACCTTGTCTCTCCTTCTCTATCTCCTTGTTCATTGAATCTGGTCTCAGACTATTATAGATCGTATTTCCGAGACTTGTATTCATATTAGATGCTCATGTACTCAGTGACACCAGGTTTTGGGGAGTGTTCATGTCAGTATTTGTGAGATTTTGTATTGTGTTAAATTATTGTATTTTCAAACTTAAGAGAAATTGTGGTTTATCGAGATTATCGGCTTGCCTAGTATCGAGATAAGCACCATCACGACAAGTTGGGATTTTGGGTCGTGACAAAAAAGTGATGTGCTTAACTGCAATACTATAATTGAAACAAAAAATACTGAGTTATTTGAATATATTTATCCATTGTCTGATAAAATTTCTCATACACCTGTTGAAACAAATAGTGAAATTACCTCTAAAGAGGAACTGAGAAGGAGAAAAAGGCCTAGGAAAGAATATTTTTCTTATGGAAATGATTTTCAAACTTTTCTTGTTCATAATGAACCATCAAATTAATTTGAAGCTATTTCTTCTTTAGATACTAAATATTGGAAAGATACAATAAAAGTTGAAATCGATTCTATTTTGAAAAATAACACATGGATTTTAACTGATTTACCTCCTGGTGCAAAGCCTATTGGTTGTAAATGGATTTTCAAAAAGAAATTTAATCCTGATGAATCTTTAGACAAATATAAAGCTCGGTTAGTAGCAAAAAGATTTTCTCAAAAATAAAATATAGATTATTTTGATACATTTGCACCAGTGACTAGAATTTCTTCTATTCGAGTTTTAATTGCCTTAGCTTCAATCCGTAAGCATTTTATCCACCATATGGATGTCAAAACTGCTTTTCTAAATTGTAATTTAGAAGAAAAATTTATATAGTTCAACCTGAAGGCCGTGCCATTCCTGGACAAAAAAATAAAGTTTGTAAATTAATTAAATCTCTTTACGGCCTTAAACAAGCTCCTAACCAGTGGTATGAGAAATTTGAACAAGTCTTACTGAGAGACTGTTTTTCTTCAGTGGAGGTGGATAAATGTGTTTATACTAAAGTGGTAGACAATGAGTATGTGATAATATGTCTGTATGTTGATTGACATACTTATATTTGGTACAAGTTTAAATATTGTGCAAAGTACTAAATTATTTTTGTATGCTAATTTTGATATGAAAGATGTGGGTGAAGTAAATACAATAGTGGGAGTTAAAGTTATAAGGAGTGAAGATGGAATAAGGTTGTCACAAGAACATTATGTTGAGAGACTTCTTGAGAAGTTTGAATATTTTAATGTCACATCTGTGAGCACTCATTTTGATGTTAACTCTTAGTTGAAAAAGAATAATGGTGACTTAGTTGCTCAGTCTAAATATGCGCAAATTATAGGGAGTCTGATGCATTTAATAAATTTTACAAAGCTTGATATAGCCTATGTTGTGTGTAGACTGAGTAGATATACTCATAATTCCAACAGAGAGCATTGGTCTGCATTGGATAGACTAATAAAATATTTGAGAGGAACCATGAATTATGGTATTCTATATAGTGAATTTTCTTCTAGTTTAGAAGGGTACAGTGATGTAAACTGGATCTCTAATTCAGATGAAACAAAATCCACTAGTTGTTATGTATTCACCCTTGGTGGTGGTGCAATATCGTGGAAATCAGCTAAACAGACAATCATTGCTAGATCGACTATGGAATCAGAGTTTGTAGCTCTGGAGTTAGCTGGTTCTGAGGCTGAGTGGCTAAGAAACTTCTTAGCTAATATCCCTTTAATAAAGGACGTATTGCCTCATGTGTCTATACACTGTAATTGCCAAAAGGCAATAGCTATTGCAAAGAATAAATCTTATAATTGTAAAAATAGACACATGAAATTGAGACATCATGTCATAAAACAGCTGTTGAGAGATGAAATAATTTCCATTGACTATGTGAAGTCAGAGATAAATTTGGTCGATCCTCTAATTAAACTGTGGGAAGAAAATTAATTCTTCAAACCTCAAAAGAGATGGGGTTAAGGCCGACATGTTATCAACAGAGATGGTAACCCAACCTATGTGATTGGAGATCCCACGAAGTAGGTTCATATGGGTAATAACAAGTCGATATTGACACTGAAGCACTAAAAGAGAGTGCTTGACTGCTGCTAATTAAGAGGCTGAGTTATAACTTTTAATGAAATTCATAGTCTGTATGGATGGTGTATTTAAAAGAAGTATACACTTGATGAATTCACCTATATGAGAGTGGAGTGGGCCGCTCCTATGAGATTTTGGCCTAGTCTCTAGAGCTCTCATGAATATCCAGGCACGCGCATGGCCTATTGGGCGCAAAACCGCGTTGAACAGCAAAATTACCGAGGGTCAAAATGTGATTGATAAAATCTCTGACTTACAATAAGAATTATTGGTTCATAGCAATATTATATTTCACTAGTAATTCTATGAGTTAAATTTTATTGGTCTAAGTTTGGTTCATAATCCAGAAGACACCAAACCTATTGCATTTGGACCATACAAATCCAGCAAATCTTATTATTCTATCTTTTTTATTATTTTAAAAATATGTGGGGATTGTGACAGTATTTTCAATATAAATGAGTTCAAGTGTCATGCCTTAAACCAAGTGTCACTATGCATGGAAAAAAAACTTTGGAGTGGCAATTTGTAAAGGGAATTAAGGACAAGTGTATGGACACTTATCTATATTTAAAACTCTTTATAAGCCTATAAATAGGCACTTATTCCCTAATGATGATGCAACAGAAATGCTTCCTATTTCTACTTCTTCTCTCCCTTACACCTTTGTTCTTTCTTTCCTTTATTTTTCTTTTCAATTTAGTTGGTCTTATTCCTTTTTCTTATTTGCTAGATTTGAAAATGTAATTTTGTTGATTCTTGTATTATCTAAATAAATAGAGATGAGCTTGTTTAATCCTGGGGAAATATTTTACATTGCTAAAATAGTTTCTTAGGACAGTGCCCAGCACGAGTCAAGCCAATTCGTGTATCTGTTTACAAATAATGTCATTACAATATTATTATCGTTTTTTCTAGTGTCATTTCCCTACACATTGACCTATTAAAAATGAAAATTCTTAACTTGTCCTGAACTTTTCTGCTTATTTGCCATTGCTGTAATCCATTTCATGCTGACATATTAATAATGTTATAATTGTATTTTAATGCTTACAATTGGCTTCTTTCATGATTGAGACATGGAAAAACTCTTCTATTGGAAGAACTAACTGCTATATGAAGTAATAGCTGCATATGCCACCTCCTATTTGTTGAAGAATGAAGGGTGATATAGCTAAACCATATTGAGAATTAACATGCATAAAGTTGTGAAAATAAAACCAACCTTGCCAATAACGCTAAGTTTAAGCTATCTCATTCTCCGGTTTGCTACTTGGCATGGCCATGTTGGATGATTACTTTTCTTTTTGTTGACAAGACTGAATTGCTCTAGTGGTGAGCATCCTCCACTTCCAACCAAGAGGTTGTGAGTTCGAGTCACCCCAAGAACAAGGTGGGAAGTTCTTGGAGGGAGGGAGCCGAGGATCTATCGGAAACAGCATCTCTACCTCAGGGTAGGGATAAGGTCTGCAGAGGCTCTTCTACCTCGTGAGTCCTTTTATGTCTTCTTCGTTTGTCGGGCATTCAAGTGCAGAAGTATCTTCTAAGTTCTAAACATCAACCTGGTTGAGTCTGGGAAGGGGACAACTCCAGAAATATCACACCCATTAGTAGTAATTATACCTTTTTTTTTTGTCTTTGCAGTACTTTTAGTTGTGTCTTTGTCACTGATTAACTGAACATAAATTCAAATCTCCTTCTGTATAAGTATTCTCTGGATATTATTGTGTTAGTTTCTGAATAAACTATCTACCCAGTTAGGCAATTCTCTTATGTGATAGACAATCTTTGTGCTTCTTGTTGGTAAACCAAGATACTGCTACTGCAATGGTGCTTGGAAGAGGAATGAAAAAACTATTCTACTTGATTGAGCTTAAAACTGGATGGTGGTGAAAGTCAACTTGGAATTTCTATTAATGAAGATTGGTCTATATTGAATGTTATTTCCAAAGGGATAAGGAACAAATCAAGTGGGGTAAAAAAAGGGATAGGGGCCAATACTACATAGCATCCTTTTCCTAAGAAATATGTTAAATAGTCTCCAGAACGAAAACCACAGGTACACTTCTTAACTTTTGATCCCAAAAAACCATAGATACAAAACAAGTTACAGCAAACTTGTAACACACTTAAAGTTGATCACTTTCTTGATGTTGATCAACAGAGAAATCACACACAACTACCTAAAATAAAAATCAAATTCAAGTCATAATCTTCATTATAATGACTTGGGCAGTCTTGTCTTGACATTAATAAGGTACTGGAAGAGGTCGTGGAAAGGGTCCGTGAGATGCTTTTGACATTGTGTGGAACTTGCATTCGACTGATAACAATTGGCTCTCTTCAATGGTGATTGCGTTAATGAGTTGTAGCAGAATGTGCTCAAGTTCTTCCCCATCAGTCCACTCGTGAACCTCAGCTTTTACTAGTGTCCTGTTTTCCTTTATCAAATTCCAGGCTGGGAAATCTTTTCTTGGCATCACGAAATCTCCTTCTCTGAGCTTCAAACTAGGGCAGAAATCGCCGATTCCATCACCAAGGTATATTATTCTTTTCTTCCCTTCCTTAACCATAGAGGCTTGTATTCTTTCTACTATCAGACCCTGTAACATTTATGACAGAGAAACTCTATTAGAAATAAAGGGTTGTCTGATGCACAAAACATTCCGCGTTTACGTAGGGTCCAAGAAGGGTCGCACCCCAATGGTGTGTAATGTAAGCAGCCTACTGTAATGCAAGCATTAGTGGTGACTGATTACACGGCTAGAACCCGATCACATAGAGATAACTTTACCGTTTACTTTAATTTCATATTATATTTTTTAAATTGCTGACTTGAGTTTATGAAAAGATTTTCTTATTATTATAATAAGATGGATTATTTACCTTACACATGTTGGGAGGGCAAAGATTGCAGCCATGAGGGGATGTTTGAAAATCAACGTAAGGTAGGATTTTGAGTCTTCCTTCCTCATCAACATAGCCTGGGTTTGTGTTGATTTCCGAAAAGCAATTCCTTATTCCCAGATGTTTCAAGATTGTCTCTATGAAGAACACGTTTGCATCGCTTACTACTCTCAAATCACACCTGAATTAATAAACATTCAATTAGTTTAAACCCACAAGATTTCTGATTACTTACTTATTAAGCAGATTTTAAAAAAAAACATAGGAAATAAAACAAAAGTTACAGTAAACGGCGCTAAAGGCTGAAATAAAAAGATACGTACCCTAATGCAAAAGCTGATTTAATGGCTGGGACAATCCTAGGGTGTATGGGTACCCGTTTTAGTACTTCTTCAATGTCTTCAATAGTTTTGCCTTGTGTATGAAGCTCCTTCATCAACCTATCCTGTTATTTGAAACAGAACATAAATTATCAGCCTCAAGAAAAAGACAAAAATCAAACAAAAACCATAGACTATGTAGGGAAAGTTGAAAAAGTCCATTTGTTGTTACATATATATAGGTTTTTTTATTTAAGGATTTAAGTTATATACATTAAAGAAAAATTATTATAGAAAGGAAAACTAACCATGAGAGAGTTCCAGGGCATGGTAGGGAGAAGTTGATTGAACAAGTCATTGGCACCTAACTCATCCACCACCCAGTTATCACTATCCACGTCGATGATCGTCTTGTCGAAGTCGAAAATCACCACAATTCCAGCCATTTCTGAGTTTTTTCGAGGGGTTAGTGACAAGAAAAAGATGAATATAGAAAACCTCTGCTTCTTGTTTTTCTGGGATTTATTTGGCTTCAGAACACAAACTGTTGTTTAGACTGAATTGAGAAAAAACCTTAGAAGAGGGAGAGCTTTATATAGGGGCGAAAAGGAAAAGAATAAATTTGAATTAGGTACAAAAACTAAGATGCTAAGGGAATATTACGCGGATTTGACATGAGTTTGTGGTAAGTTAAAGCAAAGCCACTCAAAATCCTACTCAGTTGGTTTATTTTCTTTCTGGAAAAGTTATTATCGTCAGGTTATTTCGAATATTAGCCATTGGATTTTGGTAGACTTGACTATCACGGATCATCATACGGTAAGTGTGGAGTTTTACTTTATGGTATAAATTAATATTCATTTATTGTTAGTATGGGAAAAGGATTTATGTACGCAGGAATATGACAGAATATTCCATGCAGGAGAATTCAATTCCCTCTTCCAACTATACTGCGCAGCCACCAAACCAAAACCACAAATTAGGATGGAACATATTTCGATTAATTGTTTCAAGTTTTAATATATTACAATATATTAAATATTAATAATAAACTTTTGGTGCTAAAGATTGATAATTATAAAGAAAATGGCTCTTGTCTATAAGTGAGAAGAACTTTCCTCATTTTAATGAATTTTTTTTGATCATCAAACACTAGAAAATAACTTTTTCATGTATGATATAAAGAATCCTTAAAAAACAATTTCCATCATATTAAACACACAGTTATGAATAAAGAGAACCTGGATCTATTTTTTTAGTATAAGAGAGCAAATGCAGCTTCTAGATTAGAGATATTCGAGCATAAATCCCAATTGTGATTTTAAATACAATAATAAAGAAACTTATAGATTTTGTCACGGTATGTTCATGAAAGTAGGGGTGTACGGCCAAGTGGATCAATGTTCATATATACCACGTACATACATTAGCACCGCAGGAATCAGATTAAATGTTGTTAATTATTTCACTTAAAATAATCCTCAAACAAAGTTTTTCAAATTCTTATTTCCAATTGAAGATAAAATAATCACTAAAATAGTAAACTTAACATTGAATTACAACCATTATTTCGATTAGCTTTTGAAGTTATGTCTAAATGCCTACCAGTGTTTTTTCGTGTGTGTATGTGGTCCTTTACCTGTAATCAAGAAACGATATCACATGAGACAATTCAAATTTTAGAATAACATATGCCATATCAAAGTTATAACTAGGGGTGTACAAGCCAAACCGTCAAGCCAAACCGAACCGACGAATCAAATCAAACCGAAGAAAAAAACTGACTTGTGGTTTGGTTTGGTTGGTTTGGTATTGAAAAATAAAAAACCGATCACTCTTGGTTTGGTTTGGTATTAACAAAAACAAAGTCAAACCGAATCTAAATCAAACCGACATAATATATATATAAATTTATACATAAAAAATAATCATTAAAATCTAATTTGCAAGTATTTTTTAAATTATTATATAGTTTTCAATGTCTTGAGATATTATTTATTAGTGGGCTTGTAAATTCACTATCCACTTAATTGATTCTAATTACACAACCTAAATTTGAAGCCCAAACTAAAACCCAATAAAAAAAGATAATAAAATAGGTTATTCCTTGTCTTCATTCTTCTGTATCTTTCCTATCTTCCAACTCCAAAGTCAAAAAACCCCAAATAGTGAAAATCCTTCCATCCACTTCACGACGAGCTTCCTTTTTTGCAATTCCGAGCCACTGTCCAAGTTTGTAATTACATATTAGTCTTACTGCTCCAACACAATTTGGTAAGCTAAAGTATTTGATTAAATCAATTATGTTATTTTGTCCCTTTAAATTGGATATAATTGTTATCTTAGATTGTTGGTCCTGAAATTTGATGTTACGAGTTGTGTTCTTTCAATCCAATATTGCACTTACATTTGTGATGAAATCACTGCTTAATATTAAAGGTTCTCTAACAAGGAATGCAAGTTTCAAGACTATCTAGAAGAAATTAAGAAAATTGAGCAAGTTGAAGAAGGTAATTTTATATATTTAATTCGTAATGAATTTGATTCTATCTTTATATTGTTTAACATGTAAATATTTTTTTTTTTCAGAATGTCCAGGTGACCCTTTGAGTATTGATTAGTTTAGAATTTCAATTAAACAAAATAGTGTCAACCTATTCATGGTGCTTGGCTGCTTGGTGCTTATTTCTAACTTTTGTCTTGGCCACTTTAATTAACTTAATATTTTTTGTGGAACTACAAGTTGGGTTGTAGCTTTTGGTTTATCATATGTTTGTTGTCATTTTCTATTATGGAAGGTCTTGGAATTATGATTCATACGAACAATTGCTATTCCTCATATATTATTTTAATGAATAGTAATCATGCGGACAATTGGTGATTATTTGATCTCTTTTTCAAGCATAATATAACTAAAAAAGAAAACCGAAAATAAACCGAAAAACCGAGGAAACCGAAAAAACCGACAAAAATCGAAACCGAAAAAACCGAGTTTATGTTGGTTTGATTTGATTATAAATTTAGTAAACCGATATAGTTGATTTGGTTTTGATTTAATAAAAAATCGAACCAAACCGCCTCACGTACACTCCAGTTATAACTATCATCTGGTCTTTTACCTTACATAAATCGTGTCTTTAAATAAATACAAGTTTGGTTTCTATCATTGTCAATAACAGTAACCAAACCTTTAGTGGCATATATATCTTCGAAAGAATATATACTCTTTGCAGTTGTTTTGTTCAAAATTCAAGCATATTTAGGAGACTTTATTTAAAAGCAAGTGCTTTTGATCACTTGTTTTTACATTCCAAAAAGAGAGAAGAGAGAAAAGTAAAAGTAAGAGTTCATTTCAAAGAATATCGCTACAAACCAAAGATCTTATCAGTTATGGTTATGTTAATTCAAGCACGATACTACTTTCTTAATGTTAAGAGAATAATGCACATTTGTTCATTGTCTGTATATAGGAGTTTTTCAAGGAATTTATAATGATCTTTAGCCACTTTTACCTGAAATTAAAATTAAGATTTCAAAAAAGAAGAAGTCATTAATCACAAGAAATTACTTATGTCGGGCTTAACTAGCTTGAAGATACTCTTAAAATGCTGTAATATTATTTGCTTTGGACTAAACTTGCATGATTTTTTCAATCTTTGCAGCTATTAATGTAGGACTTTATTCGCACACCCAACAACCTCGCCTTCGAACTAACCACGATTCACGGGTCTCCCCTCGAACTAAGTTCCGCGCGGCATATTACATGATCACAAGTCAATTCCGAAATTCACTGTGTGCCACCCACATCCTTAGAGTATTTATATCAATCGAAGCCCGCAATTAGCTTCTTCTCGCCATTCTCGCCCACCGAACCTGGACTATGATACCAGTTTTGAGTTCAACCAGTCAGAAGATATTCTTAAAATTGTGTGATATTATCTTCATTGGGCCGAGCCTATACATTTTTTCTCAAAAAGCCTCATATCATTAAAATATCTCGGGTAAAATTCAAAAATAGCCAGATTTATAAGTGGTAATTAAAAAATAGCCACAATTTCAAAAGTAATTGAAATTTAGCCACTTTTCATGTAAAGATAAATCTGAACGAAAACACTGTTCAAAATCCGGAAAATATTCTAGCATAATATACTGGAGTTCAAAATTTTTTTCATGTGAACTTCCAGCATAATATACTGGAGTTCCAGCACAATATGCTGGAAGTTCATACACAAGTGCTCCAATCTCCAGTATATTATGCTAGAAATTTTCGTGTGCTGGAGTCAGCATAATATGCTGGAAGTTCATACACAGATGCTCCAATCTCCAGTATATTATGCTGGAACTTTCTGTGTGCTGGAGTTCCAGTATAATATGCTGGAATTTTATACACAGGTGCACTAATCTCCAGTATATTATGCTGGAACTTTCCGTGTTGCACCAACATTGTGATTATTTTTCAATGACTTTGCAAACGCTAAATATTTTTCAATTACCAGTTCGGAAACTGGCTAGCCCATGCTATTTTCACAAATATCTCTATGCCTTATATCTAGATTACCAATATTTTCAACTATTAATGTGAGACTTTAGTCTCACGTCCAGCAACCTGAAAAATTAGAATGACGCTTGGAGAATAGTGGCAGACACATACATATAGTGACTGCTTTTCACATAAGGGTGGCAAGTGGGCCGGTTCGGGCCCGGAATCGGTCCGGGCCTGCGGGTTAAGTGGGTTGGGACCATTAGGACCGCTAGAGATGGGCTCGTACCGGTCTCATGGGCCGGTTCTTAGCTAGAAACCGTTAGGACCGAGCCCGTTTGGCCTACCAAGAGGCCAGGACCGGACCACTCGCTTGGTGGGCCCAACGAATATTTTTTTTTTTTTTAAAAAAAAGCCGTTTGGCTTTTGAAAAAAAGAGTTATTGGGGTTTAAAAAATAGTCGTTAGCTATTTAAAAAATAGTCATTTAACCCCCCAACTTAGTTTTAACCCCAAATTTTTTATAATTATATTTTTTCTCTATTTTTAACTATAAATACAACATCATTCTTTCATTTTTTTACAAAATCAATATCAATCTATCACAATCTCTCTCTAATTTTATTCTATACTTACTACTATTACTTACTTTATTCCAAAAAATAGTCAAAAAATATTGAGGTTGTTACAATTTGTGAAAAAATTGTGAAGTTGGTGAATTGAAGTCTTTAAGTCTTCAACGATAATTAATTTTTAACAAGTTATTCGTCAATTCGGTAAACTCGTTCCAACTCTTAAGTCTTAATATTATAGTTTTGTTTGTTTTATTTATTTGCTATTACTTGATTAATTAAAATGTCTTCCTTAAGAAATATTTTTGGTAAAAATAAGAATAAGGGAAAATCCAAGACTCGCGAATCTAGTGGTACTGATGTTCCTCTTCCCCTGCCCACGGCTCCCCTAACCAAATCCCATACCCGTCCTACACCTGCTATTCTTGATACCGATAATAGTTTATTATAATTTATCGGGACTGAATTTTGCCATAGTATTACACTCGGTGAACATTTAGACCATGAATTAATAAATGCTCTCTATTCTAATAATTATAATACTATTGATGAAAATGATGATGGGGAAATTGATCTTGATGAAACTCAACCGGACGATGATACACCCACTAGTCCTGCTCCTGATATTGACCCAACTAGTGATAATGTTGCTAATCCAAATGATGACCCATCTGATACTCCCATTACTGCCCCTACTTTTTCTAGACAACCTACGAAACGGAAGAAACATCTCCTGTTTGGCCATTTTTTACTCAACTAGTTTCACAAAATAAGGCTAAGTGTAAAACTTGTGGTATGGAGTTAGCTTTTAAATATTTTGGATCGCGGAGCGGGACAGGATCTTTGGCTAGACACATAAAAAAATACCCTAAAGATAACGTCAGATATCAACGTCTGAAAGCTTTGGCCGAGGGAAAAAGTGTACCTAGTCCTAGTCAGGCTGACCCTAGTACCGGTTCAAATCAATTTCAACCGAGAATTAATACCGTTACCGGTGGTATTTTATATTATGATTCAAAAAAAGATCAAAAGCAATAGCCTCAATTAGAATAAATGCTCAAACTATTTATAATACTTATCAAGTTGCATTAAATCATGCTAGACCAAATGTTCCAACTCCTTCTTCTTTTGATTCTCAATCTTCTAAAAAAACAGCGGGAGTAAGATGACTTAGTACTTGGGCGAGGTTTAAGGGTACTTTTGATTCTAGTAGTAATAATTTTTCACAACTAAATGAGCTTGAAATTTATTTGTCGCAGAAACTTGAGGAAGTGAATCCCGACGACACCTTTAATATTTTTGCAATGGTGGAAGGACAAAGAAAAATACTTTCCGGTTCTTTCAAGGATGGCCCGAGATATTTTAACTATTCTAGTTTCAACAGTGGCATCGGAGAGCGCTTTCAGTCAAGCAAGATTTTAAATCGGTGATTATAGAGCGTCTATGAGGGAAGCTTGGAAAAATCAATACTTTTCAAAGATTGGATCCGTTCGGAAAGAAGAAATTTCGGACTTGATGAATCACAACTAGAGGAAGACGAAGCTTACGGAGAAATGCTAGTTGAACTTGTTGAGGATGCTGCTTCGCCCGACAATGGAAGCGGCGATGACCAAGTTACTTTTCCGCCACCACCAACGGAACTTCCTCCGAACCTTGAAGAATTTATGAAGTTTGTAAGAGATAGCATGTAACTTGTATGAACAAAAATTAGTATGTATTATGTAACTTCTATTTTGGCACATCTTGATTAGTTCCTTTTTCTTCTCAATGGTGGTATTAGCACCTTGTTGTACTCATTCCATAGGGGGAAGAAGACTAAGAAAGATATTGCCATATTTTTTATTGCTATAATAAAATTACAAGGCATTGCTTTGAGTATCTTTTTACAATATTTTTGTCTTTAAATTTGAATTAGAAAATTAGATCACAATTCTATAATAAATTTATAAGGCATTGCCTTAGATTTTTTTAAACATCTTGTTATCTTTAATTTCTATTTAATTTTGGAAATTTTTTATTCTTATACACTATTTGAAACCTTATTACGAAAAATGTTCATATTTTGGTATTTACCCGACCTAAACACATTTTAGTTACAAAATATATACAATCTACCTTAAAAAGCTCCCAAATCCATTATTTGTGCCTTCAATCAAGGAATTTAGCTACACCCTTTTTCTTTTTTCTCCACCGCTGATTCGCTCGCCTTCACATCCTCAGAAGCCATAAAAGAACGAGATTTGCCTAGTTTTTTTAGCTTTCAACCTTCAATTTTTTGAAGAAGCTTCTTCACTTTCTGCTTGCACCCATTACAATGTATGTTCACTCGAAGAACAGCTGTCTGCAAAAAGGGAATTAACGAAAGATGAACATTAAAAAAAGGTGGAGAAGAGACAAGGGAAGCAAACATAGAACCAAAATAATAATTTACAGAAGAAAAATCACAAGCCAACTTTATGGTACACTATTAGAACATGGTCTTGAGATAGAGAAATATACTTGGATTTTTAGGAGCTTAAAATCTTCATCTTGAGTCATTTCTTCAGTGCAGTTTCAACAGAATGATCTGCTTCAACAAGTAATAGCGAATATAAACACCGCTTAAAAATTATATGTACAATGTGGAAAAGAGGTGTTGTTGTTTTATGGAAGAGTTAAAAGTTACTCCCCCGTTTCACTTTAAATGAGGTAATTTGACTTGAAGTTAATGAAAAAAATTTCTGTCGTCCTGTCTCACTACCGCGTTATATATTATACAATTTATCTATATTTTTATATATTATTTCTACCCAATTATATACAACTACAATATCATACCACTTAAATATAATTTTTATACAAATTCTATACATATGTCTTTTGTATTGTATCTTATTTATACATAGTAAAAAAAAAAATTCATACAACTAATTATATATTATACAACTTATCTATAATTTATCTACAACTTTTATACATTATTTCTACCAAGTTATATACAACTACAATATCATACAACTTAAATACAATTTTTATACAAATATTGTTCAATTTTCATACGATATTTAAATATAAAAATATATATAAACAACAGAATATAATTTTTCTACAATTTTACTACAACTTTACTACAATTTCGAAAGTATAATGTATGTCATGTCTTCTTCTTCTTCTTCTTCTTCTTCTTCTTCTTCTTCTTCTTCTTCTTCTTCTTCTTCTTCTTCTTCTTCTTCTTCTTCTTCGAGTTTCAATATGAAATTCAGCCAAAATCAAGTCTAATCTTCACCAAAACACCCTCAAAATTGAGATATAAACTCCAAACAATATTCCTAATTGTTTGCAACAACACCCAATCCAAACAAAAAATGATTTTTGAAAACCTAAATTCAAATTCAAAGCTTTAAAACTTTTTAATGGCTGTCAATAGTAAAATTGCTGCTCTATTTTCCTTCAATTTATCACTTAATCATAATTAAGTAATATATATCTTCAATTTATTATATAAATTAATCATAATAAATTAAATTAAATTGGTATAAACACGATGGTAATTATTTACCGTTATTCTTTATGCTTCTCCTTATAAGTATCTAACTAAAGTGCTAATACACATTTTTATATTTGCTTGTCTGTGTTCAAGAAAAGACGACAAATAGAGTTATGGTATGATCCTAATCTGCTTTTTTCTGTATCTATTATACGATCCTTCTTCACCTAGCAACAACACCTAATCCAAACAAATAATGATTTTTGAAAACCCAAATTCGAATTCAAAGTTTCAAAGCTTTTTAATGACTGTCAATGGTGGAATTGTTGCTCTCTTTTCCTTTGCTCTACATTACTGGAATTAGGGATTGAGAGATAGAGATAGACGTAGAGAGAGAGAGAGAGCGCAAGAGAGAGAGAGAGAGCGCAGGAGGGAGAGAGAAAAAGGATGAGAAATAATTTATTCCTAATATAAAGGGATGGTCATTTAATTCATAAAGTGTATATAATTGGTAAATTTGTATATAGGATGTAATTAAATTGAAACTTGAGTAGGGAGGGTAATAAAGTTTCAAATAGTGTATAAAAATGTAAAAGTCTCTTTAATTTTTTTTTTAAAGTAACTACTTAGCCGTTGGGCCCACTTAGACTACGGTCCCGACCCGTTTAGCCCGGGACCATGAGTTCGTGGGCCGGACCGATTCCTACAAAAGACCGTTTAGCCCGTTTATTTAAGGATCAGGACCGCGGCCCACAAGACCCGTTTAGGGCCCGCCCCGCCCCCCAAAATTTCATATAACATTTGGCTTCCCGTAAATCGTAATGACTGTAGCTATTTTGTTATGTAACATTAATTATGTTGTATGTTACTCACTCCATTTTACAATAAGTGATTTTTAGTCTTTGGCACACATTAACTCCTAAAAAAAAGTATTTTGACAAAATTTTTCTTAACTAAACTGTAATACTGTAAACAAAAAATACCATGGATTATTGTTTAGACGATCTAGACCTAATAAACTGCAATTCTGGAAACAAAACGTTATAATCCTCTATATTTGAAAATGTAGAAATATTCATCTTTATCTTAATCACCAAGGAGAACATTTACTGAGATTAAAATATAGAGGACTCATGAAAAAAAAAATAGATACTCACGCTCAAAATTTCAGACTGGGACACCTGCAAAACTCCAGAAAAAATAAAATAATATACCGAGTTACATGTAATTGCCATAATAAACATGAGTTGATAATTTAAAAGAATGCTACTAAAATGTTATAGCCGGTTAGCTTGTATTAGTAATATAAAAATTATTTATCCTATTAGTGTATGCAATTTTCAAAGTGTATAAATATTTTTCTTTCTATTGAGCTCCAAAATTTGTTGAATGGTCTCTATACGACTATACATGATTAACAAAGGGTAAGTACTAAGTACACAGATAGTCATTCTCAAGGGTGCTATTTAAAGATTAGTAAGTAATTATTTTTTCTGAAATTTTAAAAATCTTAACTTCAAGACAATTCAGGACAGTTTTGTTCCAAAAAATTGAACTGCAAAATTAATATTCATGACGTACTAGCTAATTTTTAAACAGCAATCCTTTAAAGTGGCAACTTAGTGTCATTTCTACATGTTACTTGGAGGTATGGAGCGACAAAGGGTAAGTATCTTTATGTTTGGGCAAGTAATGGTAGGGGTTCTTGACAAGATGTGAAATTTCACCTCCTTTTTTCTCACTTTCACATTTCCTTTCTCGTTTTGATAATGAAATGTCACCCTTTTTCTATGCTTCATTCTGATTCCGTTTTATAGCTAGCCCATATAGGTGGCTAGTCCATGTTGTACAGGGCCTCAAACGAATCTGAATGGGCTGCCACCGACTGGCCAATACTTTTAAGTCATTTTAGTAATTTGTAAATTGTGATTGAACTTTTGACATTTAATACTTAATAGGCATTTTGACACTATCTGGTCGAAGTTTAAAAAGGAATATTTGAAGTTTAAGTTGATTTTTTTTTTAAATATTAAATTTGTGTTTGAACAAAAATTTCACGTGGAAAAATAATTGAAGAGTTATTAGAAAAAAGATATTTTTCACTTGCAATATTCTTCAAATAAGTTTTTAAATATAATTATTATTTATCGAGAAATGAGAGAGATGGTGCATTTTTCGTTCAAGTTTTTCAGCGGTAGCATATAATATTGCGATTGCCGCAAAAATAAAGAGAGAGAAGGAGAGATTCTCTTAATGGATTCATTTAAAAAAGGTCATGTGCTTTGCACATACTTTATTTGTTATGCTTTTTGAGAATTCAAAGTATGTTTTCATTTTATAGATTATCTTTTGAAAACAAAGAATCTTTTAAGTCCATATACGTTATAGGTTTTAAGCTAACGAATTCTCTAATGGTATCAATGTTTTAAGAAGATAGAATTTTATTCTATTAATATGCACAGTTAGTTTAATGCTTATGGACCATGGTTGAATAATACATTTGATAATTAATACACTATTTAGTTTTCACAATCTAATTTAAAAATAGATAAAAAGGATAAGTGCATACACGTCAATTCGGAGAAACTTTGTGTCGTCTCCAACAACACCCTGTTTTATACTATAACTATATTAACGTATTTCATAATGATTTTTTTTTTGGGGTTTAACTTAGTGCATTTATGTGCATTAGTTACAACCATCAAGTTACTGTAACTTGCAACAAGTAACTAAATATAATAATTCTAATTTGTTAACTTAAAACGTAATTGAATAATTAGATATAACTAATGAAGATGCATTAATTGAGTAAAAATCATTTTTACTGTTAGCATATCTAAGTTCTTTTTTTTATTTTTTACTCGGCCACCAAGCATTGCCTCTAGTTTAAACCTTAGCCAATGAAACCTGATGTTAACAAACAAAATTAAAATTTTGTGTCAACAAATATAAAGTATCATCGCAATTATTATTTTTTATTGATAATACCTTTTACAATTAACATATAAAATTAATTTATAAAAACTTTCAACAATATTTCTAATTTTGTTTAAATATAACTTTCGAGAAGTTTCTACTATTTTTTAACTTAATATAATAAATACATAATATATGTACAAATCATTGGTTGTAACTTGTATATGTTGATAGAATTGATGAAAAATACTTATTCGTATTCGACATATATACATTAATAATAAATCAATAGACACATTATTTATTACTTAAGTATCGTAAATCTATATTTTTTTATTTCGATTTACTACTTTAACTGGGGCAAGCTAAACATTTACTATGTTCGACTAAATTTCTTTCCTAGAAGGCTAGAACTAGAATAGATCCGCCACTGATTGTTGTCTTTTGACTCAGAGAGAGGTAAGGTTAGAGCAGGGCTTTTGCACAAATATATCGAAACAAAGTTTTCCTAGAGAGAGAACGGTTTGATAGAGAGAACCAGTGACCTTAATTCTCAGAACTGTTTTCTACTCCAATTCTCTCTATTCTCCTGAGAGAGAGAGAGAGAGAGAGATAGAGAGACAGAGAGAGAGAAGTGATATACTGTGAGAATCTTAATCTGTGTTCAACGCACGTGTCGTTATTTATATCTGGACTTGTTGTAATAGTTGATTCTGAATCCGACATTGAAGTTAGGATCTTCAGACGACGGAGATTCCAAATACCTAAGTCGATGAAGTGATTATTATTCTATTAGTTATCGTCGTCACTTGATTCTAGATTTTCAATTTGGATCCTCGCTTTTTTTATTTTACTTGATTTTTTGGGGGGCTGTTGATTTATCGGGGGGAAAAGATGAACGGTGGTGATGTTGCAGCAGCAGCTCCGGCACCGCCGTTAGAGTGGAAATTCTCTCAGGTCTTTGGTGAACGTGCGGCGGGCGAAGAAGTTCAGGAAGGTAAACTACTTTATCATCTCACTCTTTACTCTATGGATCCACACTTATTTTGAATTAAGTTTTGCTATCTGCTATTTGGTTGTTAATTGCTCAAATAATTACTATTTCATTATTGACCAGTAGAGAAAAATCTGTTTGATTTGATCACGGATTTGATGATGTGATTTTGCATGCGGAGTTTAACCGATATACCTCATATGAACAGTCTATTAATGAAGTAGCCAAGTACAGTCCTTTTAAGCTATATTTCATTTTTAAAAAAATATTGGAGATCCTTGAACTTGTATCTTGATGTCTCCCGTGTTTGTGTGGTGAATCAGTACTTGTTATTGATTTACTGAAGGACTATGGAGCTGTAGTTGGTGGTTTGGGTCATGTATTATTACCTTACTGTTTAAGTGCGTTGAGCTATTATACTTAAAATTTAAAGCATAAGGGCGTAAATTTCTAATTAGTCGTGGATTTTCTACAGATGCATTTGTGTGACAGGGTGGTTCCGTATTGAGAAACTAACTTAGAATAGTCGCTCGCCCAAAAAAATAGCCGGCAAATGTATATTTTGCACATAATTAGTGTGTAATATATGTATATTGGCATTGGCAAGGGGTTGTACCGAGTGGACAAATTTGTAACTTCCCCTTCCGTATTTCGCCTCTAGGTATTCTCTAGCTGCCCACCGGTGTCAGTTTTAGGTACATGTACCCTCTTGCTTAAGGTTGTTCAAGTTTTTTTTGATGCAGTCAGTGACCACTTGTCATGTTATTTTCATTCCACTTTTGTGATGTAAATATAGTAGTGAAGTTGTAGTGCATATACTAGTAAGTTTCTTGAGATTGCAGGGCATGTTTCAGTACGACAGGCTGCTCGGAGAGCAATTTATAATTGGGTATTGGCGGAGATGCCAAAATGGTCAAGGTAGAGACAATACCTTTCTTGTGTTTTGGAAATATTGGACATTGCTCATGGGGCTTGTTGGCTTGAATCCAGCCAAGTGTTTAACTGCACATGATTAATGGAGACTGTCCCAGAGAGAAGATTTTGGTTCAAGATTGTTCTGCTATTAGAAGTTGTCCATTTTACATAGCTCCAAATTTGTTTGACGAAAGTTTGTTTCAACGTTGTTGGGCTTCCAGAAAGCAGTTTGCATCCGCTCTTTTTTTGGGGTTTCATGATGCTATGTCATTGGACTCTTGATGTGTGATAAAGTTGTTCATTGTAAATTTAATTGACAGCTCCCCGATAAAGTTCATCGTATTTTGCATCTGCTGAGTGTTCTAACCCTCTGCAGCTCCTAACCTTGTGCTTTAGCTTCCTCTTTTAGAACTATCCTGATTTTCTTGCCCAAAGTTTTATTTTTTTGGATAAGTGAAATTTTATTGGTTGCACCAAGAAAGTGCTAGTATGTACGTCAAAGATTTCTAACCCCCTTAATAAAGAAGGGATTCCAGAAAGCCGACAAAAGTATTTACGTCGCAGTCAATCTTGAGCTTACACCAAGAATACAGAAAATGTAAGGCTCTAAACATAACGAAGTGTATTGCGGAGTATTTGTTTTCAAAACACCTATTGTTTTTTTTAAAAAATATAACAAAGAGGGACAGTGTTCCAAAAGTCTTTGAGATACTTCTTTGTTCTCTGCCCATTCAGCTGTGTACAGATTCTTTCAGTATTTCTGGATGTACCCATTGTATCCAAAACACATTAAGGAACAAGGTCCATACTTCCCATGCATGCTAACCATGTAAGAAAAGATGAGCGGGAGATTCACTGTTGGCTTCACATAGAAAACACCTATTGCATAGCTGAAAATTTCTATTTGTAAATTTTCCTGTGTTAGGCACACTTCCTGTAGTGCTAGCCAGCGAAAGCAAAGTGCTCTTGGGTATGCTTTTGCTTCCACACTGCTTTCCAAGGCCATATCTCCTGCCCGCTGGAGATTTCAGCTGATTATAGCAAGATTTTATGGTGAACTTTCTTTTTCTGTCCTCTTCCCATGCAAGAGAATCAGGAATGTCTGGCTGTATTCAAACTCCCTCTACTCTAAATAACAGTTGTCCAAAGTTTTCTACTTCCCAACCGATTTTTTTTTCCTTAATCCAAAATTCCAATCTTCATTAATCCAGCACCCAGAAATTGTTGCATCTTGCTTTGGCGTCATACCAAAAAAAATTCATGAAAGTTCTGCTTCAAGGGAGATAAAATCCAACCAAGGATCCCACCATATTCTGGTTTTAAGCCATCTCCTACAACAGTAAACCATTGATGCTCTTCCAGAGAGGTACACCATATACCCTGTAGCTTGTTTAGTTCTTGCTCAGAAATTTATTAATGTCTGAGAAGTATGTTTGACGACCTTTGGTATAGCTTAGTTCATTGTGCCAGTTAAATAATTACTGAAGTACCTATCAGCGTAAAAAGCATATAAGGTGGAAGTATTGGCAGGCTGGATTGACTGGAAACTTTTTCATAATTTGCACAATTTGGCACCAAATGTTTCTCTTACAGAAGTTATATCCAGATTGGGAGTTTCTTTCTGACTTTATTCAGCCCTTGGGGTTCTTTTTTGTAGAGATGGAGTGTCGTTGAAGTCCATTTTCTCTAAATAGAAACCACAGTCAAGCTCCTTCGTCGTCTTGCTTTTTTAGGCTTGACTTTTCGTTCCTCATGGTTTATTGCAGTGACGAGCCAAAAATCCTAACAAGGGGATTCAAAAACTAAAAGAATACCATGCCTAGGATTCCAACTGGTTACCTAAAGCAAATTTTTAACCCCGTTACCACTAATTTTAAAGTTTCCATCATGTCAAGGGGATTTAAAAACTTATATATGCACAAAAGAATTGTTTTTACCCTATTTGTGCAGTATAATTTTCCAATGAAGGGGATTCTGTTGACCCCCCTTCATTGAATTGGTCAAGCATGCAAAATGTGCACACAAGAAAACAAGCGCTGAATGATAGACTGTTGATCATTGAAGTTTGCTGAAGTAAGAGTGCCTAAATCCAACACCGGTAGTTACAGAAGTCCTACTTTATGGAGCTAGTTTGCTTGACTCATGGTGGTCTTCTTATTCTGACTAAAGTCATCTGCAACTAAATAGTGGATGCAGAAAAACTTATTTTATGTTGCAAGCTCTTTACAGATCCATGGCAGTACCAAATTCACTATGTTTATTGGCAGTTATGCCCTGTTTTAAATAGACGAGTTGCATTAGATCAATAGTAATCCTGCTTAAGGAAAGTGCTGGCTGAGATTTTATTACGTGTTTAAAATAACTTCTCTCTTCCTTTTTATAATTATGTTCTAAGTTGCTCCGACATGGCAGTTTAGGTGCCGCACCTGTCTCGACAAGACACTAGTATGGATATGGGTATGGGATCCGTACCAGATCTGGTCAAACAATTTTGGATACTCTGACCACGACGGACGGAAAAATTTGATTCCCGAAATCAGAACTAAAACTAGGGTAAATTTGAAGAAAATAGCATACGTTATCTAGGAAATCAATCCTTTACTTATCTACAACTTTGAGTATAAAAAAGAAATTCACACTTTACAAGCTATACGTAAGTATTCCACAAAATTTCTCATAATTTAGATATATTTTTATATTTTTGAATTATTTTTAGCCGGATCCCCGCACCCGTATCCATACTAGGATCCGTATACCCGAATCTTAGAATTTACATCTCGAAGGATCCGATCTCTAGATCCGCACCCGTGTCCAACACCCACACCTATGTCCGAGCAACTTAGATTATGTTAGCATGGTTGGGACTTTGATTTTCTCTTCTTCCGGTGCTTCTAAAAGCGAAAGCGCAAAGAATGATAACCCCTCGTTTGAACTGAAGCAGATAGCGAAAAGTGAAGCACACTTTTGAACTGAAGCGAACGAGTTATGAAAATTTTAAAAAATTACCAAAATTGGAATTCATTGATCCTACTATAATAATCAAATCGCAATAAAAATACTTACTTAAGCATTCAATTTACAATAATGTTGATATTAATACAACTCCTCAAAGTTGAGGTTCAAATAATTAAAAGCTTCTCATTAGGATCAATTGACACATTATTGTTTGAAGCGCACACTTCTCTGAAGCATGTGGCTTTTCCGTGAAATGATAACCGCATGTTTGCATCGTTTCGTCGCTTTGAGCAACTAAGCGGTGATTTTTAATAACACTGCCTTCTTCAATAGCTGTTCTAATAATTCCTCTAAATGTTCGTCATTTTTTTTTAAGGAAAACAAAAGGCTCGTCCTTCAGAGCTTTCTTTGCATGATGCATTTGAGTCAGTTCATTTATTGTAGGTTTTGTACAGTAACTTATCAAAGAAAAATGTAGGCTTTGTACAGTTCACGTCAACGCTGCACATTATCTTGATGTGGGGATATCCAGAAAGAAGAACACTGTGACTAGTGAATTTGCTTCCAGTAGCATTCTGTGTTGCGTGAAATTTATTTCATGGTTGCATTCATGTGAGTTCATTTAATGTAGGATTTTACAGTTTAGGATAATGCAGCATTTATGCTGATATGGCAACATCCAGAATGAAAAGAAAGGAACAGAGAGAATGTCTCTCAATATTGTGCATGGATTCGTCTTAATAATGCCCAGCTTGGTCTTTGGTGTATAACATAGTTTAAATAGTAGTTTTAGGCAGTTCGTGTTACCTGAAGGTAGTTGCTGGTGGTTTACTGTCAGACTTTAGTATAAGACATGTAGATTAACCTTTCTAGGAAACAACAGAATTGAATATCTTGCAATAGATTTCACGTATGGAATAATGGTGCTGATTCTTTCTGCAGTTACACAATTTTCTCAAATGGTAGGAAAATATTTACCAAGCTCACGGTGTTTAGACATTTTGGACACTCTTTTCTTTCTGTCTCATTATTTGTTTTCTTGTCTTTGTTTTGCAGTTGATATCATCTCAGCAATTGAGTTTGATAAAACTGGCGACCATCTTGCCACTGGGGATCGAGGGGGTAGGGTGGTATTATTTGAAAGGACCGATACAAAGGAGGTTGTTCTTCAATCTTGTAGTTATTCAGAATTTGGAGGTTCTTTTGATTGATCGTCTTTTCCTTGCGCTTATTTTTTTGGTTTAGCATGCTGGAAGCCGAAGAGAATTAGAGAGAATGGACTATCCAGTCACTCGGCATCCAGAGTTCCGCTACAAGACAGAATTTCAAAGCCACGAGCCTGAGGTAGGCGACTCATCTCTGTTTCTAACCTTCTTTCCTGGTGTAATTTCTCTCTTAGGAACTCTTGCGTCATGTACTTGCCTGAGAAACAATATTTGAAAGAGCTTCAGAGAAACATTACCTTATTGTTTCTATGTCCTGGAAATAGATGGACGTTTTACCATTTGTGCCACTACTTTCTTGTGTCTATGGTGGATCACTGCCTTTTAGTTTTCACTCTTCATCTGCTCTTAGTTCCTCCTTTTGCCGCTTCAAGTAGAATTCTTATGCCCTCATCTACTTCATTCAGTTTGATTATCTGAAGAGTTTGGAGATTGAGGAGAAGATCAACAAGATCCGGTGGTGCCATATGCCTAATGGTGCTCTCTTTCTTTTGTCTACTAATGACAAAACTATAAAGTTCTGGAAGGTATGTTATTTCATCCGATTTGCTTCTCTGTGATTCTCTGTGGTAGTACATGTAGAGTAGGTTTTTGATACCCCTATCAAGTAAAATGAAAATGTTTATTCCGTATTTACTTTTCCAAGGCTTAAGCTACAGTAAGTTGTGTGGGAGAGGTATACTAATAGCAATTTCAAGTGTGTAGCCTGACATGTCTTCATCTTCATTCATATTCATGGTAGTACTAGAAACCGTTGTATTAGGAAGAGCGTGAGTAAGTTATTCAGTTTGGTGGGATGGGATGCCTGGGAAACGTGATATTTAGTTGAATGCTTTGGAGAAATTGTCTGATGTGCTGTTGCCTCTTATAATTTGTACATCGTCTATGAACCCTTCTTCCATTCTTGTGGAATGCATATTGTGAGATACTGTGCATTTTTTGACAAGCTACTGTTGAAGCACCTAGGTCTTCTTGTGACTGTCTATGTTGGCTGCCTATAACATCCTAATTTGCTTTCTAATTATCTTTTCCTGAATTTTTCAGGTCGAAGAGAAGAAAGTCAAGAAAATATCTAACTTAAATATTGACCCTTCCAGAGCTATTGCAAATGGCAGCATGCCCAGTTCAAGTGTTTCTTCCAGTCAAAAACAGTATCTTGCAAATGGGTGCTACACAGATGGATCTTCTGGCTGTCTAAGCAATGATTTTTCGTTTCCACCTGGGGGTCTTCCTGCATTACATTTACCTGTGGTAGTTGTACTTAAGATATATATGCAACTTCCTATCTTGTACTATATATAGATGTCAAGTTTTTCTCTGTGTATTGGTTTTTGTAACCTCTCAAGTATGTACATTAATTCTCTTAAGTATGCCCTGCATTTACCTATGAAAACAATGATGTCCATGGGTATAAAGTTACATCTAATTGTCGGAAATAAAATAGTGTAGAAAGGAAAATAATTCAGGAGTTGATAGTCTGAGCTGAACTGCATATATGATATTTGTTAGTCCGGGTTATTGGGGGAGGCTGTTTTGATGACTGTGCATACTATTCCGAAACATCTGTTAAGGTGTATAATTTTGGTTAATTGTTCATCCATGTATTGGTGCAAAGTGTAACAAGAAGCCAGAAACATATCTGTATTTCACATTTTACTATATTCTGCATTGCTCCTTTTAGTATTTACTAATTCTACGTACAAGCTAGGCCGTATATATTTGCATGTTCATATAAGCATGTAATCTGTATATGTGCTGGGTCAATGCATAGGTGCTTTATCCTCTACTTCTCAGGCTGGGTAACTGAAAACCTTTATGCCTTTGTTCTTCCTTAAATCTTTCCTCAATTTGCTAAAGGAATTTCAATGTGGCTTTTGCTCACATCCCCTCTGACAAATGCTGTTTGTTGAAATTTATTTGAACGTCTTTATTTTTCTTTCATCTGCATCTAAAAGCTTTGGAATCTGAATTGCAGGTTTCAAGCAGTGAGAGCAGCGTTGCTGCTAAATGTAGAAGAGTATATGCCCATGCACATGACTATCATATAAATTCTATTTCAAATAACTGGTGAAGATCCATTCTATAATTGGAAATCTGATTTACTATGTCTTCTATTTGTTAGAACTTATCGTAATTTCTGTCCTTCTCCTTCTTCTACTTAGTGATGGGGAAACATTTATATCAGCTGATGATCTCCGGATAAACCTTTGGAACTTACAAATAAGTAACCAAAGTTTCAATATTGTTGATGTCAAGCCAGCAAATATGGAAGATCTAACTGGTGAATTTTTGATGTGTTGATCTCAACTTTCATTTTATTGTGGGCACCTCAAATACATGATAGTTTTAATTTTTATTTTTAATTTTTCAGAAATGCTTGTTTCAATGAATGCTCATATTTGTTTAGATGTTTGTTATTGCAGAGGTGATAACTTCAGCTGAATTTCACCCTACTCACTGTAACATGTTGGCTTATAGTAGTTCAAAAGGATCAATCCGTCTGGTAGATTTGCGGCAATCAGCATTGTGCGATTCCCATTCTAAATTGTGAGTATCACATTAAATAGTAGTCCTTTGCCGGTAGGTGTTATTTTATCCTCTATGTCAAAACAAGATATCACCTGCACAAAAGAATTCTGCAAGAGAGCTAGTTTCTTACCAGTATAGGGCCCCTGGAAAGATATTCTTCAAGAGATAAATATTTTAAAATTACTTTCTCATAGCTTTAATAAGTTGAAATGCTGGTTACCCATATATGCAGGTTTGAAGAAAAGGAAGCTCCTGGCTCAAGATCCTTTTTTACCGAGATAATTGCTTCAATTTCAGATATAAAATTTGCGAAGGCTGGAAGATACATACTTAGTCGTGACTATATGACCCTTAAGGTTGGTTTTTCTCTCTCTTTATTTTCTCTAGGTCTTCATCTTTTCAGTTGACTGATGTGAGAGATGCGCAATGTAATTGCCTTGTGTATCATATTCTTGACTCTGCAAGTACTCTCTGATATGTAAATGGTGTGCATAAGGAAAACAGAGTTCTGATAAGTCAGAAGGTAACATAAGCATGGTCCATGGGCATCTGTTAGTCACATTCCTGGTAATTGGTTTAAAACAAGTTTAATAAATGATCTGTGGCACACTCTTCACTGCCGGAATCTGACTTAAATTGCCAGCTTACCAACTTATCCCCCCACCCCCCAACCCCCCAACCCCCACAAAAAAAAAAGAAGCCATGGTAGTAAACAGTATGATTGCATTTGGAGTTTTCCTTGGTGCACTATTTAGAAGAATTTCTGGGCTTTCTGGAAGATTGAACTATGTGCATGTGCATGGCGCTTTTTCTTCTCTTCTGTTTACCTTTGTAAGTACAAGTATTTTTTCACAAAATGGTACCAAGTGGGTACTGCAAAGGTTTACAAGATGTTACAGCTCTAAAGAGTTTAAAAAAGATTCTTCACTTTCAAAAAAATAGTTAAAAATAGATTCTTTATAGTTTTTACATAATTCTTTGTTACACAACAATATGAAACAAGATGATATTTCAAGATGTATATTGCCTCTGATACCCCTTCGGAGTATTTTCTGGTTTTTTCTTTCCACAGCAACCACAAAATGAAAATGCATACATGAACTGTCTTGGAAAACGCCTTAACACTCTTTATGAACTAGAGAGCCTCTCCAATTGCAAAGATAGGCACTCACAGTTCTTCTGATTGGCCAGATGGAAACTTCGTGTTTCATCAGTTCATTGGTCTCATCAGATGTAATAACAAATAATTGACAGATTTTTCAATTCTTTCACGCACGAATCACTTATTACACCAATTTATCCATCCCCCCCCCAATCATCTATAATTGATAGGCATGCTGCTTTAATCCTTATGTTTCCCTGTGGAAAGCTTTTGCAGTTGAATTTTTCCCAAGGCTAAGTCTCATCTTTCAAAAATCTTAATTTACAAACAAAACCTCTTGGTTTCATTAGGTTTCGCTATGTTTGCATCTTATGTTTGTGAGTCTGCAAAACATTTTCTAGAACTTAAAGGTGCAGCTGCTAGTCTGCTACATTTTCTTTATCCTTTCTAGTTCCTGGCAAGAATGTGCATGGTATACCATAAGAGTAACTATTATATCAGATTCCTGCTAGATCTACTTTCTTTCAGCTTTATGTTAGTGGACGTCCTCGTCAATAAAAGAAAGAATGAGAAGAAGTGAGATCTCTATCATTGATCCTTTTTTCCTGATGAGGTGATCCTAACCCCTAAGTATATGGAAGAAAAGATTGTTCCGTTTTTACTGAAACTCACCTTGCCTTGCAGCTATGGGATATAAATATGGATTCTGGTCCAGTTTCAACTTTTCAGGTTCATGAATATTTGAGACCAAAGGTGAATTTCTTTCTCCCAAAATTAGGTGCTTCTGCTTGGTTAGTTTCTCATTTGTGTCTGAGCTGATTAGTAATTATTATGTTGCTCTGCAGCTATGTGATTTATACGAGAATGATTCCATCTTTGATAAATTCGAATGTTGCCTTAGCGGTGACAGTTTGCGAGTAGCAACTGGATCTTATAGGTGTGTAGACTTATTTTTTCAGTTTTTATTTTCTTTCCTTTTATTTCTCCACCACGGTGATGTATTGTTCAACATAATTTGTACAATTTCAGCAACCTTTTCCGTGTGTTTGGTTGTGCTGCGGGGAACACGGAAGCAACTACATTAGAAGCAAGCAAAAACCCCATGAGGTACCTGTATTAAAAGTTTTTCGGCATGCAAATTTATTTGGATATATCGTAAATGTCATGGCTTTTGATGACTTTGATTATTCTCCTTTAGAAGACAAGTCCAGACCCCTTCGAGGCCTTCCAGATACTTGAGCAGCAGTATAACACGTGTTGTCATGAGAGGTATGCTTTTCTAGATGCAGATATATAGTTTCTCATATATCTCAGTATATATGTCATCTATATTTGAATTTTTGCCCCAACAGTTTGACATAAATTGAATTTTTATGATATGCATTCCAGGAGCAGAAAGTCCAGCAGTTGATGCTAATGGAAACTCATTTGATTTCACAACCAAACTGCTCCATCTCGCATGGCATCCATCTGAAAATTCAATTGCATGTGCTGCTGCAAACAGCTTGTATATGTACTATGCATAAAATGAGGTTGCAGTTTCCTGGAGTTGCTTTTTCAGAAGGTTTTATTTCGAATCAACTTGAGGTTCTGCCATTTCGCTCTTCCAGAATCAATGCCGACGTATATTACATGCTCTTAATGTTAAGGTCCACTGCTCAAAGAATGGACATTCTAGCAACCTATTTGTCAATAGCCATGAGTTCTTGCTCTCTTCTTCCCATTATCTGCTTCACTCTTCTCTAAATTTCCTATTTATTGGGTTGACATCAGGAGAAATCTCATTGTAGTTCCCCCACAAGCAAAACCGATGGATGTGAAAAAATCGGCACTAGTTCTAAGGTGAATGCAGTTTTGCTGGAAATCTTGCTGGAAAGGACCTGCTGGCTAACTTGCAGAGCGTTAAACTAACTTTATTGGATAACATTATTTTTTTTGTAGGATAATTTAATATGCTTTTTGCTATAGGTTATTGACTAAAGTAGTTATTTTTTTCTTTTTTCCTGTAAAAGAAGTTCAAAGGCACTGG